>NC_058047.1:21873750-22202500 GCF_020085105.1 Siniperca chuatsi
GTGGTGAAGTGCTTCAACATAACACCACAATAATAAGCTGATTCTTATTCAGAAAAATGCCACTTCAATTAAGACAGCAAGGTCAGCAACATGTTATCAAGAAACTGAAGGTGTAAAAGGACCATGTGACCAGTGACTCAGTGGTCCAGCCAGGTCAAATCTGTAATTGCTTGGTATGGAAACAGGACAAAGTGGTGGTTTGGAAAGTACCTGTGTACCTGGAACAGTTACTTAACACAAAACCAAAGCCATACTACAGTTTCCTTTTCATTCCGTTCATACGGAGTGAGTGTCCTCCCTCAGGTGACAGGTTTAGACAAGTCTACCACAAAGGGAACTGTTCCCTTAAATGTATCTGATTTCATGAGACTCTCTAGAGAAAAGGGGCCACTGTTGATGCTCCTGTTTAGATAGCCAACTCTTAAATTTCATTACTGCAAATGTAATCGCTCCACCCGACTAGCTACCAAGTTAGCTTGTTGGGCTAACTCACCATACTTTCTGTAATATCCATGTAGCAAAACAAATGATTTGCAGCAAACCTTGACACAGATAAGAGCGCTAACACAACTTAAGTACAAGTAAACGTGAGGATAATTAGAATGACTAGTCTGAAAACACGCTGCCAACGATCTGGCTAAGAAAACAGTGTGGCTAGCTACAGCTAGCTGCCACCACCAGCTGATATTAAACCTGACCACTGACGTTAGCACAGTTAGCTAACTCAAGCTTAGCCAGTTTCCTTGCAAGGTAACATTAAACAAGGTTATCTATAAGCAGTTTCCGTCCCGCTTACCTTTGAACAAGAAATCATATTCGTCGTCTCTGTTCCCCATTGTTTGATATATATTCACCTTTCTGGGATTGCGGTGATGACAGAAATAGTTTCCCTGCCCTAACCAGGGTGCTGTGCCAAGATGACAGAAGACAATGCGCAGGAAGAGCAGAGCCGCTGAGAGAGAGTTGCGGTAACGCTACGGTCACGTGACTTACCGGTGTGTAGTTTCGGGTACGGGACGTTAAAGCGTAATAATGTAAGTATGCATCGCCATTATGTGTTTTTGTTGCTAGAAATGTCTATAAAGTAATAAATGGAGAACTAAGGTCCCCACATTGTCACATCCATAAAACTGTATCACACAAGACATTGATTAGGCTTCTTATGATTGATGAATTACTCATGATTTGGCTACTAATATTGAATTGTTATAGCCACTTTTCATTATATTAAATATTATCCTGCCCAAGACTGCAAGTCAATTGTTATCAGTTATTTAATAGTTGCCATTTCAATAAATTCTTCTTTTTGTCTGACAGATCCATTTTTATGAGAGTTCCTTCTAAACCTTAATGGAAATACTAATAGTTTAGTAGTAGTAGACAAAACAATCCAAACTCAAGGTCCGCTTATTAGCTTTTTCTGGAGCTTTCACACGATCTTTATCAGCGGTATATACTAATAGTGGTGCTAAGTAATAACCAGTGAGTACTGTACTAAGTAATAGTGGTATAAGTAACAACATACTACTATTTCCAGGGTCAAGAATGAACTCTCATGCTCAACTTTTAAGCCAACGCGGAAGAGAAATCTTAAAACTGCTATGGATGGAATCATAAAAGCTGCGGAGATTAAATGTCAACAAAACCATCTCCATGACAACTGAGCAAACGTCCAGTCCAAACATCCAATAATGAAGACGTGCGATACGGTTGAAAGTTCCAGAAATGTTAACAGAAAAGTAAATAATTTACGTTTAAATTCATAAGGCAAACACGGCTGAGCTCAGTCCGTGGCCCAGGCTCACATGTTCTCTGTCCCACACATAAACTGTACTTGCACTTAAATCTGCTTTGACAGCAGAACTGGCAGGAAACTGACGTATTGAACATATTGATGGAGTCATAATACTGACAGTCATTTCTTACCTGGCCAGAGACCCACTGCTGCTGTGAAGAGCTCCACTGAAAGACACTACGGTCATGGCCAGGAAGCTGCGGAGGGCTGCAGATGGTTTATGTCCTATAGTCCATGTTTATGTCCCAGGTTGACAGAGATAACACCAGGGATCACCGTGCAGTAGAAGAGTGTGTTGGGGATGCCAGAATTCAAAGGTGAAAAGGGGCAATCTATCATTAAAAGAAACCTAGACAGTTTACTGAAGAGATTTCTGCATGATCTCTGATGCAACTTGTTCCATCTAACACCTTGAATTGGCGCTTCAGCCTCTTTCTCCCACATTTAGTCAGATTGCTGAGACGCATGCTTCAGCTCCACATAAGAAAATTAAAAAACATCCCTGGCTCTCGCTATGATCTATTGAAAGTAATCTGATGCATATAGACAAACGTTGGCCCATGCTGGCACACAGCCTAGTTAGCAAGTATAAATAAATTATTAATAAATTATGTGGAAATTTTCATTTGTATGTAACACAATTCAATCAGCACCTCTCCGACACGGTTATAATCTTTATGAAGGTAGGTTTTATTGCAGCACTGTTGTATTAGGCTGCATTAGTTTTAGTTCGGTGCAAACTGACAGGGAGTGTATCTGAGCGTATTCTAGGTTGATAAAACCACAACTAATTCCTCCTACGGGCCAGCAGAGGGAGCCACCATCTCTGGCTCTTCACACATGAAGTTTTACCTTTAGGCCTCTTGCCTATTCAGATTAAGTACGCACTATGCAATTGCAAGTTAAATGTAAGAAAATCCGCAGGAGTGGACCATCTGGATCCTCGTCCCACGTGCTGCACTTCATGCTTCACATGCAGTCTAACATCACCGCAGGTGAGATTCCAGCTGTATGGAAAGCAGCCAAGGCCTTCCCACTGTAGAAAGGCGGTGACATTGACACATATTACCCCTTGCGAATATCTTATAATGACTGGATCACAGTCAACTACGTGCTTATCTAGATTATAACTATATTGTTCAGCCGCAGCAGTTAGAGGTTAGACCACAACACAGTGCAATAACAACTAGCCTTGCATGACTTGATATCATACTTTCATTAGAAAACAGACAATTTACTGCATTATTTGTTGATTGCTTTAAGGGCTTTGTTAACTGTCACAGCAGCTGTATAAGGTATTAAAAACACAATTGGTTGTTTTTAAGGTGCAACAAGTTTAATTTCTCTGCTCAGCTGTCACGTTTCCAGCCAACAGTGTCCACAGACCAAAAGTGGGCAACATGTACGACACCATTTTGAAAATGCTAATATTGCTAGCATGTAGTCTTTTCCAGCTTAATCAGTCTCCTTTACACACGAGCTTGTGTTGCCAGTTCTTGCTCATTTTAAAAACTTATCAACATATAATATTACATACTGGTATTAGTTTCAGTGAGGCCAACAGGCAGGTGATTTCCACCCTTGAGAAAGACGTCGATTACGTCAGAAGAAATTGCACCTGTAGATACTTTAAAAACATCCGCCCACTCCATGCATTGACCAATCAGCGGCGAGGACGCTGCAGCCTCTCTAAGTAGTGACAGACAGGTTATTTCTTCACTTATATATTCAAGGTGCGTTAGTACATACAAGCAGAACCTGCTGATATATTAATGGTGAAATCTACTACATAGTCTTAGTCAAATCTGTGTATTAAGTTAGTATTAGGAAGTTGTGACTTATTGAAAGCATCTACACTCTCCGTGATGGCAAAGCGAACAGGGCGACAGAGGAACCAGCTGCCAAATTGTTACTATGAGGGATACCTGGAGAAGACGTCGTTCAAAGATAAGGTAGCGTATTAGGCAATAGTGGAGAGATTTGTTTTTTGTCAGACATTGTGTATTTTAATGACTGTATGCGCTGCATCGAACAATTATTTGCTTATTTTCAATGTCGATTAATCTGTCAATAGGGTCACAAATTCCTGGTGCCCAAGATGGCTTCAGATTGCTTGTTTTGTCCGACCTACAAAACTATGATATAAGACAAAGAAAATCAGCAAATCCTCACATTTGAAAAATGACTTAAACGATTAATAGATTGTCTAAATAGTTGCAGATTATTTTTCTGTCAGTCCACTAATCGATTAATCCATTAATTGTTTCAGCTGGTTCTGCTGGTTGTGATCATTTTTACATGGAACATAAGAAACCTTGTTATTCCTATCCCCTTTACATGACTCTAACAGTATCCAGGTTTCTTATTATCTCTGTGCAGTTGTGTCTTAATTTCTCAGCATCTCAGTCACTATGTTTTGTACGTACAGAGGAGGTTCAGAATGTCCAGGTTTACATGCGCAACACATAACCCAGATACTCCAAAACCCCCCTGATCATAACCAGGATACTTGTGCGCATGTAAACGCACTCATGACTGCTTATGTTTGAAATAGGTCTGCTGTTATTGTTGATGGTAGCTCCCTCTGTCTCTCTCTCTCTCTCTCTCTCTCTCTCTCTTTCTGTGTGTGTGTGTTTGCGTGTGTGAGAGACATGAATGGCTGGCATCTCAACAATGTGCAGAAGATAACAGGAAACCTCGTAACACTCCTGTCAACTTTAATCAGTTTTAATGTCAGAGCCATTCAGCACCTGTTTGATGAATCTATGGTGGTGTGCAGAGGAGCTCTACTGCGCTTTACATCAGTATTGTAGATGGTTGGCCCTTACATGGAGGAACTGTAATTTGGTCATTCATTTAATACACTAGCATGTGCTAAATATCACAAAACCAGTGCAATGACATGCTTAATACTTTATTAATCATTTGTAAGACAGTGCAGTGGTCTAGCAACACACTTAATGCACAGGTAGAACAGTCAGGTAAAGTCAAGTTAGATTCTTGTAAGTTGTGTGGACTTTGACTTGAGTTTTTCAGCGGACAGTAAACAGCACCTGCCTCTCTCCAACTGGTCTGACTGCTTTTCTGGTCATTGTACCATAAAGATTAGAGCAAGCCAGGAAGTGACAGAAAGCTAAAGACGCAAACTGGCAAAACAGGCTTTGCAAATAAATCCTGTGTGCTGTTCGGCCCAGCCCTCACCGATAAGAGACCATATACACTCCAGTGAGAGCCAGGACATGTCCCAGATAAAAGTAGGGGTGCTCACTTAGAGGTTTATTTGGAACTAATTAGGGACTCCTTCAAATGCAGAATCAGTTTGACAGTTCACCAAGTGTTGGGGTGGGGTGGCTTTGACCTGAAATAGACAATGATTATCACAAACTCTGAGTCATGCAGTACTCACAACTTACACTCATACACACAAATTAATCCGGGAAACAGCTGCATATACCTAATACCCTTCACGTCCAACACTAAACGCAATTATGAACATCACACACTGGTTTCGGTTGTGGTTACAAACACTTGACTCATCAAGTCCTAATCCAAGAATGTCACCTGCGCAGACTGCAGCTGCCCTGTATATTTCCTTGTTATGTCACGTCATTTTCCTCGTTTTCTTCCTTTTCTGTCTTTGTACACAATTTGAAATCTGTGTTGTTCTTCCTCTTCACAAATGTATTTTTTCTGTTTTCCCTGCTTGACATGCTATCTTTTATGTCCCTCTCTTTGTGTGCGTGTGTGTGTGCAGACATCTCGGAAACTGTGGACCTGCCTGTGTGGAAACACGCTGTTCTTCTTCAACGAGAAGAGAGACACTGATGTAAGTAATCACGAAGATTTGAGTTAGTATAAGAGACGGATTTTTTTTAAATTAAAATTATTCTTTATTAAGCCAACACTTGGGGATTATATGTCACTTCATGTGTCTTTGTGTGTGTGTGTGTGTTTCATCAGTACTTAGAGAAACTGGATCTCAGTGAATTGATCTCAATAACAGATGACGGAAGCCAGGATCGTAACTTAGGTGCAGCCAGACTCAACCTCCAGATGAAGGATGGAAATATTGAATTCACTGTGAGGGAATATATAGAAAATATGTAACTCATCCTCTTTTCAAAGTAATTCCCCATTTTCACAGTTTGTCTCTTCTCCGCTGTCTCTACAGGTCCCTAATGCTGAGGCTCGTGAGTTGTGGAAGGGCTATATCCACTCTGTGGTTAAGGTCTGTGGTGTAATTAGCATTTAGCTCAACGATAAACATTGTTTTTTTAACTTGTAAAATGTTTTAAATGATTTAAGTTGAACAGACTTATGTTTAGATGTAGCTAACATCAGGCCAAATGTAGATAATTGCAGCCCTTGTGTGCACATATCATTTAAAACCCAAACTGTGTCTCCGTGCAGCTGTCGTTACCATCCTCCCTCAACCTGCTACCAGGCCAGATCCACATGCTAAAAGAGGCAGTAGAAAGGGAAAAGGAAAGAACAAAAACTGCCACCAACTCCAGTCTTTACATCAGCCTCCAAGCAGACATGCCAGCGTGAGTATTAACAAGACTCAAAAGTACTGACACTCATGCTCAAGTGAAATACTGGTGATTTCTAATGTGGCCAATACAATGGGCTGAGGCCATGATACAAACACATGGCCAAAATTGATATTTGAGAGGAGCTTTTTGAAGCGCATTAAAAAGGTCTTGAGCGGTGTGGCAGTATTTCAGTATTTAATGATTCTTTCCCACATTCCTTTGGTTTTCCTGCTCTCCAGCAGCCCCCAACAGTTTACAAAGGGTTCACAGTTTGCATAGCATTGCTGTCCAGGGAAAACTATGCATCTTCATATTTGGTGATTTTTAGTTTTTCAGATAAACTGGACATTGAATTATCTAAATAACAGCATTATGAAGCTTAAATCCAGGCTGATGTATGTGTGGTATCAGCAGGTTTCCGAACCTAAACATCTGGACCGGAGCGTCTCTAGAGAGTACAACTCAGATCATTGCTGTCTTGAATCTCAGACAAGACTTTTATAGGTTTTAATTGCATTTAAATGCATCACTGTTTATCAACCTCATAAAATCAGTTTTAGATGAATGACGGCAGTTTTTCCTTTTGTCTCATCACTGTGTTTTCTGGCATCTTGCAGTTGTTACCACAGTGTGTCCCGTCTGGAGGCAGAGATGCTGCTTGAGAGAGAGGCCAGGAGAGGAAACCTGCTGCTGAGGCCTGGGAGGGACGGCAACTCCTTCGCTGTCACCACCAGACAGGACCATAACGGGTACACACACACACATACTCAAAGCATAAACACACACATTCCCACACAGATCTAATACATAGGCATACAAACTTATCACACACTCAGACACACGCAAAACACAACTACCAGTACTGTATCATCAATTAATTTGGGCAAAAAATGGACTGCAGTACTCTGTTACTACTAGAAGAGAACATAACAGGCCAAATTACAATTAACACAGTGAATCTGACATCATCTTTGCAGATGTGTTATTGTTGCATGTTGTTGTCTTGGACAATGTATAATCTGTTTATTAGTTCATTTCATCAGTGTTTTAATTGCCTGCCTCTCTCTTCTCTGTCAGCTCTATATTCAGACACTACCGAGTGGTTCGTAAACATGACGGGTGCTTTGCCATTGATGTGGACAATCCTGTGAGTATTAAAAAATCTGATCCAGATTAAGGTACTTAAGTAATTAAGGTACATAAGTTACTTTAGTAAGTAAAGTACTTAAGTTAAGAAAGAACAAGTTGCACTTGATAGCTGGAGGCTTTATTGTTCAGGTGAGAGAGGAGATGGAAGTGTACTTCATAATAACTTTAGCGCATGACTTCCTGTAAAGATAAGGACGATTACTGGTTAGTTAGTGACGTTAGTTCAGTCACCACAGACATATTTCTTCTGCCCAAGTGTTGGATAAGGCTTTCATTTGCGGCTAGTCACATGACTCACCTCTGATCATTGTATTAAATTACTGGCATAAAGTGACACATGCATGCAGGGTGCGTGTTTGCACTGGCAAGGTGTTTTTGCATATAGTTAACATTGTTCCACATGATTCTCAGCACTAATGACACATAACCAGTTATTAAACTCAATTGCAGGTTGCAAGATAATTGTGATATGTATATTGTGTGGTTTTTGTGGTTGAGTCACATCTCACAACACAACCTGTTTTATTTCCTGTATGTATTAAAAAAGAAGCTGTTCTCTGTGCAGGTCCCCTGTGCCACGCTATGTGATGCGATCAACTATTTAGTGGAAAAAACGGACGGAGTTTTGATTCCTCTCATCATTGAGGAAAAATATGAGACAAACATCTGTACGTACAAAAACTGAGACATTTTCATCTTCCTTACATCTCTTTCACTCTAGTTTTCTCTCTTTTAGCCTTTTCTTTGCTCACTCGCTTCGTGTTTAAGTAAGGTCACCTTTTTAGCTGTGTAATCGTTATTCCATATACCAAACATATACATTTACCAAAAGGTATACATGGCTAATTGAAGTTCTGCCTTTTTTACAGCTTTTATTTGGTCTGATAATGAAAATGGAGAGAAGAGTGTTCGGCAGGCACCGTCAAACCTTGTCCCACCACGTGTACCTCCCAAACCAGGTAGGGGAGAGCGGGGCATCTTGTCACACTTTTTGCTTTCACTTTAATTTCTTGGTCTCAGTACCTCACAGTCGCTCATTTTCCATATTAAATTAAATAATATATTCTTGTGCACATCTCACTTTAATATAGAGTTATAAATGGTTAAGTACAGAATATGCATTTGTTACAAGTTGACCCATCACCGGGTAAGTTGCCACGCTATATTTTTAAACAAATATGAACATGTATAAAAGTAGAGGCTTTCCACACTAATTTTAGCAGTTAAAACTCAGATTTATTTAGACAGATGTTTCAAATACCAGGGCTTCATCAGCATCAGTGTATGAAAATACAGGAACAACCCCTGTTAGCAAATAAACAAACAAATAACAAATAAACAAATAGTCTACCGTGGACACGACAGATTGATAGGCCTAAGTCTATGCAGACCAAAATGGACTCTTACTAGAAAAAAAGTGTAAATGAATAACAAATTACAAAAAAATGTATCCTTAACTATGACTTTTTTTCAGTTCCAATTCAAAAACGATATTTTATCATTATCATTTTTAAATTAAAGGCTTATTATGCACCCTCCTGTGTATTTTGACCAGTTTGTGGCCACATAATTTCTAACAATTTAATTACAATACTGTGTGAAGCAGTATATCAACACACACATTGTTGTTTACACGTTGCATAGTAACCACCAACTGCCACTAAACGCAGTTTAACCCCAAAGGACTGAGACAACTTGCCCCAGAGTGACATGTGTGCTGTTGCTAGCTTACCACAAGCTAGCTTTAGTTTAGGTATCAAAATACACCTTTTCTCTCCTCTCTTCTGTGCAAAAATAATATAATTGAACATACTTACTTATCGAAGTTTTATTACATAAATAGTGCAGTTTAGTTTTTTTACTTTTATGGTTAAAAAATATGAAAATTGTCCTCACCTCGGATTACAGGGACATATACTGCATGTCAAGAGCAAAATGACTTCAGAACAGTTGCACATGCAACTGTTAGATTTTTGAGATAGCGCCCTCTGGTTTTGGAGATATAACTAGTGTGACAAGATGCCCCGCTCTCCCCTACTGTGTCTATTAATACAAACACACAAGCATGAACACATACAGCCACTAAACTATTTACACTGTTTGTCAAACCTGTTTGCTCTGGCCCTTTGACACATTCAGGTGGAAATTATTAAAAGTAAAATCATTTGACGAGAATGTTTGTACAAAAATTCATGGCAATGCATTCGATAGTTGTTGAGACGTTTCACTTAAAACCACAAATGTCAACCTTTTGGTGGCACTAGAGGAAAACTTGAAGGCTCACCGAAGTTAGTGGGATTCATCCTCTGAGGGACCTTGAATGTCTGTACAATCATGGCAATCCATCCAATAGTCACGTATAAAATAACACTGATAAAAATCTTCACGTTAAACTTAATCAACATACATGTTTGTACTGGACATGTTCATTTTCAAAACCTGCATGAAACCAGCAGCTGCTGCTGTTGCCAGTGTAGCTTGGGCTTTAGGTGTTTTCTCAAGGGTACTGTGACAGCAGTTGTTCACCTTGGTCATTATATCATACAGTATATCAACCCTGTAATAATTATAATTACATGTTTTGTTTCGCAGTAGCTCCAAGAATACCGACCCCTGAACCAGTGCCAGCACTCGAAGAAGGGAATTTGTATCTGAATGACATGCGTGAGTATAACTCTACTGCCACCAGTCCCATCACTCAATCAATCCATCTATCATTCCTGCCATTTGCTCTTCTTTCTTGCAAACATAAACAGGTGTGACTTCATTTTTTTCATTGCTATTGCTAACTATAGTCTGTGTTTAAACAGTGGAGACAGAAAAAGAGCCAGTAGATCCCCCAGCCGTTCCACTGCCACGTAAGTCCCTCCATCTTGTCTGTCAATCTCAGAAACTCACAGTGAGAATGTTTTCCCTTTACCTGCTGCATGACTGTAATCATTGATTTTTTATGACCATGAATCGTTGTGTTTTTGGTCCTCCATAGAAGTGGAGAAAAAACCTCCAAAGAAAGCAATGATGCCTCCAACTCCTGCTCTTCGCAAACGGTCCTCTTCTACATCACCCCCCTCCTCTGCCTCTTCCACAAACAGCCAGGATCCGAGAATGAGAGTCCACGTAGACACTTTGGGACAGAGTAAGTCCACCTTATCTTCTTTAGATTGTAATTTGTGCAGATAAATTTTCAGTCTGAATTCATATTTTTCTGTTAAGTGTCATTTTACTTTCTTGCCATAATACCAAATCTTAATTGTCTGATATGCTCTAGTTCCTCTCACAGCAATAGCTGAGCTGAAACTGAAGTTGGAACAAAAGGTGAGGTGTCAAGAGTGACCTCTCCTGGCGGGAGCCTCTCAAAGCACCTGTGACTCACACCAGTACAGAGCCCAGCTGTTTCCACACAAACAGCCTCTTCCTCCTCTGCATCGTGGCTCTGCTCCTCCTCGTCAGCTGGCTGTCGGCAGGAAAACCTCTTCGAAGATTAACACTTTATTGATTCACTCTTCTCAGACACTCATTAGCAAATGAATCGACTGTAACGAGGGGTGTACATGTCACATTATCGTGTACATTTTGCACATTTACAATTAATAATGGTGTACATTTTCCTTATCAGATTGTATTACATGTGTTGTTTCAGTGTTGTTTTTGTCTACTTTTTTTTTTACATAGCTAAAATGTTATTCTGTCGAGAGGCATAATAACATTTATATTGTACTGCATGTATCACTGCCTCTCTATACAGTGTAGTGAACTCTGAAAGAAAACAGAAATTAGAGTTGGCTTGTGGTTACTGTACCTACTGTATGTGAACATATTGTATATATTTTTCAGTGAAGAAAAACTCTTGCTTCTGTCAGATGAAATCAGATACATTTGACCAAGCAACTTCTAGTATGTGCCATGCAGCAGTTAGAAGTCAGTCAGAAATCAATCAGTTTTATGATGTTCTATACCTGGTCTATTTCCTGTGTTACGCTTTTTTTTTTAACTGACATTATTTTCTTACTTTGTTTTTATTACTCGATGACGCAGAAATCCAAGAACAAAGTGCTCTCACTCCTTTATTACCTCAATGACTGATACATCGTAGTGGAAAAATTAAACTATTTACAATAAATTGTGACATTATGTTAGCATGTGAAATAAAGTTAACATAATTCTCAGCTTCTTTAAAGCATTGCAGGCTACAGTTATTCAGGAGACGCATACAGAAGGAGCAACGTGGCAAAGCAAGGCTTGTTACCATGTGTATGACAGAGGTCGGGCGGTGCATGAATAAGGACTTCATAACATCAGTTTCCAGAGTTTATCACTTTTGTTTCTCACCCAGGCGGACCCCAAACCTGGCTAACTCTCATGATACAATTTGTTAGCTGAGGCTACTTGCTAGCTATTTGTTATATTTGGACAACAGACAGTCCACTACTCATCAATGGGATTCCTCTTCAGCACATAAAGTGGTGTTATTAGATATAGACACATACATACTGTACATACAAGCATTAGGGTGCAGTCAGGTGAATAGAATGTATACAGTACAGTCATTTCCAAAATCCTGAAGCCATATCTGATGACTACATGGAGTTACACTAAAGAAAACTCCCTTCTAACTTTCTGTGCAGAGTCCGGCTGTCAGATTTAACTCCACAGCCAACACTGACTCTGATTTAAAACTAGCAGAACCTCAGCACTAGCAGTTTCTTGCACGCAAAGTGTGGGACCTGACTACAAAGAGTGAAATGCAGTAAACACTGTTAAGTCTGCATGCCTTGGCAAGAAATAAATACAACATCCCTAATATGTATTGTTCATTTGTTACAATCCATTAGTTGCTGGCAAAGTAGAATAAATCCTGATTGAGTAATGAACTACATTCTATTCAGTAGCATTATGTAGGAGCAGGTTGTTATTTCGGTTACATAGGTTGGTTGATGGATAGAGGCAGAATCATTAAGTGATAATTACCACTAAGCTACATTACAACCAGATTATACTAAGACTGACACAATATATTGTTTTAACTTGAAATAGGGAGGCTATTTCTTGCAGTGAAATATTAGCATGTTGGTATGGATCACCTGATTTGGCCTATCAGTTTGGAGATGAGGAGGAAGGCACAGGGAGAGAGCAGACAGGACAGGCCTTGACCCTGCACCTGCAGCTGGCTGCATCGATAGTACAACTGAGAGTTTTGGTGATGCAAAGGAAGGAAGGGCAGCGGCCAGCGCTAAATCATTGCTCTAGCAGCAGTGGGACAGTGCTAAATGAATGTGTAGAGCGAGGAGAACTACTAAGACTACAGCTAATGTGTCCCAAGTAACCACAAACAGCCAGAGTCATACATCTGAAGAATTCTGTCACTGAGGGCGCAGATGACTCACTTGTTCCCAAAACCATTTTTGTTGTCATGCAACACAGACACTGCATGTGGAACAGGCTAAGCCATCATATTCCAGTGATGTAACTCTTCCATGATATGGCTTTGACCGCAGCCAGGGCAGAGGTGATGTTCTGCAGCGGTGACTGTGGTCGAGCAGAGCTGGGAGGCGTCCAGCTGGCTGAGCTGATGGGTCTAGGTGAGGCTGGCGTTGGAGCTGCTTGTGCCGCTGTTCTTCCTCTGGCCGCTTAGCACCACGCTGGGAACCTGCAGGCCCGTCACTACTGAAAAGCTCCCGTTCCACACCTGCAGGGGGGCAGCACATCAACAGGCAGTTTAAAAACTAAAAAGGTCAGGGAACAACAAAGGATTCTTTTAGATAACTTAGAAATATTTTTTTTAGATAGCTTTTGAAGAAATGTCTCTTACCATGAAAGCTGGTATAATTGGCTGCTGGAACTTGGTTTTGAAGGTGTGCATCAGCAGTTTAGTTTTGGCGTTGTAGAAAGACAATACACCTGGAGAGAATAAAGAAGTACACATACTGTATGTACTGTATTAAAAAAGCAGGCCTGCAACTAATATTTTTATTGTTGATTAATCTGCCAATAATATTTGTCAAATAATCAATTAATCGTTTACTTTACAAAATGTCAAAACATTGTGAAAAATGTCCATTACAAGTGCACAGTAATGTCTTCAAATTGCTTGTTTTGTTCAATCAACAGTGCAAAACACTGGTTTTTCCAATGGTATAAAACATAGAAAAGCGGCACTTATCTATTTTAAGTAATATTTTATCTGTTGCCTGATTTTATATTGTTTTGTCAACGTTTTATGCCGCCATCTTGGCAGGGTCTTACATTCAAAAGAGGTTTCTAACCTCAAAGAGACATACCACGTAAAATAAAGTTTGGATAAATATTGGATACAATTTTAAAATCCTCACATCTTAAAAGATGGAGCCACGGATCGTTTGGCCTTTTTGCTCGATAAATGAAACAATGAATCCTTTTAACACTATTGTTGATTAATTTCTGTCTGTTAACTAACAGAAGAATTGACTAAAAAATATTTTAAAAGTACTGTTTTGTACAGACTCACTAAACAGATAATCGCCACTGAATACAGACAATAAAAACCTTCTGGGTTCGAAACGTAACCTGATCACTTTAAAGCGCTTATTTTGCGAGGGAGAAATTCTCAACATTTAACAGACCAACAGGGATTCTATCTGTGATCAATTAGACACTGACTGTATGTGTTAATCTCACCTTCGTCATAGTTGACGTAGACTCCTATACTGTTTGGGATGGGACAGTCCAGCGTTCGAGCCTTGTTGTTGTGCTTGGCCGTGAGGCTCTGCTGCAGCCAGTTGTTCAAATGGATGCACCAGGAAGCGCTGCTTTTCCCCAACTGGTCGAATCGTCCGAGGCTCCGCAGGGCTACACCCACAGCGAAGGCTTTGCTCTCCTTGTCAAACCGCACCTCCCAGTACTGCTGGCCAGCGTCGATCATGGTGTCAGCTGTCATGAGACATAAACCCAGGTAATCCATTTCAGAGTTACAGTGTCAATGCAATCTGCAGTGCAGTTAATGGTTGAGATGTGTGTCAACATTTGTGTAGACTGAGAGTTGTGGTTACATGTTTTGCTTGCAAATTTAGCTTGACTATCTGACTTCACGTGGTACAAGTGGGATGAAACTTCAGTTTTGTGAAAGTTATTTGTGTTGGCAGTTTGACAGGAGAATCATCGAGTGAAAACCAACTGGGTTAGGCTAGTGTAACAAGACCAGCTAGGCTAATATGCTAGCCTACAAACTCAGTACGGCTAGATGCATTCTTTTCATGCATTGCCAGTGTAAAAGGGTTTATTTTGCTCCACCCACTGAGGCTGAACCTCAAGCAGTGAAATAATGTATGCTTCCAAAACAGCTCGGTTTCAAATTACTGTATAACTCCAGTCTGGTGTGTTTTGCTCCTAGAACAGTAGAAATATATTTGTTGTGCTTTGTTTTTTGTTACCAGTGTGTATTCTCACCCAGAACTGTGTAGGACTCTGCTGTAAATCTGTCTCTGCCGGGCCGGGCTGTCGGAGCTCTCTTAGGTGACATCAGGGCTGACCTGATCAAAGATGGTAGACAACAAACACTCAAAGATCCATATTTTTGAGGTTTATTCTGAATGACATTAAGTACATGACCACTGGCCTTATGTTTTTTTTTTTTTTTTTTTTTTTTATCCCTGTTAATAGTCAAAGTCCAGGTTTAAAGACACTGCAAGTTTACATTCATACAAACCTGGCTGGAGAGTGCATCGGGGAGTTGGTTCGGTTCTTTTCCTTGCGGATGTCCTGTATCTTTCCTCCACTGCTGTCCCACTCCACACTCAAGTCCTCCACCTTCAGGTTCTGGTGGGACGAGGCAGAGTCCAGTTTGAAGTTGAAGGCTGCAAGCGGAAAACGAGGCAGATTTTTACTAACGCACTGATATATATGAAATACAATCCAATATTCACATTCCTCTCAACAAAGACTTTTCATGCATTGTCGACCACAGTGAAATAATAGCAACAACACATAGACCTAGTTTGTGTCCAGTGTTCTCACCGTGGGTTTCTAGTGTAACTGGCTCAGAGAACTCTCCTGCCACGGCCTTGTTACACGCTCTCACTCTGAACGTCAAGTACCGGGTGTCAAAGCGCAGACCTGAGAATAAAAACACAAGTATCCTTTAGGAGTCAGCTTCATCAAAGTTCAGACAACAAATGCCAAATATCTCCTCACAATCCTCCTCCTACCTGTGAGTGTGTGCTCCATCTCTCGTATGCCCTCCACCACCATCCAGGGGTAGTCCTCTCTGATGCGCGGCGGACCCTCGTGGTTTGTGCGTCGATGCTCCAGTATGTAGTGGTCTATCTTGCTGTCAGGCTCCGGTAAGGTCCAAACAACACTCACTGTGTTGTCGCACACCTGGCACTCTGAGACCTGGATCTCTGGAGTGGCGGGAACTGGAGAGAAGAGACAAATCAACTTCCTCTACTCTTGCTCGACACTTTTAATGTTATTTCACTACAGAAACTTGTGTGAAATATTCAATAACGAGTTTTTAAATGATTTAAAAACTCAAGTTTATTTAATTTCTCATGACGTGAGCAGTCACATGGGAATAATGTTATAGCTGTATCAACTGATTTTTGCCACTTGGGGGCAGAATTACCCCAAACAAGCTAACAGGTACACAGCCTAGCATAAACGTATGGCTAAAGTGTTAGCCAACAACTGTGTATTTACACATCAATCCAAGTATACGGAGCAACATTATCCTTCATTTGGAGTCATGTTTGTGTCCAAATAACAAATGTAAGTCCAATATTCACTCTCCATTTAGCTCTGTTTTGCTCTATGGAGGTAAATATCTGGCCCTTTAGCTGCTAAATGTTCAACTATTATCGCCAGCTAGCTGCTAACATCTGTGTGTTCTGTACAGCGGCTTTATCAGAGCTTTCTAGCTGGAAACATCTGCCAGCAATGAGACTGAGAGACCTACAGTGGTTACATGGGCTTTAAAACCACACCAGGTGCACTAAAGAGGTTAAGAAGCCTCACACAACTGCAGAGTCGGATGACTTATCTGTGGTTTCATAGCTGCAAATGACCCCTTTCACATTACATGTATACTTGTCATTTGACTCATTGATATATAAAATACTGATAAGTGGAGCTTAGTGAAGCCAGTGCAATGGGCGGCTTGTCTGACATAGAGCCATTGTTTTGCTGTGATCAGACTTCGAAACAAAGGCCCAGACTGTGAGCAAGGCAAAAATTGATGCCTGTGTGTGGTTACTAATGACAAAAGACATAAAGACAATTCTGGCTATTATTGGAAAAAAAAAAAAAGAAAATCGGTTAGTGCAGAAGAACTAATTTTAATCCAAAAGAACCTGCCCAAAGAACTGATTGCATCTTGAAACAAGAAAGTATAAGGTGTATCGCTGCGCTAGAATTATGAAAAATGGGACCTGATTTTAGAAAATACTTTTAAAATAGAAAATACTACAAATTGATTTGCATCGAAAACAGGCTGGAATATCTTTAATGTTTTGGTGGGTGTTTTTCAGATATTTTGTTATTTTTTGTATGAAAAATATTTATTAGTAAAGTAACTAGTAACCATTAACTATTTAACTATTTTATATTAACTATCCGTTAAATAAATGGCGCAAAAAGTCCCTCTGAAATGTAGTGGAGTAGAAGTATAAAGCAGAATGAAATGGAGACACAAGTACTGTACTGGTGTAAATGCACTTAATTACATTACACCACTGATGTAGTCACCGTCTGCAGCTCTTTTGTTTGTATCTGTATTTCTTTGTATTAAAGTTGGAGCAGACCTGGGAGAAATTTGAGGCCCTGCAACATCCCCCTCTCCTGGCTGAAATCCACCATTAAGTGACTCATGTTGTCACTGGCTTTAGCCTTCAGGGAGAGGCGAAAGGCTGGAGCCATCGTCACGCTGCGGACAAAGAGAGACACACAAAAACACACAAACACACGGAGTGGAAACAAGCGTGGTCCGTTATTCAACTGGATCCGAGGCAAAAACTGGTGATTTCTACTACTGCTTACTAAGAAAAGGCCACTAACTAGACTTCTGTTACTACCACCGAACTCATCACGCTGATCAACATTTAAAAGCGGAGCTAGACAGGGAGCAGCAGTCATCCAGGGAGGGGCTGACACAGGGTGGTACAGACTTGAGAAGACAGTGGGAAACACAAAGACAAAAGGCTCCCGAATGAAAAGCTTTCCATAGTGCTTATTGTCTACGAAATGGGTGCGGTGGCTACACGTTTGATGCATGCATGCTACATTATGAGATGGCTCAATGGTTACAGGAGGCTATAACAAAAAGGGAAACAATGGATGACTGAGTACTATACCTATCCTTAATGTCTTTGGCCGCCTGGAGAGGAGAAGCAGACGGGGATAGGAAAAGGAGAGAAGAGATACGGAGCGAAGAGAAAACTGAGTTGAAGCCCATCATGTTGTCATTTAACACAAAAAGTCGCTGGTGGCTGTGTTAAAATAACTGGTAGTATGACACCACGAGAAGGACAGATTAAATCATATATATATTTATATATGGACACTAAAATTCACCATCAGTCATTATAAATGAAGTTATAAACAGCGAGCAGAAGGAACAGTGCAGCAGCATTACATCAGCAGCGGAGTCTGTTAGTTACCTGAGTGAAACCGTCCGTCTCAGAGGAGCACAGCGTCTGGTTGGCCAGCTCCAGCAGCTCCTCCGAACTCTCCAGGGCTTTGGAACAGGCACTCAGCTGACCCTGAGAAAAAACACCAACCCACAGTTTAACAGAGTACATCTGCAAAACTTTAACACGTTCATTTTTAGTTATAATGGGACTACTGTGTTCCCTGCAGAAGCTATGGAGTTAGCTGCATCATTTGAGAGTCATGGCTTGGTCCTGAGGCTGCAGAGCTGTTGATGCATGTACCAAAGACAGAGAACTTTGAGAAGCACACAATCAATGGTATTTTGAACTGGGAGGAATTAAGAAACGCCTTATTTCTGTGCATGTGAACTGGAACGAAAAAACACGACTGCAAAAAAAAAAAAAAACTTAAAATCAGCTATATGGTGACAGAACTTTAAAAGCAAAGTTGCCAAAGCTTAAAACACTGAATTGTATTAGATTTTTTTTTTTTTAAAGTACAGTATCACAAGGTCTTTTAAAAACTACTACATATCACTTTGGGCCAACAGATCCAACACATTAATTTGATACTTAAATATCTCTCTAGGTGACCTAGCATGCATGTAAATACTCGTTTTGTTATCAAAAGATTTAGTTTCATTTTCCTTTAAATGTAACATACTTTGTTTAAAATGTGTGCTTTATATAAGCGACATACTGGCTGTTTTATACATAGATACATTTAGTTTGTCTCAGTTGTATTCTCTCTTATTTTTTCCAAAGACCAGTTGTCTTTAAATGTATTGTCTTTCATTTGTTTCTGTGTGTAATGAAATGTTGTGTTTTGTTTGATTTTGTTCAAGCACAAAGCAAAGTTGATGACATTTTAAGTTTCCCCTACAGAGCCAGGTTTTCAGTGAGCACTTTGAGAACACCTTTTCAGTTTTTAGTCAGACACTAAAAGGTCAGGTGGGTGTTTTTTTCTTCTGTGGTGACTTCAAAGCAAAACACATAATTTGTTTGATGATCAAAAATGTACTTCCCACATTTGCTTATTTACCTGACAAAAATACCGAATAAGTTTCTCTCATAAGCTTGAATATTCTTATTGAAAAACAACAACAAAGGGATTAGCGATTAAATAAAACACATTTGCTAGTATTTTGAGAGTTTAAAGAAACGCAAAGACAGCAGCAGCTACCTGGAGCTCATACGTGCGGCTGGCTCTCTCCTGTTTGATGCGCGTCACCATGTTTTCCTTCATCTCGTCCAGAACAGAGTGGAGGGAGGTGAACTCAGACTCCAGGTCCTCCTGGACTCTGCTGGAGTTCGCCTGGTGTCACAACAAAATGAGTGAATACAGGAAGTAACCTTTTCAGCTAAACTACCTGGACGAATACACCAACAGATGAAAAACTACCAAACTGTATGCAGCCTTGATTCAATTTTAGTTCAGCCGTGTATGTTTCTGTACCTCTAAGTTGTCAAGGCTCTGTTTGAGAGTGCAGATGAAGTTTGAAATCTCCTCATTCTTCATGGCCAGCGTGTGGGTGATCTTACGCAAAGATTCCTAAAGAAAAGACAACATCTAACTTTTGTATATTCAACATTTTGTTATACCTAAAACAAAAAAGGACAAAATCTGATCCTTTCAGACTGCATGCAATGCAAAGCCTACACAGTTTAATATTCTCCATCAGTGGTCTCAAAGCCTGTGGCATTAGAGGGCTGAATGACTGCAGGTTTCTCCTCTAACCCAACACTTCACCAGCTCTTTTCACTGACTCGGGCATCCTCTGTGTTTGTGCTAATCAGTGTTTGGTTGGAGAGGACACATGGAGCTTTAGGCTTTGAGCTCCCTTTTAAACATGATTAAACATTTGTTCTTCAGATCGGGTCAGAGAGGGATCTATGCCTCAGTGCACAGGGAGGGAGGACAGGACAGGGCGGAAGGATGCGCATTTATAATTTAATAATGCAGCTCCACAACCATTGAACAGCCGACTTCAAAAAGGGCTGAACACACACTAGGTCGATTAATATACGGATCACACCTCTGAATGATACGTTCCCACTTCTGTTATATTTCATCTCGAGCCGGCTATTCCACAGTGAACAAGTCCATTCATACCGAAGCACTGTGTAACGTTAGTGTTTGTTGATGCGAGAGGAGCTGCGCCAAGGCCCCCAGTCCCTGACTATAACGTCGATACATCGATAACAAAGTCATCGATAGTATGCACGAGATAAACCTCACCTTCAACCGGACACACACTGATTCAAACATAAAACACCACTGTGAAACACGAGTCCGTACCGCATCCACAAGATCCCCAATTTTCGCAGCTTGTTCCCCTCCTTCCTTTGTACACTACGCCCTGAAACGGCTTCCCCCATCAGAGACACCTGTTCCTCCGGCTCCGGCTCACCTTCTGGTCTCCCATCTCGCCGCTCCGGTGCACCGGCGCCGCTCGAGCCGCAAACTCCGCCGGTATTTCTCCTCCGTCCCCCGCTTTTTGGTTTGTTAGCACGGCGGAGCTGGTACTGATGCTGCCGGAGTGCAACGCATCTTCGGACGGACACCAACCACCAACGCCTTTGGGCCGTAGTGCGTAGAGCGCATGCGGCAGAGGAGAATTCTGGGTACTGATGTTTCTGTTGCGCGGGTGAGTAATGGTGCCTTCAGGGACGGTCGGAGAAAAGTGTTTTTTTATTCCGAACAAAAAATATATATATAAAAAAAAAATAGATTCTGGAAAATAGCTACAGGATCACTGAAGAGTCAGTTTATGTGTAACTTAACAAATCAAACTAATCAAAAATATATTTTGTTTGGATGAAGGGTGAAGATTTTAGAAAATACTTTTAAAATAGAAAATACTACAAATTGATTTGCATCGAAAACAGGCTGGAATATCTTTAATGTTTTGGTGGGTGTTTTTCAGATATTTTGTTATTTTTTGTATGAAAAATATTTATTAGTAAAGTAACTAGTAACCATTAACTATTTAACTATTTTATATTAACTATCCGTTAAATAAATGGCGCAAAAAGTCCCTCTGAAATGTAGTGGAGTAGAAGTATAAAGCAGAATGAAATGGAGACACAAGTACTGTACTGGTGTAAATGCACTTAATTACATTACACCACTGATGTAGTCACCGTCTGCAGCTCTTTTGTTTGTATCTGTATTTCTTTGTATTAAAGTTGGCAGACCTGGGAGAAATTTGAGGCCCTGCAACATCCCCTCTCCTGGCTGAAATCCACCATTAAGTGACTCATGTTGTCACTGGCTTTAGCCTTCAGGGAGAGGCGAAAGGCTGGAGCCATCACGTCACGCTGCGGACAAAGAGAGACACACAAAAACACACAAACACACGGAGTGAAACAAGCGTGGTCCGTTATTCAACTGGATCCGAGGCAAAAACTGGTGATTTCTACTACTGCTTACTAAGAAAAGGCCACTAACTAGACTTCTGTTACTACCACCGAACTCATCACGCTGATCAACATTTAAAAGCGGAGCTAGACAGGAGCAGCAGTCATCCAGGAGGGCTGACACAGGGTGGTACAGACTTGAGAAGACAGTGGGAAACACAAAGACAAAAAGGCCGAATGAAAAGCTTTCCATAGTGCTTATTGTCTCACGAAATGGGTGCGGTGGCTACACGTTTGATGCATGCATGCTACATTATGAGATGGCTCAATGGTTACAGGAGGCTATAACAAAAAGGGAAACAATGGATGACTGAGTACTATACCTATCCTTAATGTCTTTGGCCGCCTGGAGAGGAGAAGCAGACGGGGATAGGAAAAGGAGAGAAGAGATACGGAGCGAAGAGAAAACTGAGTTGAAGCCCATCATGTTGTCATTTAACACAAAAAAGTCGCTGGTGGCTGTGTTAAAATAACTGGTAGTATGACACCACGAGAAGGACAGATTAAATCATATATATATTTATATATGGACACTAAAATTCACCATCAGTCATTATAAATGAAGTTATAAACAGCGAGCAGAAGGAACAGTGCAGCAGCATTACATCAGCAGCGGAGTCTGTTAGTTACCTGAGTGAAACCGTCCGTCTCAGAGGAGCACAGCGTCTGGTTGGCCAGCTCCAGCAGCTCCTCCGAACTCTCCAGGGCTTTGGAACAGGCACTCAGCTGACCCTGAGAAAAAACACCAACCCACAGTTTAACAGAGTACATCTGCAAAACTTTAACACGTTCATTTTTAGTTATAATGGGACTACTGTGTTCCCTGCAGAAGCTATGGAGTTAGCTGCATCATTTGAGAGTCATGGCTTGGTCCTGAGGCTGCAGAGCTGTTGATGCATGTACCAAAGACAGAGAACTTTGAGAAGCACACAATCAATGGTATTTTGAACTGGGAGGAATTAAGAAACGCCTTATTTCTGTGCATGTGAACTGGAACGAAAAAACACGACTGCAAAAAAAAAAAAAAAAAACTTAAAATCAGCTATATGGTGACAGAACTTTAAAAGCAAAGTTGCCAAAGCTTAAAACACTGAATTGTATTAGATTTTTTTTTTTAAAGTACAGTATCACAAGGTCTTTTAAAAACTACTACATATCACTTTGGGCCAACAGATCCAACACATTAATTTGATACTTAAATATCTCTCTAGGTGACCTAGCATGCATGTAAATACTCGTTTTGTTATCAAAAGATTTAGTTTCATTTTCCTTTAAATGTAACATACTTTGTTTAAAATGTGTGCTTTA
Organism: Siniperca chuatsi; assembly: GCF_020085105.1. Lineage (NCBI taxonomy): Eukaryota > Metazoa > Chordata > Actinopteri > Centrarchiformes > Sinipercidae > Siniperca > Siniperca chuatsi. The sequence goes on from NC_058047.1 coordinate 21,896,577, forward strand.
TATAAGCGACATACTGGCTGTTTTATACATAGATACATTTAGTTTGTCTCAGTTGTATTCTCTCTTATTTTTTCCAAAGACCAGTTGTCTTTAAATGTATTGTCTTTCATTTGTTTCTGTGTGTAATGAAATGTTGTGTTTTGTTTGATTTTGTTCAAGCACAAAGCAAAGTTGATGACATTTTAAGTTTCCCCTACAGAGCCAGGTTTTCAGTGAGCACTTTGAGAACACCTTTTCAGTTTTTAGTCAGACACTAAAAGGTCAGGTGGGTGTTTTTTTTCTTCTGTGGTGACTTCAAAGCAAAAACACATAATTTGTTTGATGATCAAAAAATGTACTTCCCACATTTGCTTATTTACCTGACAAAAAATACCGAATAAGTTTCTCTCATAAGCTTGAATATTCTTATTGAAAAAACAACAACAAAGGGATTAGCGATTAAATAAAACACATTTGCTAGTATTTTGAGAGTTTAAAGAAACGCAAAGACAGCAGCAGCTACCTGGAGCTCATACGTGCGGCTGGCTCTCTCCTGTTTGATGCGCGTCACCATGTTTTCCTTCATCTCGTCCAGAACAGAGTGGAGGGAGGTGAACTCAGACTCCAGGTCCTCCTGGACTCTGCTGGAGTTCGCCTGGTGTCACAACAAAAATGAGTGAATACAGGAAGTAACCTTTTCAGCTAAACTACCTGGACGAATACACCAACAGATGAAAAACTACCAAACTGTATGCAGCCTTGATTCAATTTTAGTTCAGCCGTGTATGTTTCTGTACCTCTAAGTTGTCAAGGCTCTGTTTGAGAGTGCAGATGAAGTTTGAAATCTCCTCATTCTTCATGGCCAGCGTGTGGGTGATCTTACGCAAAGATTCCTAAAGAAAAGACAACATCTAACTTTTGTATATTCAACATTTTGTTATACCTAAAACAAAAAAAGGACAAAATCTGATCCTTTCAGACTGCATGCAATGCAAAGCCTACACAGTTTAATATTCTCCATCAGTGGTCTCAAAGCCTGTGGCATTAGAGGGCTGAATGACTGCAGGTTTCTCCTCTAACCCAACACTTCACCAGCTCTTTTCACTGACTCGGGCATCCTCTGTGTTTGTGCTAATCAGTGTTTGGTTGGAGAGGACACATGGAGCTTTAGGCTTTGAGCTCCCTTTTAAACATGATTAAACATTTGTTCTTCAGATCGGGTCAGAGAGGGATCTATGCCTCAGTGCACAGGGAGGAGGACAGGACAGGGCGGAAGGATGCGCATTTATAATTTAATAATGCAGCTCCACAACCATTGAACAGCCGACTTCAAAAAGGGCTGAACACACACTAGGTCGATTAATATACGGATCACACCTCTGAATGATACGTTCCCACTTCTGTTATATTTCATCTCGAGCCGGCTATTCCACAGTGAACAAGTCCATTCATACCGAAGCACTGTGTAACGTTAGTGTTTGTTGATGCGAGAGGAGCTGCGCCAAGGCCCCCAGTCCCTGACTATAACGTCGATACATCGATAACAAAGTCATCGATAGTATGCACGAGATAAACCTCACCTTCAACCGGACACACACTGATTCAAACATAAAACACCACTGTGAAACACGAGTCCGTACCGCATCCACAAGATCCCCAATTTTCGCAGCTTGTTCCCCTCCTTCCTTTGTACACTACGCCCTGAAACGGCTTCCCCATCAGAGACACCTGTTCCTCCGGCTCCGGCTCACCTTCTGGTCTCCCATCTCGCCGCTCCGGTGCACCGGCGCCGCTCGAGCCGCAACTCCGCCGGTATTTCTCCTCCGTCCCCGCTTTTTGGTTTGTTAGCACGGCGGAGCTGGTACTGATGCTGCCGGAGTGCAACGCATCTTCGGACGGACACCAACCACCAACGCCTTTGGGCCGTAGTGCGTAGAGCGCATGCGGCAGAGGAGAATTCTGGGTACTGATGTTTCTGTTGCGCGGGTGAGTAATGGTGCCTTCAGGGACGGTCGGAGAAAAGTGTTTTTTTATTCCGAACAAAAAATATATATATAAAAAAAAAATAGATTCTGGAAAATAGCTACAGGATCACTGAAGAGTCAGTTTATGTGTAACTTAACAAATCAAACTAATCAAAAATATATTTTGTTTGGATGAAGGGTGAAGAGGGTGGTTAGTTAAGAGTCTGAGGTATAATTGTGAATAGACTTTAACACTATAACAACACCAACAAATCTTACAGAGCTTTACAGCATAAAAGCAAGATTAAAAGACTATTTGTGTGAAATACAATGAATAAAACAAGACAACGAGTTAAAACAAAGGGACATATTATAATGAGCTTAAACATTTATATGTACTGGCTATTGGCTTCTGGAAACACATTTTTAATTTTTTGATGAACTTCATATTGTCATTATGTGACCAGTAAAAATGATAAAATGCATGTACCCGTTTCATACTAAAATGCTTCAGGGAGTAAAATCTAATTCTCTAATTGAAACTAAGGCTGATGTTGACTATTGTGCCTCTCATGTGCATGGCCACACTATAGGCTTGATGGTAGCTTCATTATATTTTGAACAGGGACTCAGAAACCAACCAGCACCTCTACACTATAATACTACTTTGCCTCAAGTTCTCTCTGTTACTTAGTCTGTGATCATTTAATAAAACATAACTTTTTTTAGGAAAATGCACCCTGAGAGCACAATATGAACTAAAAAAATAAAGGTGTTAGAACTACATTTTGTCACAGGGCAACATATTACATAAAAATGCAGAACCCAGTGATACTGTACTACAGTGGTGCAAATCCCCAACACATTTACAAGATATGTATTCTTTTTTTGGTTCTTAATCCAGCCTTGCTGATATGGATTTATTTACTTGTCAAGGCAGAGTTTGATTAAAAAAGGAAAAAGAAAAAGAATTACGGCATTATGAAGCAATTCTTATGTAGCGATGCTGACTTTCCAATAATGAAAATATAACAACAGTTACATGATGGGTTATTTTATTCTGTTTACATAAAATAAAACAACAAACATCAAAAAGTACTTTTGCTTTAGAGACAGAGCTGTAATTGTTTCCAACCCAAAAAATACTTAAATGTGCAACAAGTTACACATAAAATATCAGAACACAGAGGAGCTTCATCATGAGATAAGATGCATCTCTGTACTGTAGGCCTTTTTATTTCACCAATAGTACTGTAATTTATAGTATTTTCAGTTCAATTGAAAATATAGATATATTTCAGCCACAGCACCCACTCAAATTTAAGCAAGCTACTAAACAAATTATTTGAGATCATTTCTCTACTTAGATTACAGGCAGGACTACTTTCAATCTCTTTGTGAAAATGAAGTTCATAACGTTGAGGTTTCCGAAGTTATACACCCCCTGTAAACTTGAGATGTTCCTTCTTGTGGCATTTTTTTTCAACACTGCATGAACAGATCATACACAGACATTTATTATCATGCTACATCCTTTGATTTCAAGTGAATTAAAGACAAGTTGATATATCGGAGTCAATCAGTGCTGCATATATTTCAGATTTTAACTGTATAATGTCCCAGACTCAGAGCTTATTGTGTTTTTACAGCATCTCTGTAAGCATCTCAACTCTCCTGTATGAAACCAGGGTGCAAAATTAACTTTTTTGTCCTCTGGCCAAATGGCTGGTGAATGTTCAAAATTTACCAGCCACTCAATAGATTACCATTGTTGTTTTTGGCTGGTGAGTGAAGCAAATCTACCAGCCGCTTACATATTTTACCAGCATTTGGCTGGTGCACATTTTGTGCCCTGTATGAAACTGTAAGGCAATTACTGATTATTTCATCTCTGGTGTCTCTCCTGCAATTATCTTGTAGGTTGTGGTCAGAGATTGAATCAGAAAGTTCATCTGCCCCATCATACTTAGTTGTGTCTTCTCACAGGAAGCCAAGTGCTCCTTTGCTAGTAAGACACTGTGGGGACAAGGTGAATGTGTTTTAGCACCCTTGCACCAAAACCCACAAGGGTTTCACAAACCCCTTGTGTCATCTTTGTGTGCCCTGTTTTTTATTTGATGGCATTCAGCAAGTCAGCACATGCACATTTACTGCATCGCACTGAGGGATTCGCTGTCTGCCTCCAGTCAGCAGAAGTGTGCCTACAGCAGGATGTACATTTTTAGCAATGATGTAGAAGCAGCAGGCCGCTTTGATGTCTTTAGATTAAAAGGAAATGAAACAATAGTGCATTTGCTTTTGGTCAGTAATCTCTCTTGTCTTTTTGAAAGCCTACAATACTTTCCATTTTCAGTTGTTATGTATGCAACAACTCTGTGAAAGCAGCCTATTGTCCCAGTGCAGTAAAACAAAAAACAAAAACTCCTCCTCCCACCCACACACACAGGTTTTTGCGTCTAGCTCGCTTCTGTGCAGAGAGGCAGGCAGCAGAGACAGGATGAGTCTGAGAAGTAGACCACCTCTCACATGATACAATGGAAATGTGGCTGAAACGGTCGACTCTGGTGTTACTCACAGGTAAGACTCCTGACTTGACAGCAAAGCCATAAAGATATAACATGAGGCTGTTTAATAGAATAATGAATGAACACACTGAAGTTTCTGTAGATTGAAACACATTTACCTGTTTGTAGTTTTTGTTACTGGCTAACAGATACTGGAAAATGAACAAAGTCTAACAATGAATTTTTTTTATTCTAATGTTTAAAATATTGCTATATTGAATTCACCAACAACATCTCTCTCTCTCTTTCTCTCTTTCCCTCTCTCTTTCCCTCTCTCTCTCTCTCTATCTATCTATCTATCTATCTATCTATCTATCTATCTATCTATCTATCTATCTATCTATCTATCTATCTATCTATCTATCTATCTATCTATCTATCTATCTATCTATCTATCTATCTATCTATCTATCTCTTTCTATAGTAACAGTAGCAGCCATGGCGATATCAGATCAACATCCTGTGATGAATGAAAACCAAACAAGAGTGTCCATTCATTTTGGTTCTTCTCTGCATTTAAACTGCAGTTTGACGACAGTGGGATATGACAGGTTTCGGTTGGCCTGGTATTTTAACCCCAATGGATCATCATTTAGTGACTCAGTGAAATTATGTGACAAGATGTTTAACAAATCTGCAAGGAATGGAGAGCAAGAGTTTGAAAAGAAATACGCTTTAGTAAATGCTACAGAAAACGACAGCGGATGGTACTTTTGCCAAGTCACAGCAGAGATTCCCGTGTTTAAGCTTTTTAACAGCACTGGAACACATGTAGTTAGTAAGTATTACTTGTAACTGATAAACCTGCAAGAGAAGGTATAGTTGTTGACTATAAATTAATACATTAATAAACACTCGCTTGCCTACAACTAAATTACAGTGGCTTATAAGTCATTTATTGCATGTTTATATGCTGCTTATAAATGCTAAATAGGGGTACATGAAGTAAAGTGTTGCCATAAAGTCTATTATGATGAAACATTACATCATGAAGGGATTCACATATACTCTTGTACTTGCTATGAGAAAATGAATGCTTCTTAAAGTTTCATTTTGTTTCCTTCATGACAGTGAAGAGCATGGAACATACAACGTACCCGTCACTAGTAACGCTTGAACAAGGTGTGTGTGTGTACATACCAGTGCCTAGCTCCTGTGAACAATAATGCACCATGCATTTGTAGCACAGTCTGAGCTGCTTTTCTGGTGGTAGTAAGTGTAGATTTTCCGGTGAATGCTTTGAACAAGTGCTGATGTCAGTTTTCCACTAACAGAGTTGATTAGACCTCAGGAGCGAGGGCTCCAAACTATTTCCAACTGTTCAACTTTATTCTGTGAGGTGTGCGGACTTCTACGCACACTGGCGTTGTGCTGATTCACACATTAGAACGGATCACTTTACAAACACACGTTTAAAGTGACTTATTAAACCACAGCACTTTATTTTATATTATTCTTGTACATTGGCTTGAGGAGAAATTTATATAGTAAAGACTCAATAAGTCAAACTTTATGTGCTTGGAATTAAGTAAAATTGTGATAATGACTTGTTTAACAAAGCTCTATTATTAAGGAGTATTGTGTGGTCTACTTATGTACACTCTGTTATGGTTACTACATTGATTTATTGTGATCACATTTCAAGACAAAGTTTTTCCCTTGCAGTAACTGTGTCTCCCATAGACAACATCGACTGGTGGATGTGGATCACATGGGGGGTGCCTGCTTTTATCCTGATTGTCCTGCTGGTCATATGCGTCTTGCTGAGAAAAAGACGCCGCAGAAGCAGAGGTACTTTTCAGTTTGAAGGTTTAGATAATCATCTGGACCTAATGACACCACAGAAAACAACATCTATAGATTGTAGATAAGCTCTGCATCGACTGTAGGCAAGGGAAGTTGCAGGACTTTGATGAAAGCTGCTGTGAGAATAAGGGACACTGTAAACTTCACAAACGACCCAATCAGTTCAAACAGATTTGTATTGAACAGAAGAAATGAGGGACAGACTGGGTTTTTTTTATTGTGTGTCTATATGTCAGGGTGAGAGAACAAAAGAAAGAGAGGAAACATATGACAGCAGGTAGTTTTGTCCGCCCAGCACATGGTCGGTGGACACAAAATAAGTAAGCAAGTGGTTTGTGTGGTTCAACAGCACAGCGTGAGACAATGTTCAATTTCAAAGTAGAACAAATGAGGCCTGTTTTCTCCTGTGTGGTTTAAGTAAAGATGAATACATTTTTGATTTCTAGAGCAGACCTATGCTCTTGAAAGATAAGGGCCTCATTTTGCAGGCAGAGCTCAGTGCACGAGGAACACAGTAAGATTTGGTGACAGCTGTGTACTGTGACAATACTGAGATAAATATCAGATATTTGCAGAAGTAAAGTAACCAAAGCTGAAAAATCCACCCACCACTTTTTTTGCTTTGCCGGTCATAAAGACCATTTTACCTGAGAGTGATCTAGTGGTCGCAGTGTATGATTCACATGCATAATACATTAATATATAGAGTTTCACTAAACTGTAGCTTTCTTAAAGGGAGATTGCTTCTTCATTGAAGCACTTACAGGCGCAACCAACATTTCCAAAACTCAAGAGTGTAAAATGAAGACGCACGCTATTATTAGTTTTTCTCAGTTTTGCACAGTCTCAAATGAAAATCATTATTATCAAAATTTGTGTGAAATTCTCACATCTTTCACTGATTTTGTCCAGAGCTGAAACTATTAGTCGGTTAATTGTTTGACAGACAGTTACTATTTTGATAACTGATTAACCATCAAACAAAAACTACGATCATTCAGTGGTTACAGCTTCTCCAAAGTGGAAATCTGCTGCTTTTCTTTGTTTTCATTGTAAACTAAATATCTTTGGGAAAGATGTCAGCTTGGAGTCTATTCCAATTGGAGACATTTTCCAATATTTTCTGATGTTTTACACACTAAACAATTAATTAATCAATCTATCTTTTATTTATCTATCTATCACGTTTCAGCTGGTTATGTAGGATATTTAACACTACTATCTGGGTTGCAGTACGTAACGTCTCAGTGACTGAAATTTCAGAGGACACACTTCTTTGTCATTTGACCATCTTCATTCAATCGGCTTTATTGGCCTGACATTTGACATGTGTTGCCAAAGCACAATTACGATTATGATAAACAATGAATGAAAGGAATGAAATTAACAAAAATAATGCAAGTAACAATATTAGTTAATTAAACAAAATAGACAATGAAATAGATACAGGAAAGAAAGTAATATATATATAAGAAATATAATATATAATCAGGTTAGTATTGTTAAAGTTGAATGTGATTTTAACAATGCAAGACAAACAAAAACAATGCAAGTGTCTACTGATAAAAGAATAAAATAACGAGATGTTCAAAAAAGATGTTAAGTACAAGTATATTTATTTTTATCTGTCTCTGTCCTACTGGTTGTCTCTTTTGTTGTGGCAGGAAGTGACATATTTAGCAGCCAACATTGCATAGTTTTTCTTTTCCCCTAGAGAGGATAACACACTATCTGCGAATCATTAATACGGCAAAGAAATACTATGTCTATCTTCCAATTATTGCAGCTATTAGGCCAAACTTGATGTGACCATGCAATTTCTGTTGTTCTGTTGTATTTTAATTCATCAGCGTTTCAATATTTCAGCACTCGATGTAATGACAGTAGATAATTCATTCCAACTTGCATGGCAGTGCCAAATAAAAATGAAAAACCAGGAAACTTACAGGATATATCATTTAAGTCATAAGGCTATCATTCTTTATATTATCAGGTATTTTATTACTTTTTGCAGGAATTAAATTGCTTTTTTTCAAGTGCATAACAATTTATTGCAAAATATATTATGACAATTTCCCTCGTGTTCAACAACTCTCACGGACCCTAATCCTTTGCACAATAATATGCCAGTAAAAATACATCAACAAGTTTAAAGTTAAACAGTACTTTCTTTTGCAATTTTTTTTACCCAGAATACATTTCTTCTTTCTTCAAAACAAATGTTCAATATTTTACATTTTGCATTTTCATACTGTCTTTGCTTTTTAATTCAGGACAAGATCCTATCTATGCAAACACTCGTCGTGTGGCCAGCAAACAGCCTTCACCTCGGCCTGGGATGCCGGTGGAAAACCTCAAGACGGCTTCTTCCTCTCAAAACCTGCGGAACCCGAGTCCCGGCAGGAGATCCGACGATGGCAAACGGAAATACAAACAGTGAAGAAGTCATTGACCTCACAAATCTGTGAATCAACTCCTCCTCATAATTAGTCATAGACTGTAGCTGTGATAGTAGTTTACTCACTTCAGTGAAATTTGAATGAATTCTTGTATTTTTCATTTCATTATTATATTTTTAATTTTATACTATATTTTTTGGACACGGTTTATGCTTTTCCCTTAAACTGGAAATGTGTATCTTATTTCATTATTTCCTCTGAGGTATTCCAGTAAAATAGCTATTATGAGCCACTAGATGGCAGATGGTGGACGCTGTGAATGGGTAGTGGTGGTTAGTTTTTTCTTTTCTTTCTTGTATTTCAACAGCTGATAATATTTGAACGTTGCCAACTGTAGCCTTTGCATAGTAATTAAGCAAACATGGTTATTTCTGGTAGGAATTATAAAGTGATGGGACTGAAACGTTATGCCTGTTTTAAGAGTTTATATAGAATCTTAAAATACTGGAAATGCATTTTTTTTCTGTACAGTTTGTAATAGCTTGAATGCATGATACTGACAGGGGTGTCCTGTCACAGTGTAATTTAGCATTTCAACGTGGGATTAATACAAAACAAAATAAACATTAATATTGTTTTGCGGTTACAGCTGAGTGGTTGCAAAGTGAGCGAGTGCCTTTTTTTTTTTGAAGAAAGGTACGATCAAAAGTCACGTGTCCAGGCGCTGCCTACCGCGGGGAGCTGCCAGATAATCGCTCCCTGCAGGAATTAGATGTGGAGTGAACGTTACAGGTGGAGCAGAAAGCGTCGAGCCGGATCCACGAGCAGACAAACAGCAGCAGTCTCAGCGGTTACTAATGTAGATCCTGACAACTCCTGGTGAGTCTGATGCGGGCATGAGCCGCTGTTGTGACTTATTGACTTGTTTGTGCGCAGCTTTGTCCCACAGGATTATTATTTTTCCACGGAGCTCGGGCTGGTTGTGGGACTTGGATTGGGCAGCCTGTGGTTGAGAGGTGCACATCGAGCGCGCTGTAACTTCTCTGTCTTATCTAAGATTATAGGATATCCTAATCTAATAATAGCAGCGAAAAGCTACACTAAGCAGTAGTAGGATATGCGTTTTGGCTGCCTTACAAACACTTACCACCGCAGTGTCAGTGACACTGGGAGAAATGCGCCAACTTGTTACAGCTTCAGGACAAGTGTCAAAGCAGTGGTTGAAACCTGTGGGGGGAGGAAATGATTTGCACCACAAGCCAAACTGTGTTTATCAAGCTTAAGTACACAGATTTACGCCATTAAAAACCAGTGACCAACCCTTTAGTTAAAAGACCTTTAAATCTTTTAATACATAGGCTAGTCCATAAAAAGAAACCGACAGCTTGTGAACATAGAAATGGTTTTAGGTTTTAATTTTGTGTGTCATGTTGGAGTAATTTACATTTTCATTACATAAACAGAGCTATGAATCTATACAGCCACATCAATAATTCACAGGAAATCTAATTATGCCTGTGTTCGCATTTTGTCTGCTACAGTATGTGGCTGCTTTCAACTCAATGTTACAGGGGTAAACATGATATTTAAGGGTGTGCAGTTTTGTGGAAGGTGAGAATTTTAGCACATGATATGTGTGTCTGGCTGAGCGAGCAGAGGATATACGTATCTGTGCCCAATTTTAGTTGTCATACTGCAGCTCAGTGGGGTCAAGCACGAGGTGTCAAGACAAGGCTGCACACTGTCACACCGCAGTTAATACACTTGCAGTCAGTGGTCAAAGCTGGCAATGACGTTTCCTTTGTTTTTACACCTGTATGTCCAGGTTATCATTGTGTTGTTGGTCAAAACCACTAAAGTAGAGTGGCAATTCTATGCACCTGAGCGCGCACTGTCTGTGGCGCGTGGTCGTTACCACTGTGTGTCCTGTGTTTTACTGAACATCCAACATCTAGCTGCTGGTTAAAGAGTTCATACTGAAAATACATTAAGTACATGAGTAAAGTGTCTGATGGTGTGGAGAGAACAATCTAGTAAACACTTAGTTCTTAATATTTCTCTATTTCTGATATTTTAAATGATCCAGAGCATGTTTTTTTTTAAATATAGTTGCTTATCTGGCACTTCCATGATTGTCTTGCCATTCTTCTACCAATCCACCTGAATACATTTCATTGTACTGACAAGAGCTGAAACGGTTAGCTGATTAATCGACAGAAAAATGATCACTATTTTGATAATCAAGTAATTTTTCAAGGAAAAAACACCAAACATCCCCTGGCTCCAGCTTCTTTTCTCTGTTCTATATCATTATATACTGAATATATTTGGGTTTTGGACCGTTGTCATCAAGAAAATAATGAATGAATGCATATTGAATATGATTGTGAGTTACAGCCTTGTATTAAGTGAATAAAATGACAGACAGTTTTAGAGTCATGAAATCAGTTCCTTGGTTTTGATTTTAAATCGAAATTAAAGTGCTCACCACATTTTGTTTTCTTGTGTGTTCCTGTCTGTCAGTGAACTTGTCACACAACACAGGCAGAGTAGGCTGAGATGTTCGGGTGCTCATATTTTCCTTTTGTGCCCCAGCTCCTGCTGAGACTTGCCTGGGTGTGTGGGTGTGTGTGTTTCTCTGTGTGTGTGTTCAAATGTGCATTTACACTCAAGCAGACTTGTCTCACCAATGACAAGTCATTGTCAGAGCATTGAGCATATTGGACAGGTTGTTGCATTTTTATTTTAGTACTTGTCATCTTTATGTGGGTTAAGTGCTTTGACTGTTAGTTATCCATTAGCTTAATGATAACAGGCTTGAAAACTGTACACACAGCATGTTTTTTGAAGTATTGTTTTCAGCTAATTACAACTCTCCTGCACATCAAAACAAAAGGTGGCAAGCTACTGTCATTATGATAAAAGAATGGTTTGTTTCAGCCATCTGAGCTTGCAAAAATGTTTTGCAATCTGGTTCTGAACTGGGGGTGTGTTTTCCAGTGAGTGTTTCACAACAGAGTCTGTGACACAAGGAGTGTCAAAGGTGAACACCCTCCCACAACCGGTTTCCTGTTTAGGCCAGCTCACCGGCCGGCCTGTCAGTGGGCCGCTCAGCTTACGTTTGAGTAGCAGCCAGAGTGACAGGCAGGAAAACAGGCACACTGGCAGCAAGCCAGTCAACCAACCAGCTAGTGACTCAACCAGCACCAAACCTGCAGACCAGTTAGTCAGCCACTCGGGTAAATCCGTTACAGCTGGAGGAGGCCTCACCCATACAGCACAGCAAAATGCAATAACGCAAATGAAGACGTACACTAGAGCCGGGGCCAAAGCAGTCACGGCTCTCTCCAGCTGTTTGACTGTTCACACGGCTTTTTGGATTTGTTATGACTCATGGTGATGACAACAGCGTGCTTGTCTGCGCACGTTCCAGGCACTGCTGTTTGGGGTTTTTCTTTGTACGCAGCACATAGTCATAGTGGGAATCCATCGTATTATAGATAACGTGAAGGCTCCTGAACAGGCCTATAAATATCCTCATGCTTCAAGTGGTTGGAGTGTCTGGAGATACTGCTGCAGGGCTTCTTCAGCATATTGTACTAGTTCATGCACAGCCTTGGAACCCACAGTTGTTCACACAATACAACTCGATGAGTAAAAACCAGCAGCTACAGTGCTAACCTTTTTAAGGATTTTTGCTTGGCATGTGGGAAATACATTTTCACATTTACATCTGGACTTATATAGATGTAAAGATACTATTTTAGTCACACTCTTGTAATTTGTTTTGGTTTTGTAGATGTTCATCTTCCCTGACGCTGACTTTGTGGTTGCTGTATTTACATGCAACCAGTGCTTCAAATATCAGGTTGACTTTCAAGAAAAAACAAAAAGAACAATGTTTCATAGCATGATGCAGTATGCAGATACTGTGCTATTTTTGCATCAACAATGCCATTCATAAATATTCCACTTCTTTTATAATGTGCATGTGATAAATGTATAATTGTACATGAGGAGACTAGCAAGTTGTACAGACTGTGTGTTTAATGACCGAGCAGGTTTTGCTGGATGTACAGGAATAAGCATTGATCCCCTATAAACAAAAGACATAACTGGATTTCACAACACATCTTTTGACTCAGGTGAGCGCACGCCTAATTTGATAGTGGTTTATTATTATTTTGGTCACTTTCAACCTGGAAGAGAGAGCAGAGATGAGCTCTTGAGCACTGAGAAGAAGTAAAAACCTGCCACTTTACATTAAGGCATACCTGGACAAGGGTTAATACCATAACCTTTAATGGTTAATAAATCATCCATCAACTCTGCAGCTATTAATGCTAGTGCGCCCTTAGCAAATGGATTTTGGCAATGATGTTGTGTTGCCTTCTTCCATCATGTAAGGGGTCAAACAAGCCATGGGAGGGTCCTTCCTGATTAATTAAAAAGAACAAAGCAAGCAGGAAAGGGGGAGGACATAGAGGCCCTTAACATTAATGTGGGATCATAATAATAATAATAATAATAATTCTATCCATGCATTGTAACAGATTATTGCTTATATGGAAATCCTAAAGGTGACGAACCCACAAATAATTATAACAGAACTCTGCAACTTCCCTGAGCTCTACGGAAAGTTTTAGCTTCTTTTAGCTAATTGTTTTGGTTTTCTGAAACACAAACTTGCAGCAACCTCGTTGTTAGCTGCAGCAGGCAGCTTTTTTCAGCAAAAAGAATCTCTGATAAACCTACCGTAAGCTTGCTCTCCATTACCAAATGACTGACAGACAAAGTTAGCAACTAGCTGGTGGAGCTTTTAGCAGCTAAAGAGCCACATTTTTTTCCCCTGTGGAGTTGATGACCTCAACAGACCTAAAACAGCTGGCCAGAAACACGACTCAAAATGAATGGTAATGTTGCTCGTGTCTGCTGGATGTGTTAATAAGTTGCTAAACTATTCACCATAATACATTTATAGTGTAAGGTGATGCTATGTTAGTGTTGTGTTTTCAGCTTATTCCACTGCCTCAAAGAGGCCAACATAAATTTTTACTAACTTTAAAAAAATTATTTATTAACCATTGATAAAGAAGGGGCGCCAAAAACATTTTTAATTACTTGAAAGATGAAGATTTTGTATTCTTTGTTCAGTTAAATGTAAGAAAAGAAAAAAAATCATTTAAATTACGACACTGAGAGACCAAATTTAAGGGTCCCATTTTTGTAAGAAAATCAGCTCTGTGCAACTAGTAACTAGTGTAAAAATGTCAGTTGTGCCCCCACACACACACACACACACACACACACACACACACACACACACACACACACACACACACACACACACACACACACACACCGTCCACATGTGCACATGCCAGTGTGTGAGTGTGACCATGGATAAACACAGGAAGAGAAAAGAGGGACAACTGCTGCGTGCTCTTCTTCTATTATTGCCTGTCTATCTGCACTGTTTGGAAGTATCTGTCAAACACTGTGAGAAACAACCTGCAATAACGCCCCCCACCCCCCACCCCTGATGAGCAGTCCTATACATGCAGCAGCTCGTCCTGCTGTGTCAAGTAGCAACAAGGAGCATGGCAGTTTGTTGCAAAACGCACATTCAAAACTGAGGTTGTTCAGAGGCACATGGGAGTGAGTGCCTAGCTGTCTCTTGAGGAAATTTGGATGCTGTCATTTTGGTTTCTGTCAACAGGCGAGGACTCTGTGGTGTGTGTTTCAAAAAGGATACACGTCTATGAAATCTGCTGTATTTTTTCCTCTGCGAGCAAAAAATCTAAATAACAGTTGCAAAGCAGCTGTGTGGTGCGGCTGCTTTTGAGCAGTGTGCACCAAAAAGATAAGAGTATAGTTTTTACCTAGCAAGTCTGCTCTTAAGTATGCTTTGTGTGTTATTCTGAGAAAAAGTGCCTTGATGAATTTTGAATGAGGATGCGCTGCTCAGTTAGTCAAAACAGACAGAAACTCGCCAAAGAAGTGGAAAGTCTCAATTCAGCATGAATCCTAGGGTAGGGATGGAGCACTAAAGCAGTGAATTGTTGTGATCTGCATGCATGCCCAAACCTGAACTGATCCCCTCTGCTGCGTGAACCCCGCTGAGCCCAGAGGAAGCAGGTTCTTATCAGGGAGGACAGGAAGACGCAGAGAGTGCAGGAGGAAGAGAGAGTGGGGGTTGGTGGGCAGCAGGGCACTCTGCAGAATTTCACTTGACATCATTTTCCTCTGAGGTTTACAATTATGACTTTTCATAGCTATAACTAAGTGGTGCTGGACCTCTCTGACATAACAAGGTTACATTTGTCCCTGTTTTGCAAACTTGCAAACTGTGTTTTTGATAAATATACTTTACAAAATCAGCAAGCATGCAAGGCATGTTCATTTATGGCACTATCCCTGCTCTCATAGTTTTTGTCTCTTGTCATTTTCACCAAATCTTTAAACAGACTTATTCTGCTAACTACCCAACTTCCATTAAAACTTTAATGTCTTCTGTGGCTCTGAAAGGAGGTTTCTAAAGTCTGAGAAAATAACCCTATAGAGGTCATCAGGGTTATCTTGGATTGGGTTTGGAGTTTACCGATGTCAACGCCTCTGTTACAAAATTGGGTAAACTTGGGAGTTTGAAGGGCATTTACCAGGCAGGGAGAGTCTAATGAAAGATGCTTTTGAGTTGCATTATGGAAATCGTAGGATCCAGTGTCCAGGATATCTTAGTGGATTCTGACCAATCTGTCTCTTGTGAGTCCCCCATCATAATGAAAGTGTAACGCTAAATTGCTAAATTGGAGTGCCCTTTTAAGAGGCAGGATTTTCTTATGGTCATAGTTCTCTTGTGAAAGATCTGAAGGATCATCTGAAGTCTATCTTTCTTTCTTGCTCACTTTCAATTTACTGCATGGATTTTCGTTTTGGTAATTATATAATGGAAATAAAAGTAGCACTGCAGAAAAAGTGGAAAGAAATAAGGTGTAGGAGGCAAACCAGCCACCATTTTCACTTTTGAAGTGAACATATTATCCATTTTGTCCATCTTTTAATGCATTATTTCCATATCATGGGCCTCTTTAAAAATTTAATGCATAAATGTTTTCTTATCTTTCCTAGAGGTGGGCACCATGAAGATGATCTCCTCCAGCATCCCTCACCAGTAGCCAGGCAGCATGGCTTCTGCTCCTCCTTCCAGAGAGGACACCAGTGGCTCATTGGCACTGCACTGGAGGCTAACGCCGACATAGATACTCACCACAAGTTCAAACTGAACCGAAGCAGGCTGAGCTGCACTCTACAGGCCTGGTTAAACATACGTATGAACTGCCTTCAGAGGGTCTTTGAAAACGAAAATGATTTGTGCCAGAGCAGCACATGTTCAGGACAGTGACATCACCACAGTGTAACAACAGCAACATCTGGACTGAGACCTTGGACCATGTTCTGTCTCTGATTGGGTGCTTTGGTGGCAGAGCTGGACTGTGCAGCTCTTCCACACTTAGACAAACCTGGACTCTGAGCCATGTCTCTTCTCTCAACCCTGAGCATCGTCTGTGGATTGATGCTCCATGTTTCATTTAGTGCACTCGACACTCACTACTGTGTCCCACGAAACACTGTCCCCTACCAGAGTAAGTCACAAGCTCTCAGTGCCTTCCAACTAATATGTCACGGCATATTCTCACTGTGTTGTGTCTCACTCCTGGGATGGGCCAGTAAATACCAGAATTTGTAGCAGTTTAAGATTGTATTTGAATATTTTATCCGTGATATATGAACAAGTAGTGCAACTTTAACTGCTTGGGTTTTGTGCTGGCTGGGACAAGCTTATGAAATTTCAATGAATTTGCATTTTGCTTTCGCTGTGGGAGCACTTTCCCACAGTCACAGCAGCTAAAATGTAGACAGAAAATTTAATGAAATGCAGTTTAGTAATGCAGACGTTCTCCCGCTTAGACGAGCTGAAGTTGTTCAGAGAGGAAGGGGTCTTCAACTACTCCACTATGCTAATGAGAGACGACCTGGGTGTGCTGCTGCTGGGGGCCAGAGAAGCCATATATGCTCTGGACATCAACAACATCTCTGTCAGAAAAGCTGCGGTAAGAATATGCAAAGAGATTCAATCGAAAAAGTGTGCAGATCACTCTGTTCTGATCAGTGGTGTTCTGTTTGAAGCTGTTATAAAATAACCGATAAACACACACGTCCCTTCAGAACAGTTAGATATAACATGTGAATGTTCTTTTGCGTGATTAAATAGCTATTAATTAACTATTAATTATTGCAGATTAAAAATGAAAGATTTATTGAACATTTTTGATATGTTATTGCAGTGGTTGAAGGCATTTTCATCAAATAATCAGTAAGCCACTCAAAGCTGGACTTGTCGTGCCTAATCGTGGATTATATCAGTGGTTCCCAAATGTTTTGGCTCATAACCCCTTAAAATGAAGTCTTGTCTAGTTGTGAGCTCTCATCGCAGGTTATGGTGGTTTGAACTTGAGCTATGAGCAGTTCAGCCAAAGGTTTTCTCCTCAGCATGTTTAATCTGAAGTATTTTTAGAGGACTGACAAAGTGATAGTATTTAGTATTTCACATGAAAAAAGCAAAACATTTGAAGGAACTTTGTGAAATTTTGTGCAACAGAATTCAATACGTTTTGCATTCTCATCCCTGTAATCATTTTATGACCCCCAGGTTGGGAACCACTGGCTTGAATGCTAAAAAGTGCAGCCTCTTGTTGCCTTTTACTAACTATGGAAACATTTCACTGGCTCTAGTCAATAATCACTTCATGCCTCCAATAAGTCTATTCTTTGTATATCTTTCTCTGCCCTCTTTCACTATTTTGAGAGAGTGTATTGTGGCTGAAGATATGCTCACAGAAACACAGTCGATTGCGCAGTGAACTGCTCCCACATAAGCAGCCAGTTCAACACTGTTGACTATTTGGCCTGTGCACATTTGCATGAGGAATTTAAATGAATAATGGTCTTGTTGAGCTCCAGACAGTGGTCTGTTGATTCATAATTGTAGTTACACAGCTAACAGTCACAAGTGAAGAGGGATTGGCGTCCTAGCTAGCAGGTACTCCCCTCCAGAGTACTGACTGGTCTTGACATTAGGCAAACAATGAAACGTGTGATGGTAAACAGGCTACAGCTCCACTGTCGTGCTGTGAGTTGCGACACCATTCCTGCGTGCTTTAACAAGACACTTTCCCTCTGTTGATGCAGGTGTATTGGCGAGTTACCGAGGAGAAGCAGAGAGAGTGCACGTACAAAGGAAAACATGCTGAGGTTTGTGTAATGTCTTTCAAAACAGCGTACGCTAACTTTTACTTCTAGTGAAAGAACACAGCCTTAAAAGATGACGGTTAACTGCAGTTTACTCCCCTACGCAGTGTAACTCTGTGCATTTGGAAATCATTTTCTTCCTTTTCAAGTCTTTACACAGAATTCTCTTTGAAGTGCTTTGCTCACAGCTTTGAACTGAATGTCCAAATAAAGGCATGAGAAGGAAACACATGTACCCAGCCTTGACCTTTTGGTCGCCAGCTCAACTCCAGGCAGCCGGTGCAGTCAGTATGTGACTATGTGTACGGCTGAACTAACAAAGCTCTGACCTTGGCATTTTCTCTGCTGGATCTTGTTGCAGGTGGAATGCCGTAACTACATTCGAACCCTGCACAGAGTGAATGACACCACAATGTATGTGTGTGGCACAAATGCCTTTAGCCCCACCTGTGATTATATGGTAAGTATACTGCAGAATATGGACTTAGATGTTTAAAGGATGAGGTTGGCATTCTATTATTATTATTTTTTTATTGTCAACAAATCCAATGAAAAGATCAAAACCAACAATGGGTTAGTCCATCTCTCAATACCTTCCTACCTCCCGACCTTGTCTGTGGCACTCAGCCCCAAGGCCATTGGTTCCTGCTGAAGAATCAGGGTCACAAATGTATAGTTTCATTTTTATTAAAACTCTCAGTGATTTCATAAAACAGCTGGCCACTGTAGTTTTTAGCAAATATTTCTCATACAGGGTAAATAGTGCATTTGTTGGGGACTATTTTAGGTTGCGGATTTATACGCATATAATTGGTGCTCTAGTGAGTATTTCTGGCAGCAGGACGGTGTGTGTGTGTGTGTGTGGGATTGACTCAAATTAAACTACTGTTCATCGCAATAAAGGAACATGTCAGCCAGTGCCACAGTGTGGCTCACTGATCAGACTGATCATGCTCTGGACACACAATACTTTAATTGTCGGTTTTGGTCTTTTCATGGGATTTGTTTACAATAAGAAAAATATAGAATGTCACCTGACTTATCCTTTGAGCCAAGCAGCAGTAATTGTGGTTGAATGCTGCAGTTAATAGATGAAGACCTTAAGATGTAGTTCCTTTAATGGCCACTATGTGCTTGTTCTGAAAAAACTCCAATTGTATGAAATTAAGAACACTCGCATCCTCTCTTTTGTAATACAGAGCCATCAAATTTTCTCAGCAGGAGGTCTTATTAGCTGCATTTCCTTCTTCTAATGTGTGTATTGGTTGCGAGTTCAAGCCTAACCCTTCATAATGTCTGTGTTGGCTTATTTATTGTCTTCGTTGGGTTTGATTGTTCTACTCATAAACTCCTGAGTGCAGTGTATTTTGGCAAGGAACTCAAATCTCAGAGGACTGAGCATCCTGAATGCATCACCAAGGAGAAATAAATGGTTCCTATGTGCAGAATCACAACACAATAGCCTAACTTTTATTTAAAAAACAAAAAGCATACGTTATGTTTACTTTAAGTGATGATCTATCTTAATAAGTCTTTAGCCTCTGCAAACCACTGGTAAAGTCCTTTATTCAATTCCAGTCCTGTATTACAATACTGTGTTTGAATAAAATGGCACAGTTTCCCTTTGTTTCCGACAGACGTTTGCTAATGGACAGCTGAGGCTGGAGGGAAAGCAGGAGGAGGGAAAGGGGAAGTGTCCTTTTGATCCCTTCCAGAGATACTCCTCCCTCATGGTCGGTAAGTGTCTGAGTCAGGTTTGCTGCCAAAGGGAACAAAGCACAAAATACTGCCGAACATTCAAAGTGCACCAACAGAAAAGATCAGTGTATGGTAACTGTGTGCAGATTTCACCAGCCACAAGACCTGAGCACAAAGTGCATTACAAATGTCACCCAATATCTTTGCTAGTGCCACCTGCTCACTCAACATATGTACTAATTAGTCAGAAAACGCCAGTTGGTTCAGTCCATTAGTAGGCATATAAATGAGATATTGTTCCAACTTAATATGAATAATGGATTTCCAGGAATTTCCCCTCATCTCTTGTTCCTGTACAACAGGAAATGACCTGTATTCTGCTACATCCATCAACTTCTTGGGCTCTGAGCCCGTGGTTCTGCGCAGCTCGGACTTGGCTCTTCGCACTGAGTTTAAAAGCTCCTGGCTCAGTGGTGAGTTCTTCCTCTGCAAAAACTGGCCATTGAAAGTTTTGTATAATGGTGCGCATAGTTTAGCCACACTACTTATAAATGATGCAGATGATATTTCTAGATGTCCTTTAGCAGATCAAAGTTTTTGTAATTTTCTGCACTTATCCTAAGCGCCAATTTCATGTTTTGTGATTTCAGAGCCAAACTTTGTCTACATGGACTTTGTGGGTGAGAGTTTTGATAGTTTCGATGGTGATGATGACAAGGTGTACTTGTTCTTCACTGAGAATGCCATGGAGTACGACTTCTACAGCAAAGTTGCGGTGTCTCGAGTGGCCCGTGTCTGCAAGGTACAATTAAGTACAAAATAAAAACTCAGTCTCTGCGAGACCTTTTCAGATTTTCAGAGACATTAAAAAATGATAATGGAGTGTCATGTGTTTTTGGTAAGAGAGAGTAGGTTTAATAACATTACTGTTTGAGAATGTGCAAATTTGTGTTTGGGCTCACACTCCCTGTCTGACACAGGTCTGGTTGTTGTGGTTAAGTGGAAGATCTGCAGAATTGCACATGACAGAGCGCTCTGTCTCTGTGTTTAGGGGGATATGGGCGGCCAGCGGACACTGCAGAGGAAATGGACGTCGTTCCTGAAAGCTCGTCTGGATTGTTCCCTCCCTGAACCCAGCCTGCCCCCCATTGTCCAGGATGTCTTCCTGCTGAAGCACGAGGACTGGAGGAAGAGTGTCTTCTATGCTGTTTTCACGCCGCAGTCGTAAGTACTTCCAATCAAATCCTGTGGTTTTATGGCTTAGGGTGGGTGTTGACGTGTGGCAAGGTAGGAAGTAAGCTGAGCAGTCAATGTGGAAGAATGAAAAAGGAGTCTACATTATGTATATACAGTATATACTGTATATATGGTATTTAGAAATTTGACAGATGAGTGATTAATTCAAGATTTTTAAAAAAGTATTCTCCAATTATACAAATACAACAAACGTTTAGCAGTTTGCTTGACCTAAATGTGTGTGTTTTGGTATTTCAAGGAGCTTGTCCCAGGCATCTGCAGTATGTGCATACAGTGTGTCTGCCATTCGAGATATTTTCAATGAGGGCAAGTTTAAAACACCTGTTGCTGTGGAGACATCCCACGTCAAGTGGGTGATGTACACTGGAGAGGTGCCAGTACCCAGACCAGGAGCGGTGAGTCTAAAGACTTTGTTGCAGCCAGAAGTGATACTGGATATTAAGGCGTACAAGGCAATTCTAAACTGAGGTTTTGTATTTCAGTGCATCAATAATGTGGCACGTAAAATGGGAATGAATCGCTCTCTGGACCTTCCTGACAAAACACTCCAGTTCATCAGGGACCGCCCCCTTATGGACGAGGCTGTTCGCCCTCTGACAGGAGGGCCGCTGCTGGTCAAGAGGGGAGCTTTGCTGACTCGGATTGTAGTGGACAGTGTACTGGCACTGGACGGACAGAGATATGCCGTCATGTTCATTGGCACTGGTAAACTATGGGATATCTGTAACAGTATAGGTGCAGTTAACCAAAATGAAAGTAGAACAGAACTGATTTTGGGGCTATAAGATAATTAGCTTCTTTGCTTAGTTTTCTGAATGAATGCTCTGGTTGATTAAACTTAAAGCCCCTAAAACATAAATAAATAAATGTCAAAGTTCAAGTTAGGTTGCTAAACTCTGATTGGTGCACAGAAATACGTGACATTACCTTTTCCCAACTGAACCCCACCCACTTCAAACCAGTGAGAAAAACAAGGGCAAAAACATGAAATACATGTGAAAAACACAAAACTGAAAAAGCCCATTGCTCATAGTAAGAATCAGATTGAGAAAATCTGTTTCCAGGGCCTTTAATGGTAAACGTTTAAAACCACACATTTGTTTGAGTGCCTTTTAAGACACATTCAATATGAGTAATGAGAAGGTATATTAAAGCCAGGATCTTGGTTAACAAGTGTTTGTGTAATGCGCTAATTATATGAGTATTAGATGGTCCTTTTTGTCTCCTGATAGAAAACGGTTACGTTCAGAAGGCTGTCAACTACGCTGGAGAGATGTTCATCATTGAGGAGATTCAACTGTATGAAAACCCTGTGCCTATTAACATCCTGCGCCTCTCATCCAGTGAGGTAACTCATAACAGGTTCAATATAGTGGCAATATGGTTTGGAGCTCATCATCCTCATCATCATCATCATCATAGGTTCTAGTTGTTTACTGGTGTTTTTCTTGGCAAATATTGTACAATAAGCTTCAGTCTGAATTTCTATTTCAATTTAAATATGTTGTCACTTAATGGGCACTAACAGACAGTAAAGAGGCTTCACTGGTAATACAGATGAAATGCTTTTGGTTTGTTAATCTGTGTGTGTTTGTGTGTGTAAACATAGGGCCAACTGTATGCAGGTTCAGAGTTTGGTGCTATCCAGATGCCGGTCAGTAACTGCAGCCGCTTTGATGCTTGTGTGGACTGCATCCTAGCCAGGGATCCTTACTGTGCCTGGGACTTCACCACCGAGCAGTGCTCCTCAGTCCACAGCTTGTCATCCTCCTCAAATACTGCAACTCAGAGTCTGAAGGAGGGAGACGTCTCACGATGTCCTCAGCCAGGTACGTTCACTTACAGGCTGCTGTTTGCGTGCATTACTGGGAAGACTTTTTGTATGAAACAGCATCCCAACAGTCTAATTCATTAGTATGCAGTGAGACCAACCTTGTGTGTGTGTGTGTTTTTAGATCCAGTAGCAGCTGTGGACTTTACCCTAGTTCCAGAGAACAACATCCAGCTGCCCTGCCAACTCCACTCCAACTTGGCGCAGGTTCTGTGGCGTTTCTATGACCAAACACTTCACTCCAACAACAAATACTACATCTACAGTGGGGGCCTCCTCATCCTGAGTGCCTCTGAATCGGACGCTGGCCTGTACACCTGTGACTCCACAGAGCAGATAAACGGCAGAACATATAACCGGACTGTGGCGGTTTATCAATTACAGCTCTACTCTGGCCCAGGAATGGGGGGCAGCCCTACTCCTGGCAACGAAGTGATAAATTCCTCAGACTCTATTTACAGTTCGAATACGGCTGCACCAGGGCTGGTGCCAAACCTGGGCAATGAGGACCCGTTGTCCCCCGAGAATCAAAGCGACACTGGCAGGGTGACTCGTTTAGAAGTGGCCGTGGCTTTGCTGTCGCTGCTTTGTCTCTCCCTCATGGGGATCATATTTTGGATATGGAGTCGAGGACGTTGGGAATGCTTTAAGATTGCACAGCGCCCCAGTGAAAGCGAGGGGAAAAGGCAGTCAGCCGAATACATGCACATCCAGAACAGAACTTCAGAGATAAAGCTCCTGCGGCCTGAGTCTGGAAGACCTTGCAGTGCCAATAATAATCACTCTGCTGTTGACTTCAAAGGGAACGGGGAGCACCACTTCACACCTATGGCCAACATTTCAAGTCTGGACGGTCTCGGATACATAAATGATGAGTCAGAGATTTGACTCTGCTGAGGTATAGAATTCAGTCCAAGGCCGCTAATTATCTTCTATAGGTGTACTACTGTAGAAAAGGTTTTCACATTATAAATTCTTTTCATTAGTGTCCTGTTTCTCCTTGCCAATTTCCTACACTATCATTTCCATACATACACCACTGGCAGACTTTTCAGGATTTCTGGTGGAATTTTCACTCCAATGAATTGTTCATTTTTTATAAATGTATTTTTTTGTATAATGGTAAATTGTGAATACACCTTGTGTAATATATTGTGTACAGCCAACACCTTTTTTTAAAAACTACTATTTATTTGTCGCAATGATGTTTTTATTTCAGCAGTTATAATACTTGTGATCTAAGTCTTGTAGGGTCAACAACAATGAACAAGTAGCAAACACTTTGACCTCTAAAGTCCAGGCACTTTTTATTTTATGGATACTACTGTTTTATAGACAACATTCATCGCTCAGAAAGCATACTGTTCAGTCTTTGGCCGTGTTAATGATTGCTTAATAGCCTGTACTACTCTTTTATTTCTGGGTGGACTACAGATTTACTTCTGCATTTAACCATTCAAATGCCACTCATAGATGATATAGATATAGAGTGAATGCCATACCTCTATCTTCAATAATAAAACAATAAGACTGTTTCACTTCAGTAAATGTTATATCATTATTGAGTTAACTAGCGTGTCATTTGGAGGCAGAAGTGTGGGTGTATTTCTGTCAGTGAATCAACTCTTTGCATCAGAGGCACAGCAAAGATAAGAAGTTTGTTTTTTGTGTCAAACTTTGGAAAATGTAGTCCTTGTTGATAATAAAAAAACAAACCTTATTGGGAGTTTGACATGTGTCTAGCTGTCAGCAATGATTATCCTCTCTCTCACACAGCTGAGAAATGTATTTGAAAGCGATGCTGGAAGTTTAACTGACATACTTGTCTTGTTGATATGCGCAGATTGTACGCCGGGAAAGTATCAACAAAAACACACTGACTCCAGTTACCTCAGACCTGCTTGTTTTTCAAGAAAAAGTCACAGACAAAACAAAATTACAGGAACGTAGCCTGAATCTGCGCTGTGCTTTTCACTCTGTCATTAACAAAAGCGCTCAGAGCCGCCTTAGGTTTCATCTCAAAGTACTGTAGATATGAAAGGGTTGAAGTGGGTCTCTGCTCAATAATTCAACAGTGCAGTATAAGAAAGTTGTCATGAACTGAAATAGGGTTATATATTAGTCTTATCAGGTGATAAATTAATAAAATATTGCCAATGCAGTTGCATAGATTTTGCAGTTTAGAAAAAAAGTGCTTTCATGCTTAGCAGAGGAATATTTACACCGGGGAATTAAGACAAACTACTTGCCAACTATTGTTTTCAGTTTCTTTATTCTAAAAAAAGCCAGTGGGTTTATACCGAGCTGTTTATACATTTCAGAAATCACTCCTGCTCATCAGCCCTACTTTTCCTCCCAAGATTTAATGAGGTTTCTTCTCTTACTTTTAGTTCTTGTATGTTTTTTCTGTGATGCTCACAGGCTTTTTTTTTTTATCTCTCTCAGTTTCTTCAAACATTTCTGAATAAATCAATACTACAGCAGCTTCTCTTTGCCAGGGTGAAAGATTCTATACTGAGGGACACAGAAAACACACAGCAAAAGTGGGCACCAAAAGGGGCAACCAGACCGCAAGTGGTAGCATAAGAGGCCGCGCTTTTTAGTTTCAGCTTGTTGTAAAAGTGTTTGAAAAGCTGAACGATAATTAAGTTGTCCAAAACCACAGAGGAGCATCTTTCAGTTGATATGAAAACACAAACCAATCAAAAATATAGATGTCACCACTTTTTCATACAACAGCAATAATACTGTTTAAGAAGATCTAACCTTTAAAACATAACTATTGTAACTGGATGTGCTAACATTACTGAACACTTGACTGGATAGCAAATTTTCACCACAAATTCCAACCATTAAATTTTCAGTCAACTAGGACAGGGACACAGTGGGAATAAGAATATTTATTGAAATGTTACAATATTTAAAGGTTACTTTAAGATATATCATATTTTGTCACTTATCAAATAACAGAGAAAAATCAAAATACTGATCTTGGCAGTTGGCCATGAAGGACACTTTTGTAACAAAAGAAAAGTAAACAGTCAAACTGAGGCAGTCACCTTTTATTTCCAGTCAGTACTTCACTTAAAATAGGCTCTGACTGGATCACTGAGCCAAAATAAAATCAGTTGAACTGTTATATGGCCTGCATAAAAATCCGAATTCATTGGGTTTGATCAGATTCTTTACAGAGGTTTGTTGGAATCACAGTAAATTAGTTCATACTTAGAATATCAGACTGCATTTGAACAGACTGTGACATCATTTACACGCAAAATTTCATTTGACTGCTGACCTATTTGCAGTCATTTTTTCAGTCAGTTGTTTGTGTCAGTTTGTATTGGTCAGATGTGGTCAGTTCATCTGAAATAAAGAGAATCCTGTTCAGTCCCACACCCATGATATGCTGCATGCAAGCACACTACAGTCACTAAACACAAAAATTCAGTCTATCCAGGGAAAGAGAAAGTGACTGGAACATTGACAACAGCTGATAAGGTGCTTTCACGGCAGGGCGCTGACCACTAAAAGTAAACAGTGTAGCTTTGGAACTACAGAAACTGAGAAATACTGAGACACAGTACAAAACAACATCTACTTTGGGTGTGACTTTTTTCAGTATCAAAATAATGGAACGAGGCAAGGGTTTTGGCACATCGGTGCTCAGGATTACGCACCAACAACTTTTGAAACGTTTCCACACGTTGCTTCACTGAAGCACAAGTCCAGTTGAACAAAAAAGCAGCACTTGTTAAGGCAAAAATCAAGCAAGATATTTTTCACATGCAAAATCTATAGGCAAAATTAAGGCGCATTTCAAGAACTCACAGCCAAAGCAGGCAAGCAAGGAGATAAAAACGTATCAAAAATAAACTGAACTCCTGCCTGAACACACGTATTATACAGAGAAGAATTCCACCAGATAAAAATCATGCAGTTTGCAGACGTTCTCTTGTTGTAAAAGACCAAAAAAAAAAAAAAAAAAAAAAAAACCTTTTCTTCAGCATACTACAATTTCTAGCATGCAGATCTGGCATATACATAAAGTAATGCTATCATAAAGGTCCATAAGGCACACGTCCTGCTATCCTCAAACAGTTCACACTCTTCTTCACTTTCCAATTGCATATTTGCAAGACTGTACATTTTCCTAAGCAAATTTCTTCTGAGCATAAAATTGTATTTCTTCCTCAGTCATTTTAATAAACTATATGTAAACAAAGTTGAAATGGAATGGTATACCCTCTATTACAAGAGTAGGGTTTTAATGAGCTTTGGTGACAAAATTCATTGATAAAACGTTTTATAGCAATCCTGTCATTCAAAAAAAAAAAAAAAACATCTATGCATTTTGTAATGTAAGGGTATAATTATTTGGTGCTTTGAGGTGCTCCTTGTGCACCACATAAATGGCCAGCTATCTCCATCTAGAGGTGACTCTCAGCTATCACCAGTGACTGTTGTCGGGATAGCTTGGCACTGCTGCAGGGTACTGGGGCAAGCTCGGGCCTTGGGCCGTCTGAGCAACAGCGTTGAACCCTGCTTCCCTCACTGGTGCACTCTTCCACAT
Organism: Siniperca chuatsi; assembly: GCF_020085105.1. NCBI lineage: Eukaryota > Metazoa > Chordata > Actinopteri > Centrarchiformes > Sinipercidae > Siniperca > Siniperca chuatsi. Next base: position 21,923,954 of record NC_058047.1, read on the forward strand.
CCCGGTGCTCCACTCTTCCTGAGCGCGCTCCAAACTACCGCCGCCTCCACGGTACAGTCTGTGCACCTGCCACGTGAAAGGAAAGAGGGGAAAAAATACGTTCATAATGTGTATTTGTGTCTGTTTTCAAGCATCTGTGTGGGTTAGTATACATGAGGGACAAAAAGTAAATGCAAGTGTGTGTGTGTGTGTGTGTTTGTTTTTAGCGTATGTGTTCACTCACCTTAATGAGAACCAGTGCCATTAAAGCAGCCACCAGAGTGAAGAGCAGAGTTGTGATAAGCATCACTATAGCCGAGCCCACATTTACGCTGAAAAAAATCACTGTCGCCACCCAGCCGCTTTGACGTGTTGGTGAGAGTGAGATGGAGTAGTACGGGTTAGTGGATCATATAGTATGCAATTAGCAAAGTGGATTTAATACAAAAATCCAAAATTACTAATGAGCCATTAAGCAGCGAGGAAACAGATGCACTGACAAACAGCATAATGGTGATCAGTGTAAAATTGACTTTACATGACACGCTGTATCATGAGTGAACAGTGTTATTATCACAAGCACATGTTCAGTTATTGGATTTAAATATACTAAAATGAAAAAATAGCTTTTTTAAAAACAAGTCTATTCAACATGGTCTCTAAAAAAGATCAATGTGGCATTCTGAGTGTAAGAATTTAAACGTGAACACACATGATTTTATAATGACAAAGCCAGAAAAAGAGGGATATAATATATGCTGAAATAATAGCATTTTCTAAATTAACAATTAAAAATGTAACTGCAGAATTAGGGACTGCTGATTTGTACAAATGTGAATGATTTTATACAGTTGTTTTAGAAACGTCTCTTCCAAAACAATTTTGTGAGTGACACATGTGTTGCTCAAAATCCACGGAATTTCAAAACCTCAGTGTTTAGAGTTGAACCCATGTGAAATCAATGGACATCCCTAAGGAATGCCTCACCTAGTCTTAAGGTTATGGCTGACACCTTTCATCCCCTATTTACATTTAACATCACGAGTCTGATGGTTCAGCAAACCGCCGAGACAACGTCATATCAGAAACTCAGAAACAGACGTCAACTGGCAATTAAAAGAAATAAAAATTTAAAAAGCAGCAGATATTGTATGACTACCCAGTTCTGGTAACAACCTCATGTGTTAGCTTGATGGTTTTATTTTAGTGTTAAATCTATCTTAGCATCATAATTCCAACAGTCGTGAAAATGCAAGTGTATGATGAAAAACACGTTCTCCAGCTGCCTTGATCATTTGACATAAGCCCTCATGACCCACTCTCTGGTAAAAACTGGCAGGCAACATGCGCACAGTCTTTAAAGCTGGTTTGGTTCAACTCACCATGTTCCCCAGCCAGGGATGCCGATAGCCTGGATGACGGCGAAGACACACTGAAGGAAGAAGATGAAGAAGAAGGCCATGAAGTTGAACGAGCTATCGGCCCTATGAACATGAAAAAAAAAAAAAAAGGATACAAGGGGATGATACAGTAGAAAACAAACAAGCCAAGAGTTGCTCTATTTTTGTTGCAATGTTGCTTCCTCCTACTAGTTGTCAACATGTGAATACAATGTGGGTCTTAAAAGGAACAACTTCATACTTGCATACCAAGCAAACTATGAAAGTACATGGAAAACCAGTAGGTACGACATGGGCTAGAACTAATCATTATTATATTAATTTTTTCCCCCAATCCTTCCCAGCATTATATAACAATAATTCCCAATGATATAACTGAATAAATGAACGCAACATGGACCCAGGTAGGCCACAAGAAATGGATGGATGGATTAACCGATGAAAAACAATGAATTCATTTCAGCTCATTTTAGTTTTTGTTAAATTGACACTTGCCCATTATGAGGTGATGAGCTTCCAAGCTACTGTAGCTAGCAAGTAGTGACAGTTCTTTCAATAGGCCTGATGGTGCTGACTGAAACCGTCTAAACAACCCCACTTTTAGTTGATAAGTGTGTGCCGCACAACCACAGCCCACAATTTTATAATAAACATTAACCCACACCGTTGACCTACATCTACTTCCTGTCTCTGGGCTGACAGTAGTATTTTCCACTCCTTTATTAAGAGATCACTTTCTTCCTTCTATTCTTCCTTCATTTGAATATCTAGCAGACCAAAATGTTGCTTGTTGGTCCAGCCTGACATAAATCAGTTTTCATGGATTTTTCCATACATCTTGATGGCTTTTCTCAGAGCCATGAAGTCAAGAACTTGAGAATACTTTTTGAACACTCTCTTACTTTTGAGCCACATATCAAGTATATCCCAAAAACTGCCTTCTTTCATTTACATAACATGGCCAAGATACGACCCATTTTATGGTCAAGAAGGCTCACCAGCGCCTCTTCTTCCTGAGGACACTGAAGAAGAACCAACTGTCCTCAGCTATCCTGGTGAACTTCTATCGCCGCACAGTAGAGAGCATCCTAACCAACTGGGAACTGCTCTGCTGCAGAGAGCAAGGCACTGGAGCGGGTGGAGAAAACTGCCCAGCGCATCACAGGGACTCCACTTCCATCCATTGAGGACATCCAGAGGAAACGCTGTCAGGTGCCTCCAGACAAGGACCAGCAGACTGAGAAACAGATTTTTTTCCCCAGAGCTGTCTTTCTACTGAACTCTGCCCCCCGCTGATTCCACTGTCCCCTCATATTCCTTAACTTAAATGCTGCTATATTGTTTTTGCTACATGTACCACATGTTCATTTGCACTACCGGACTATTTATTTATACATATATTGAATCATTTGCACTCCAGTACTATGTACTGAATACTGCAATAACTCAGATACTGCACTGTTAACTATTTCCATAATTTCAACTGCTTTATATTCATTGCACTACTGTTCTGCCCAGTCCAATTCATTACTGTACATATCCATCAGTATACTTCTGTTTATAGTAATGCCATCTGTATATAATGCCCATTGTACCACTTGTAAAATATTTTCATAATATTGCTCTATCCTGCACATACTTTATATCCTGCAAGTGCTTATTGCACTTCTGGTTAGACCTAAACTGCATTTCGTTGCCTTGTAGTTGTACAAGTGTAATGACAATAAAGTTGAATCTAATCTAAATTTTATTCAAATCATACGCTGAAATCCTTGTACACGCTTTTATAACATCCACTACTGCAATGCACTTTTCTCTTGCCTACCCATGGAAGCAACAAGAGTCTTAATATGGTCTTTTAGTCCTTACAAGATCTAAGAAGTCTGATCACAAAACACCTGTCCTGATCTCTTTGCACTGGCTACCAACACAAGTGAGGGCTGATTTCAAAGTCCTCCTTCTGTCTTAAAAAATGGATTGGCTACTTCCTACATCTCCTGTCTTACTACTCCGTATACTTCATCATGCCCTTTACGCTCTCTTGATGTTGGTTAATTAACTGCTCTTAGGTTTAACAAAAAAATATTTTGGGGGTAGAGCATTTGCTCATCAAGCTCCCCTTTTTTAAAAAAAATAAAGTCAGGCTGTGTTGAGATTTTCATATCTAGATTTAAAACCCATCTTTTTTCTCTGTGCTATGGTCCCTCCTACTTTCACTTGAACTGGTTTCTACTGTGATAACTAGTTACCTCAATTCTGATATTGTTGCTATATGAACTTTTTAAATTTCCTAACCTCAATCCTGTTGTTATATTAACATTCCTACCTGTATGTTTTGTATTCAGCCTGTATGTGTGTGTGTATATTTACATGTGAAGTCTCACATTTGTGTATCTGATGTTATATTTTAAACCTGAAAACTCATTGGGTGATGTACACTTTAAATAAACTGAAGTAGAAGTTGAAGTTCAGAAATGATTCTGGTTCATGAGATTTTCCAGATGGTGACTAACCTGAAGGCTTTGTAGAGTGGTCTGAACCAGCAGGTGTAACTGCAAGGGCTGAAAAGGACGAGCCAGAGTAGGGAAAAGCCAAAGTGGGTGGCATCTCCACCCCCAGCCCACCAAGCAATACATGAGATCACATTCATGCATAGTGTTCCTGAATACACTGCAGAGGAGAGAGGACAGTGGAGACGTGGAGAGAAGGGAAACACACAGGAAGGGTAGTGATTGATTTTTTTTTAACTTAACAGTAGAGGGAAGAATACAACTTCTTCTTCCAAAAAATGACAAACACAAAGTTGGAAAATGTTTGTGAAAACACTCACTCATCCATAGCGTGTAGACTCTGCGCACCAACTGCTGGTAGGGTGCAGGAATTTCTTCTTCAATGTTGTGGTAAAAGCAGGGCTTTATTTTCATAAACTGGGGCAGGGGAGGAAAGTTATTCACCCGATCTGAAACAGGAAGCAAAGTGTCATCACAATATTACTGTTTCTCTTACTATATCACATTTGAGTATTTTACAACATGCCTGAATACTTGGCAGAGGAGACAGGAATGTGGGAATGTGGAGGGTCGAGTGTGGCTTTACAGAAGATAGGCAGAGACAAAAAAGTCACAAACCTGCCATTTTGAAATCTCGGCGCTTTCCTGGATAATAAGAATATAGTAAAAGTAAAGTAACGTTAACATGGTGCACATCCCAACTTTGGTCAAACTGTTAACTCATTTTTATACAAAAACTTGAAATTATCCAGTTTGCTTTTTAATTATACCTATGTGAAGTTATCATATCATCGTGTTCTAACAGTAACGTTAGATAGTAGCTAGAATGTGTTGTTAGGCAGCTCAACACAACGACTGAGCGTAGTGTCTCTTTATCTTACGTCGTTGCTTCATTTAACTAACTGGTTGGCAGTTGAAAAAGAGTGAAAAGACTATTACAGCTATCAAATGAACATAAAGCGTAATATAGATATGTCGATATTACCTGGATAACGTTTATCTTCTCGCGTTTCCCTCGACAACTGCAGCGATCCAGGACGTATCATACGGGATGCGCTTTTTCGACCCCATCGAACATACTGCGGTTGCGCAGCATCTTAGCACTTGTAGTTTCGAACTGTTTATATTCAACGCGCTCTGCGGCCTTAAGAACTACAAGTCCCAGGATTCATGTGAGCGATAAACGGGAGACGCATTACGCATGATTGCAACATGACTCCCGTGACTCCAACATGACATCCGTTTGTATGGATCCCACCCATGCGATTACAAGCAGAAATCTGGAAACAGTTAAGGACAGGTTCTTATCACCTTGGAGTAGAAAAGTGGAATCCTTGTTGACGTTATTCATCAACATTTCACAACTTTCAGATACCAACAAAACTGTGGGTGGTGAGAGTGAGCGACAAACTATCTTTTAGTCTTTCAAAATGAATAAATCATCTATACGTGTGTTGGGAATATCATGTCCTGTGGCTAATTTATTATAACTATTAAAACAGCCATCCAGAGAGCACCAGCCTCATCGGACTTTATTCAGACTCCTTACTTTCATTTTACTATCCCACAACATGGCAACCTGACTTCTGAAAGTCAAACTCCGCGGCCAATCACAAAGCCCAAAACGTCAGACAGAAGGCGTGCCCTGTGAGATACATCTGATAACTTTCGGTTCATAGAACAGGGTGTCCCGAAGGTGGATAGTATGTTTATTTAAAAAAAAGAAACAGATTTACACCACTGAATGAAACGAGGTCACATAGTATCGTCTTTCTGAGGAACAATGTAAGCATCATACAACATTTGAAACTCTAGTGCGATTACAAACCTTACAAAAGCGCTTCACTACACGAAACACCAAGTACGTTCAACGCGGTTGTCCAAAACAAACGCCTCCACCGGTGATCAGTAACCTGGTTTTGACCAATCAGCGACGGTTACTGACGCAAGCGACACACTCCCGCCAATTCCGACTGAGGAGCGCGAGGCAGGCAGCGGGTTAAACGCAGGGAGTATGTGGGAGATGCGGAAAGAGAATGCGCTATGATTTATGTGAAATAAATTAGAAGTACATGTCGTCTAAATAGCAGCATACTATTTGGTGCATTTTCGGGTGTTTACGCAACTTGTACCGTTGTTTTGACGTTGTTTATCTCTAACGAGAGGAGCCCCGGGTTAGTCGTTGGGATGTTGGCGGCGGAAAACCCATCCGTGGACGGACATTTGGCAGCATCGACTCCCCGCAGAAGAGGTAACTTAATGACATGTCTGGCAAGCTTATAAATGGTTCTATCAACTTGCCAAAATGTCTTACTATTATAATATTGACGGAGTGTAGTTTCGTCTATACATTTAGCGTCCACAAAACCATGACAAACTAAACATAAATCTGTCGTTGTCGTTAACGCTAGCAACCTCGCTTTTCCTAACGACATCGTCGTGACAATGACAACGTCATTGTTACGAGTCAAAAGATAACTGTTTTAACCTAAAATTTCAAACATTAAAGCTAGCTGTGTACAGCTAACTTGCTGCCCGGCATTGCTAATGTTATCATGTTACCTAACGCTTATTCGGTAACTTTAACGTCCGATGAGGGACAATAACTTTATGTTGAAGTAAGTTAGGCCTCAAACTATCACAGTTTCCCTTTCACGAGATTGTAACCTTACCATGAAAAAGTATTTATCTTGTAAACCTAGTGGCAAACTCGGCTACATGGCTTGCTCTGTTACTGTTGCTTTGCTAGGTCATAGCTCTATCCGCTATATGGTAGTTTTGTTAGGTTAGCAGACGAGCTAGTCATATTAGCATCTGTGATTTGGTTAACGTTAGCACCTCACATGAAAGTTGTTTCATAGGTGAAACTCCAGAGCTACTCCGTTGTCTTCGCTCTTTCACACACCCAAGTTTTTTTGTGGCTGCAGTAACTTACATGGAACAATTCTTCCTAGTTGCGAAGTTTTCAGAATTGTGGTCGGGCATGCATCCTTTTCTGACAGCCGTATAAAGTGCCTGCCCTGCGGACTCGGCCGGGCCTGCAGCATCGACTAATACACCGGTTGGCGGGAGAGCAAACCAAACACAACCATTACATTAATTGTAATACTGTTACGTTAGCACGCCGAATTGGCAAACCAATGTGACATTTAATGAAACACCTTAAAAAATAATACAATCGGGGCGTTTTTGCTATCCGATAGACTTTCACATTAACGTTAATACAGGGTGATTAGGACTTGAAGACCCACAGTACATTAGTTACACTGGTATGTGGTTGTTAAAGACGTAAACTAATGTTACGTTGCTGTAATCGGAGTCTTAACAACAAAAAAGTTGCTGAGTCGAGTTGTTATTTGCATTAAACGTCTTAGTCCAAATATATTAATTCAAAGTAGTTGTATACTGGAAGGCTTTATTTGCAGTGGTTGTCATTTTCAGCATTGCGTTTTCATCAACTACAAAAAACTTCAGCTATTATCACAACAGTCATTAGTTCCACAGTTGTCAAAACTTGTCATTGATTGATTTATCTGTGACCAGTATCACTGCCAGTTCAATATTCCAAATTTCACTAGAAACTGAGGTGAAGTTTTGCCCTGAACTACTATTTTCTGATGTGCCTATGTTTTTGTTCTTTTCAGGCATGGATTGTAAGTCAAGTAACAATGCCAACAAGAAACTTATCCAAGGTAAATACAACGTTAAATTTTTATTTTTCTAGAATTTTTGACACTATTGAAATATTATCTTTGAGAATAAGACATTGTCAGATACCATTTGTGATAATCTAGCATGGAGGGTTGAACATTTTAATACTATCCATGTCTAACCATACCTTACATTTACAATGCCTGTTAATGATTGCTGCACCTTTTTTATGTATTGCTTTGTCTATCTTGATTATTCCCCACGTTTGCATATTTTTGATCAAATCCCAATTCTGTGTGGCATTATATTTAGCAAAAACTCAAATTATGGGGCTATAAACCCTACTAATACGCATAAGATCATTGATGATTCACAAGTTAAAATGGTTATAGTTGCCCTCTACATTAAAGAGACCTGAATTTGTTAAACCCCTTAAGTCTGTGTTGCCACTGACATTACTTTGTATGTAGTCTATCAGTTAACATGTTCATGAAATATTGAAATATTTATTTAACTTGTTTAAAACCTTACAGAATTTATGCTTCTCTGACAGCATTTTGATGAACAACTTTGTGATAGCCCCATCAACTGTTTTATATTATGCAGACAGATGCAACACAACAGCCATTATGGTGACTCTGTCTCTGTTTTTTTTTTGTTTTTTTTTTCAAATTCTGCCTGCAGCTCGTCTCCCATTCAAGCGCGTGAACCCTGAACCTAAAGAGAACCAGCCACCTAAACGCCCCTGTGCACATGCCTGCCCTGAACCAGGAGTCTCAGACAGGGAGAATGAGTCCTCTGTTCTCCCTGTGCACAGTGGACCACCCTTGGTTAATGGTCGTGGGCCCCTTGATGGCTTCCTGAGCCGTAGGCACCGTGCACCATCAGATGAGAACATGGTTATAGATCTGACCGCGGATAACACTTCGTCCCCCGTAAAGCACCTTGTTTCACCTGCTTCTGCCTCTCCCTGCCTCCCAACAAAAGACAAGCATCAGGGCAAAGACAAAACTGCCTCTTCTGGGAAATCTAGCAACATTGCTTACACTCCTAAAACACACGTTTTAGACTGCACAGTAGACAGCGAAGATGAAGTAGAAGAGGTGGAGGAAAAAGTTGGGAATCAGACAGCATCTATCTCACAGCTTGACACAACACAGGATTCTGAAAGTGAGCCAGAGGAGGAGAATGAGTCAGGGAACATTTCCAGTTTAGGAAACAGGTCCATGCTGTCAGCTTCATCAGTCAGCTCCTCATCTGAAAGCTCACCAGAGAAGTCCAAGTCTGATGACCCTACATCCACTACTACTCCTACAGTACGTACATCTCCCATCACAGGCTTTTTATTTAATCCAGCTTAGTGATGTGTAGTATTAACTGATGCAATATCACACAATATTAATTATTCAGTATTCCTAAGAGTTTGTTTGGTATCTGCGTACATTACACAAACAAACAAATTGTTTATTAAAAAATACAGCGTGGTCATACATAGTGTGATTAAAGTAGCTTTTCAAACAATAAGCTGTTTGTGGTTCAGTGATTTAGAGAGATTTTGATTAGCATTTGCTCTCTATCATTAATAGAATTTGTAACATGTCAATATTAATGCAATAATTTGTCTAGCTATAAATTGCGCAAATACAACATTAACTAGGCTGAATGACATTGTGTCAGACAATGATTATTAGCTTTTTTTGTTGTTGTTGTTGTCTTTATTTTTCCCCCTATCATCATAGGAGCCAAAGACCACCTCCAAGATACCAGCAGATCAGAAAAAGATCAAAAGACGCTCATTGAAGGTAGGGCTCTTGATGTATATACTGCAAGCTGGGTTTGAATTCTGTTTCAATTTCCCTAGTTGTCATCCACTCTGTTATTTATTAAAACTGTTATTTTAGTAGAAGAGAAAAACTGACTGAAGTTTTGCAATTGTAGAGTTTACAAGAACAAGAGGAGAGGCTTCGGCTGCGACAGGAGAAAGAACGTCAGAAGGAAGAGGCTAAAGCTGCAAAGGAGAAAAAGAAAGAAGAGGCTCGCAAGCAAAAGGAGGAGCGAGAAAGGGAAAAACGCGAAAAAAAAGAAAAAGACGAGCGGGAGAAACGAGAGAAAAAAGAGAAGGAGGAGAAGGAAAAGGCAGAGAGGTTAAAAGAAAAAGAGAAGCAACGGAAATCAAAGCTAGAGTGAGTAATGCATGTTACTCTAAAGTCACTACTTACCCATTTGACATGTTTTCATTTCCATAAGTCAGTGTTGGTTAAAATGCCATAACACACACATTGATTTTGGTGTACTTAATGTTTTGCTTTAATCTTGCTTCAGGGCAAAGCTTGAAGAAAAAAGGAAGAAAGAAGAGGAGAAGCAAATGAAGGAAAAAGAGAAACGTTTGAAAGAAGAGAAGGATGTAAGTTTATTTAGAAAAGTGTTGGTATGAGCTAGGTAGATGCTTGCAACATTTCCTGTTCCAGATTTATAATGGACCATTTTACTGCGTTTATAGTCTGTTGACCATTGTGTATCTGTTTACAGCGCCTCAAAGCTGAGAAAGCAGAAATTACACGGTTTCTACAGAAACCCAAGATCCAACAGGCTCCAAAGGTTAGTAGATATCACACTTTTTGCTTTCACTTTAGGTTTTTTGGTTATTCGGGTGGGTTTATTAAACTGTTTTGTTCATGTTGTTGCCTAAAAACTAGCAATTATCTAAACATCTTTAGTGCATAATCAACATTAGTGTAAAGGGTATAATGTTTGATTTGCAACACATGCTCTAATTCCCTGTATCCCCCTTTTAACTAAGACAGTCAACTGAATAATAAGTCCAAATAATATAACTGCAACTTGTTGTGTCCTTTTTTCCAGACACTTGCAGCTGCGTGTGGGAAGTTTGCTCCATTTGAGATAAAAGAAAATGTGTTTCTGGCACCACTGTGCCGGGTTCAGTGTGAGGACTCTGTTCTGGAGGAACTGGACCGGTGTTTGTTGAACCCCGCTGATAACCTGAATGGACTAAAAGATTGGATTGGGCAAAAACCCCGCCGGTCAGGACCCACCAAACCCAGACAGACTGACTCACTCAGGTGAGAGTGGCAATAGTGATTTATCATAATTTGCGTACTCTGCTTTCCCCGTTGCTCAATGTTCACTGACCTTTATATTAATTGCTGAAATGAGGATTGTTTTTTGTTTTGCCTAAATGATGTATGGATCAGATGCAAAGTATCAAAATGGATACTTATAAACTGATATATGGTGATATTATGGTGACTAGGAAAATACCAGTATGTGCTAGTATTTTTCTCCACTGATTCCCAAACTCTGTGTATCGGCTAATACCTAGTAACTATCTGATATCAGAGCTCTTTTTTCCCCAAATTTAAAATCTGTATGACCTCTCTGTGTGGAACTGATTATCATTCTGCTATGTGTAAGGCAGTGTGAGACTGTAGCTTGATTCTTAACTATAAGTCGAGAAGTTCATACACCACATTTAGTTTACGCTAATGCAAATTTTGATTATACAGTGCATCCGGAAAGTATTCACAGCACTTCCACATTTTGTAATGTTACGGCCTTATTCCAAAATTGATTTATTTTCCTCAAAATTATACAAACAATACCCCATAATGACAACATGAAAGAAGTTTGTTTGAAATCTTTACAAATGTATTAAAAATAAAAAAACAAAAAAAATCACATGTACATAAGTATTCACAGCCTTTGCCATGACACTCAAAATTTAGCTCAGGTGCATCCTGTTTCCACTGATCATACTTGATGTTTCTACAACTTGATTGGAGTCGAACTGTGGTAAATTTAATTGATTGGACATGATTTGGAAAGGCACCCACCTGTCTAATAAGGTCCCACAGTATCGAGGCACAGATCTGGAGAAGGGTACAGAAAAATATCTGCAGCATTGAAGGTCCCAATGAGTACAGTGGCCTCCATCATCCGTAAATGGAAGAAGTTTGGAACCACCAGGACTACCTAGAGCTGGCCGCCCGGCCAAACTGAGCGATCGGGGGAGAAGGGCCTTAGTCAGGGAGGTGACCAAGAACCCGATGGTCACTCTGACAGAGCTCTGGTGTTTCTCTGTGGAGAGAGGAGAACCTTCCAGAAGAACAACCATCTCTGCAGCACTCTACCAGTCAGGCCTGTATGGTGGCCAGATGGAAACCACTCCTCAGTAAAAGGCACATGACAGCCTGGAGTTTGCCAAAAGGCACCTGAAGGACTCTCAGACCATGAGAAACAAAATTATCTGGTCTGATGAAACAAAGATTGAACTCTTTAGCCTGAATGGCAAGCATCATGTCTAGAGGACACCAGGCACCGCTCATCACCTGGCCAATACCATTCCTACAGTGATGCATGGTGGTGGCAGCATCATGCTGTGGGGGTGTTTTTCAGCGGCAGGAACTGGGAGACTAGTCAGGATCGAGGGAAAGATGAATGCAGCAATGTACAGAGACATCCTTGATTGAAAACCTGCCCCAGAGCGCTCTGGACCTCAGACTGGGGCGAAGGTTCATCTTCCAACAAGACAACGACCCTGCCAAGCACACAGCCAAGATAACAAAGGAGTGGCTACGGGACAACTCTGTGAATGTCCTCGAGTGGCCCAGCCAGGGCCTAGACTTGAACCCGATTGAACATCTCTGGAGAGATCTGAAAATGGCCGTGTACCGACTCTCTCCATCCAACCTGATGGAGCTTGAGAGGTCCTGCAAAGAAGAATGGGAGAAGCTGCCTAAAAATAGGTGTGCCAAGCTTGTAGCATTATACTCAAAAAGACTTGAGGCTGTAATTGGTGCCAAAGGTGCTTCAACAAAGTATTGAGCAAAGGCTGTGAATACTTATGTACATGTGATTTTTTTTTTTTTAATTCATTTATTTTTATTATTATTTTGCAAAGATTTCAAACAAACTTCTTTCACATTGTCATTACGAGGTATTGTTTGTAGAATTTTGAGGAAAATAATGCATTTAATCCACTTTGGAATGAGGCTGTAACATAACAAAATGTGGAAAAAGTGAAGCACTGTGAATACTTTCCAGGTGCACTGTAGCTTAAGGTTTTTGAAATTGTGTGTAAGGCAAATTTATTTGTATAACACCTTTCCACAACAAGGCAATTCAAAGTGCTTTACATACGACACACAGGCATTGTGAGATACAAAAGAAACGCATGGCAATAACAGTGCATCAACCTCATAACGATAGGTTTACTGTGATGGTGTGTCTGTCTGATACATGTAACACACATTTTGTACTGTAGGATCACTGCTGTTGTGTACATGGTAAATGGACTGTATTTGTATTGCACTTTTCTAGTCTTCTGACTACTCAAAGTGCTTCACACTACATATCACATTCACCCCATTCACACACAGATGGCAGGTGCCAACTGCTCATTAGAATAAAGAAACTAACTCATTCACACACACTGACACACCGAAGAAACAGCCCAGCTGGGGGAAACCGGGATCAAACCACAAACCTTCCGATTGGTATCCGATAAACAGTGCTGAGCTGCTGTCAGCAGTGATCAGAGACGATTCTGCACTCGCTGTCTTCTGTGTGTCCATACGACAGGTGGAAAAGACTTCACTGAACATAACTACATGTTTATCCATCTCTCTAGGTCTTTTTCTTCACAAAAACAAAACCAATCTGCTAAACAGTGTAGCTCCTCCATCGTTTTTGTTTTAAAATGTTTAAAACAGTTTTTAAAACGGTTGCTTAAACTTCATTGCTAATTAGATCTAACATCAGTCTTTTTTTCTGAGCCATTCTCATTTATCAGTTTTTGTTAATCCTTTAATGAAATGTATTTTATCCATGCAGGACTCAATACAAAAAAGCCGTTTGTTATTGTCGTCATTTCCTGCAATAAATGCAGGATGTAGTGCCACTCAAGCTCAACAACAACTGTGCTTTCCAAACCAATTATGAATCGTCAGAGATTCTATATTTGTTGCCTACATATATTTTACCCAACAAACTTTCCATTTCCATGTTGGGTTAACCGCTCTGTGGCATATTCTGTATAGTTTGTTAAAACCTCACCTGGCTCAAAAACAGTTTATGGCTGTGGGATTCCTCTTACATTCACTGCTGTGCGCCATGGTTCATGCATTGCCTTGGCAATCTCAGCCAGAACAAACAATGGCGTTTTTTAACAGTTATTTAATGTGGATTGTGTGATTTATGTAACTTAAACTTGTGCAGTGCATCATGTGTGCCTACATAAAGGTTTAGAGAAAAAAAAACCAAAACTATTTTAAATACATTTCCTGTAGCTTTATGGTTAACCCATCTTTTTCTCCATATTCCCCCATGTGTACCGTTTTCTCAGCGAGTGTATAACAGTGGAAGGGCCTAAACCAGATAGTGTGCCTGATCGTAAACGTTATGGACCCATGAAGCTGCTACAATTCCATGCGAACTACCGTCCAGCGTACTGGGGCACCTGGAGTAAGAAGAGTTCACACATCTCACCTCGCTGCCCCCTCAGACAAGACAAGGTAAGACTATTACCTATATATAGTACTAAGCATTACTTTTTTAATGGTAGATTAAATGGATTCTATTGGCATATGTTTAAATGCAACAGACGTCTGTATCAACTGAGAAACTGCATTACATAGCTATGCTTTTCAACCACTTTTAAGATTTTAGCTTTGATTCGATATTTTGACTTTATCCAATAATTGTATTTGTGTAGCTGGGAGACTAACAGCTGTGTTCTGTAACCACAGGATTTGTTAGACTATGAGGTGGACAGTGATGAAGAATGGGAGGAAGAGGAACCAGGAGAGTCCCTGTCTCATAGTGAAGGGGTAAGTTTCACCGGAGGGTGAAAACATATGGACGTTCCTTTATTCTAATGTTTTCTCTGTTTATGTAGTGTCTACATTAATGTCCAGTATTATAGTTTAAAACACATGCTGAACTACCTATATATACCTATATACAAATGGTATGTAATTAGCATCAGCTGCTGGTTTCCATCTCTCTCAGTACACCATAAAAATCAACTTGTAGGGCCTTGGAACTGGCAGAGCAGCTGTGAGCAGTGACCATTTTATAGAATAAAACATCCAAACATGGATATTTTGAAAAAGAGAGAATTTGGTTGATCCATTGAAAAGGTTGCCATTTGGCTGTTGACTCGAAATCTCAAACACAACAACACAGTTTTCAAAACAGTCTGCTTGCATCTGCATGTAACAATAATCTAACTTGGACAACAAAAAATATAAAGGTAGTTAAATGTTCACTGATGGATTCTCATGTTAAGCATCTGTTTCTTCAAGCTAACAATTAAGTAATCATTTTAAAACATACTTTATAAACATGCAAAAACATTGGCTTGGTCCTATTTTTTTTTTTTTTTTTTTTAAAGGCTGCGAATAAAAGTATTCAGAATTGTTTTTTGATTGAAATGATGCCTTAAAGTATGAAATTACTTGAACCACAACATAAATGACTTTTATGTTGCAATCCATGTAAGCCTTTTTAGCTGACCTTTGTCAGAGTCTATCACACAGATTAAGTACAGCGGTCAAATGAAATTAATATCTGATTAATCAAAGCATATCATTAAGTATTGTTGGAGTGTATTTTTGAATGTGTTAAAAGCATGGAAAGAAATAGGCTTTAATTAGTTTTCTAAACTTGAACAAGCAACAAAATACATTTATCATATTCATCTTGCATCTTCACAACAAGGAAAGTAGTGAACAATGAGATGATAATTTTACTTTTTAAAAGACTTTGAACTGTTGATCATTTTCAGGAAGATGAGGAGGAAGGAGGTGAAGATGATGATGATGACGGCTTCTTTGTTCCTCATGGCTACCTTTCAGATGATGAGGGCGCTCTAGAAGAAGAGGTATGAAGGGAGCTGCAATATTGGTGGTTTTTCAATAAATTTTAATTTGTCTCCTTGACAAATTGTTTGGATTTTCTTATTTCAAAATACTTTTTAAGTTACTGCTTCCTGTTTGCACCACCATTAACACACATGCAACCTCCCAGGAGGGTGGCGACCTGGAGAAGCAGAAACTACGTCAAAAACTGAAAGCGAGGGAGTGGGATGAGCTGATGTCCACCAAGAAGAAGATGAAGATGCTGGAGCCAGTGGTAAAGGGCTGCGTCTGGGAGGGAGAAGGACCTGGTTTGCAGCTCTTCCAACCTTATGCTGTGTGTCTGGTCGAGCCTTTACCCAAGGCAGACACCAGCCCCAGCCCAGAGGAGCTGTCACAGAGGTGTCAGAGAGAAGCACAATGTAAGTGTATGCGGCGTGATTCACTTGGATACATGGATTGAAGTTGGAGAACAGCCGTTCTTTAGTTGATGATTCATTAGGGACCTGACAGTCGTCTTTAAGGTGCCATTGCGCTGTAAGTGGCTGACTGTTGCTTGTAGTTTTTGTGGGTTGTCTTGCTCTAGTAGCCCTTATCAGCTGGCAAAACCTTACAGTGCCAGTTGACATTTTCAATTTGTATTTTGAGTATATGACAAGAATTTTTTTTATCCAATTCACAGTGAAAATGTGGGATATGGGATATCTCAAATTGTGTGTACCTTGTACCAATAGCCTCAGAAATTCTGTGTATTATGATCTTAGAAATTTCAAAGACATGTTTTACCAACATATTATTTCTATTGTATGCTAAAATTGTGTGAGATTATGCATTTACAATCTTATTTTGGCAGTGGAATGGTGGTGCTACACTATTGATCTGTTTTCTTCATCTTTATTTCCTGGTTCTATAATCACAACCCACCTTTGAATATCACAATTACTTTAATTACCATTACATAATTAATTATTCTAAGTATAGCCCTCTTTTCTATAGGTAAACTGAGTTTACTTACCGTAGTTGGCAAAACGCTGTTGCAACTTGGTTAAAAAAGTACACCTGTATAAATTATAAAACTTGTCTATAGAGGAATCACAATATATTTCTGTGGAAGTTGGTATACTTTTTAAGTTTTTTAATTTACATTTTTTTATCAAGTTATTAAAGTTTGTTGTTTATGAGCTAATGATGCATTCTAAAAAAAATCTATAATGCTCTTTTCTCCCACAGTACTCGGCCAGCTGCTGGCTCTGCTGCACGGCAATCTCAACAGCAGCAAAGTGATCATCACTGAGTTTCAGGAGTTTTGTCGTCAGCAGACCTCCTCCTCCTCCTCCTCACCTCCTGAACTGTCCAGCCCTCAGAGCCCAGCAGAAAACATTCCCACCAGGTAAAACAACAATATGACTGTTGACTGTGTAAACATGTAATGTAAAAAATTCATGATACATTTTTTTAAATAGTACAACTTTGCCAAAAATAAAATAATTTACCTCCTAAAACATCTCTTAAAATCTTGTCGTCTTTTTTTTTTTTTTTTTTTTTTGGTAAAACATCTACAAACATTAGAAATATCTTTTTTTTGTTTTACATCACTTAAAATGACCCCCCCCATCTTTAATCAGAATACAGGTGAAGCGCCTCATTAAGAACAACGCTGTTTATGAGAAGCGCTCAACCTACAGACGCTGCTGCTGGTATGTGCATACAGAGGTCCTGTCCCGTTTTGGTCAGGAGGCTCTTCCCGTGCCCTGCCAGTGGACCTACCTCACCACAGGAGCTCGAGAAGAGTCCCGTGAAGAACCCCAGGCAGCCACAGGCTCTCAGGGAAATTCTCCCACTACACCCCAGACCTCCTCCACCACGTCTTCATCCTCCAACAAAAGGAAGAGCACAGGCAGCATGTCAATCACCAAGTTCATGAAGAGATGTACTGACCCCGAGCAGGTAGAAAAACACACTCAAACAGATTTTCAAATGACCATGCAGACTTCACTGCGACATTTTACTTCTTTGTGTACTTAGTTTAGTCCCGATCTTTTCTTTTTTTTAATTTTTAGTATCTTTTTATGAAAATGAAAATATGCCTATTACCGTCTCAAATAGTCTTAACTCCCTGTATTTGCCAGACGGAAGCAATGGAGGCAGATGGTTTTCAAGCTGACACTGAGGATGACGATGAGGAAGACTGTGTCATCCTCTCCACACAGAGTGGTGAGTTATGAGTCGGTTTGCTAGTCGCGGGTAAAAGAAACAAACCAAGAAACCGTCTGTCCCTCCTATTGAAAATGAACAAATCGCCTACTGGATACATGTAAACATCTCTGTGAACATGGGCAGAGAGACGATGCTCACACCACCTAAATCTCAATGTGTTGTGCGGACCTGCGTGTCAAGCAAGCTGATTAGTTAATCCAACTCCTGTCAGGAGGTGTGTTCGTAACGGAGCCACCCGTGCCCATTCACCCAAGTGCAGCCCCAGGGACACATGTTCCATTCATTAGATGAGAGGATTGATACCACACTCATGTCTTTGTCAAGAACATAGCTGGAGCTGGGAGGCAATTAGCTTCACTTAGCATAAATACTGGAAGCAGGGGTAAACAGCTAGCCTGGCTTGGTCCAAAGTTAAATTAAATATTACTCTCCAGGTCCAACCAGAGGGAAATCTCCCAGCGAGGGAGACTGTCTGATGGAAGTCACCCCTTCTGACACCGCTGCTCTTCCCGTGGCCAGCGCTGCTCCTACACTCGCCACTGCCTGAGGACAGGATAGGTTATTTCCTCTAACCAAGCTATCCCGTTTCCCTCAATACTCCTTCCTGGTTCTGAACTCTACTGTGTCCAAGACAGAATCAAGTCTTCAAGCAAGATGAAGCACCTCACACTCTGGTACAAGCAACTCTCACAGCAGGTGGCGTCTACTCAGTATTATGAGTTTCCTCTCACCTATTTTTATTTTTTTTTTTAAAGGAGTCGGGAGTCATCTTGCCTGTAAAATGTAGTTGTGCATAAAAGTGTAAAATAGTGTCTGACTTGATTATTGAGGGCAGAAATGTCCAATGTTCATTAACTATGTCTCTGATTTTTGCATTGAAATTTCAGTCAGGCATGTTTGGCATGGGCCTCTTTAAAGTGGAAGGTGAAAGTTTCTCTGGCACTGCTTTAACTACATCAGATTGAGTTAAACAGATGGAGGAAGAGCAGAACAGAAATGCCCAGTTTTCATGAGGAAAAGCATCCAAGACATCAAGAACAGCATTATTTACGTTTTTTGAAATGTTGAATTCATGACGTTATTGGACTTCCTCTAGTCAAAATGTATATAGTTTACCAGAAATAAGAGTTGGGAAATGAGGTTTAAAGACCATCATTTCCCTTTGATTTCAATGGATGCATTTATTCTGCTATTTCTAAGTCTGACAACTCACTGGAGTAGTTGCTAGATCTGTACCTGTACAGTTAGGTTCAGTGTCACAATGTTTTATAAATATGTATTTTCTGTATTTTTTTCAAGAATACTTGAACAGGATAAATTCATTAAACATGAATAAAAGTGATGCACTTTTATATTCCATTCATTCGTCGCCACTTCATCTGGGTGCCTTTGATAGCTTGAGGCTAACACCATCAACATTCTGACACTCACTAATGTTGTTTTTTTATCAGGAACTACTGTTTTGGTTGGGACTTGGACGTATACGAATATAGGAAATGCTGTAGTGCCTAAGGCTGCTCAACAGTGACTGCTGACGACAGTGATTACTCGACCGCAGATTTGTTTTGTTTTTGACACCAACAAAAGACTGTCAAACAAGTATTAAACCCTTGAAGTCAATATTTAGTAGAGGCATCTTTGTCAGCTGTTACAACAACAATATATGCACATCTGGGCACTGCAATTTTGGCAATTCCAAGGAAGTTTCCTGGAAAGAACTTGGTACTAATTAAAGGAAAAATAGGGTTTTCTTTTTCTTCTTTATTCTGTATGTGTAAAATTGTATGCTCGCCTGTAGACCAATCTCACTACTTTTTTTCCTTTTTTTTTTTTTAACATGTTCAGCTGACCTGCTGTGCACTGAATAAAGGACTCTAGGTTATGGATTGAAATTAATGGGTTCAAAGTGAACTTACTGAACACTGTCTCTTTCCCTATAATTAGTACCACATTGCATAGTTCTCTCCAGGAAATGTCTAGGGAAAATGAACAAATCCAAAAATCCCTTTGCTACAATTATTCCCCATTTTTAGCAAAACTGCTCAAGTGCTGACTGGTTGCATGGGGAGCTTTTTTGTTCTGTTACAAATCATTACCTAATGTGCACGTCTGGAATGATTGGCCACTCCGGGAAACAGTAAAATTGTTTTGAAAGTTGGCGTTCCTCTGCAGACTGCAGGTTGTCCTCCCAGGGTTTCTGTATTGTGCTGCAAGTCCATCTACACAGAAGCATTCACACATCATGCAGCTGCCACCACCAGGATTCATGGTGGAGATGGTGTGTTTCTGCTGATGCGTAGAGTTACAACAGACATAGCATTTGTTTTCATGTTTAGTCTTTTTTTAATCACTGGTAAACAAGCTGAATTACATCTGCTGTTGATTCACTGTTATAAATCAAAACATTAAAAAGTCAGACGAGAGTGACCATCTTTAAAAGGCACTGTGTATTACCACTGTGGGCCAGTAATTTGTGTTTTGATTAAACACGTTTGTTTTCAATAAAGCATTATTTAAATACTTGTACATGTCCAACACTAGAATGCAAAACATTTCTCAGTTGAAGGAGCTTTTTAGGAAATTCAGCATTGTAATGGTTCTTGTATATTCAGTATGTCATGTCTAGTGGTTGTAAAGCTTCCCTTTAGGTACAGATTGAAGTTAAACACGGACTTGCCTCATAATTCAAATACAAAAGTTAAGATGCAATGCAAGCGATCTTTATTACAGGTAGGTTATAAAGTAACAACACAACTCAGAACATCTGGACAGATCACAACTGCTCACTAAATATTTTAATAAGGTTACAATGCTGATAAAACATTTACATCCTTCCATTGAATACTTGCAGGTAACTGGTGGACAGGCTGAACAGGAGTGCAGAAATGGTGCTTATGGCTGACTTGGCCTTACAAATGCTGGGGTTGTCCATCAAATTATTACCCAGCAGTTACAATGTGTTGCGTTTTTTAGTGTGCAACTAATAATGGGAAACAATGACTTCTATAGTTTTTACAAAAAGGATAAGATCTGTTTCTGTTACTTGTTTGTTTTCAACTCACTTGGGATGTATTAGACAAGCAATGAGAGGTAGGTTGTTGTCATATTAACCGACCACAAACAGGAGAAACTATAATTAGTTTATACAGATTTACCTGCTATAGATTCATGTAAAGCAAAACCACTAATAAAGTAAATGTTTTAACTTTCAATGACATGAAAGGGTGGTTCTAAAACATTTAACCCTATTTTGGGGTAAATTTAAAACTCATTTCTCGTTGGATTCAGTGGGCTGGTAGGTGCTATTAATTGCATTTTCATATACTCCTACCCTGTTTGAAATATAGACTCAAGGAAATGTGTCTGATACAAATAAATACAAGTCTCAGGATGAATTAAAACCGGCAGTTTTAAACAAATATAATTCATGCCTGCGTGCGTGCCAGAAAACGTTGGTTACATGAAGCTTCTGCAGTGTGTGCAGTGTGAACCATTTATCACATGAGTAGTGTGAACAAAGCAATATGTTTGAGTTGGGGTTTTTTTTTTTTTTGTCATTTTACATTTAGGGCACACTTTACCCCTAAAGTGTTTTTTATAAAGTTTTAAATAATCCTGAAAAGTGCTTAAATAGTAAAATATAAGAAAAGATTTTGGTATTAGAATCTCGAGCACATAGCTAACACTAAAACTTTATACACGGGGACCTTATCAGTTAATGACATCTCAAATTATCCAGAAAAAAAAAGTTTGATTTATGATTCATGATTTGGGCTTGTGCTCATACACAAAAATAAATTACATTTGACGTTTTAATTATTGAAGCAACCAGAGAAGTATGTTGTACAACACCAAGGAGTGCAGGGCCACTGCAGAGCAGAGGACAAACGGGCAAGCCAGACTCAGACCAGACAAAACACTGTTTACACTTGAGCACCGCCAAACTAAACTAACAGCATTCCAAGTCTCAAGTAAAGCCAGTGCACAGACACCCAGCAAGCTAGGTGCTGAGATACCTAATCCACGTCAACAACAGTACCTGACTGGATTTACTTTGCTTCACTACTCTTGATTTTCTTCTACATGACTGTACAGTAGGAGGTGTACACTGGTAATATGTGAACCGTTTACTTCAAAAAAGGGGAGGAAGTGTTGACACAGTTAAACAAGGTCTCTTAACATGCCACGTGATGTATACCTGACTGGCTGACTGTTGGGTAGCAGAGCACAGAGGGCTGCTGCCACCGAGTCTGTTTACTGCACAACATGTACATTCAGGTTGCAACAAAAAAACAACACTTGTCCCTTGCTTTTCTCCTTACATCTGTTAGTAATACTTCCCTCAACACAACGTGCTGCTGAGACAGTCTGTAGTGTGACATTATCCCCACATGGAGAGAGAAGGGTATGCTCAGCAAAACAAGTGCATTAGGGTGAAGTTGCCCCTAATCTATCACTGCTACTGACTTAAGTTAGAATTTGTAAAAATAAACTTATTATTGGTCATTTGCAAGGGGCATTTCCACCCCAGTAAGAGGGGGGGGAGCGCAGGAGGAGTCCGCTCAGCTCAGGGTCCGAATGGTTTCCAGCAGCTCTGGTTTGAGGAGGGAGGGGCTCTTTCCACCTGCAGCTGCAATATCCGCCTGCACAGCTGCATCCCAGGCAAATGTGAGCAGAGCTGCAGGGACCTAAAACGTACAGGCACAATTTTATATCAACTGCAGGAATAAAAGATGACACCTCGGTTTGTATTGGGACTGCAACTCACAATTCTTTTCATTATTGATATATTGGTTTGTTGTGTCATTAACAGACAGTAACATAATAACAAATGTCTAGCACAAATTACCAGAGCCTACAGTTATTCAATAAACAATGTCACAGAATGGAAAACAACAAATGTTTGGTGTTTTTACTAGATCAATTATGTAAGTATATTATTATTATTATTAATATACGTTATTCTTTATTTTCTTATTGTCAACAAATCCCATGAAACGACCAAAACCAACAATGTGTTGGTCCGTCTCTCAATACTGTCCGACTTCCCTAATCCGCCTGTGGCACCTCAACCAAGCTCATTTGTTACTAAAGGTGTAAATCTTTAAAAAGTGGCCTCAAATATACACGTTCAGTTTAAAACAAACAAACAAAAGGACTCAGTGGTTTCCTATACCAGCTGGGCACTGTAGTTTTTAGCAAACATTGCTCAAACACGCACAAACAGTGCATTTGTTGTGGACTATTTTCTGCAGTGGATGAATACCCATTTGGTGTTCTGGTGTATTTACGCCAACAGGACAGTGTATATGTAAAATATGTAATAATGTGGCTCATGTACGTATGTTTTTAATAGTTTTTGGACAACAATTGAGCTCTATGGCACAGAGGAACAAGCTGTATCAGGCTTTGGCTACACAGACAATACTTGTTAGTAGAATCAATTCACTGTTGGTTTCAGTCTTTTCATTGGATTTGTTTACAATAGAAAAAATAAATATCACCAGCCTTACCATTGAATGATTAGTACGTGACCAAAAAACATGGAATCTAATCCAGTCCTTCATGAGAGCACTCTGGTTTCAACTCACCAAGTTACACTCTGCAAGAGCGACTTCTTCAGACTCTTGCAGTTTCTGACTTCCAGGAGCAATGAGCTCAAAGGGCTGCCAGCCGTCCACCAAGCACTCCCGTACAAATCCAAACAGCACAGGCAGCCGGTCCCACGCATAAAAGGTCCCTGGAATCACACATCATCTATACTGACTCACTTCCATTTTTATCAGGGCTTTCAACAAAGCTTTGTTTTGTGTTGTTCTGTTAGGTTGTTGACTCATTTTGCATTGTTCTGAATTGATAAAAATTAAAAACCTTGTAGCAGGTTTCCATCAGGCAGCCTGATCCTGAGCAAGGTGTAGTTGTATTTCCTTCTCTCCCTCTGCTCCTCTTTCTCCCTCATGGCCTTGGTGCGCAGCATGGCGTTCTTCTCCACCACCTCACTCCTGGGAAACACACACATACACTCTGGACATTGAGTGCAGGTTCTCGAAAATGATGTTGGACAAACACACTAGACCACAGTGCAGGGAGGTGTGCCTGATGCACCCAGGGATGGAGCACATAAAACGGCAGGATTGAAGGGATCCATTATCGTACATTACTGATGGGTGTGTTCAGGGCTGTTAACAATCTTGGCCAATTACATCTACTCTTGTCTTTTCCTGAAGGGAAATGAATATCATATCATATGGAAGCAGGAGAGTCAAATATTCAGCAGATAGTATCTCTTTTTTTCAATAGAATTTCTGGACATACTGAATGTGTGACACAGCCACCATGCTTTCAACAAAAATGTAGTGTTTTGCACCCCCCTGAAGACTTTGACTCAAACTGGGAAGCTGTGTAGAACACAAGCTATAACCAACTAGTCTGCTGTGCACAAGAGCACAGACATTTATGTGGTTGTTTTGCAACAGTCCAGTGCTGCTTGTGCAAGATTTAATCAAGCACAATGAGTCAGGAGTGCAAAATCGCACTTTGACAGAGAGTTACGCAAATTTGAAAAAGCTGATGTTAGGAATCAGATATAGATCTTTACTCTACCACCCTGGCATCACTACCAAAATCAGAGAATTAGGTGCAATTAGATGTGTACAACATAAATACATTTTGTACCTCTGCTGTAGCTCCTTCTTGAGCTCCTCCACTGTCAGGTTGTAGAACTCTTGGGGCAGCTCGAAGTGTTGGGCGTTGGGAGAGGGTCTGAACGCTTGAGGCTGCCTGTCCAGCTGAGCTCTGACTGGCTCTCCTCTCTGGAGACGATCCCTCCTCTCCTTCATCAACTCCAGGTCATCGGGACTCTGCTCAGGTAACACCAGGAACTCCTCTTCTTCCTCTGATCTCCAGGAAAGGCAAGCACAAATCAAAATATGTTACAACTGACTGAATGTTAATGAGAAATTGTGTTTGCCAGGGTGACTTTTCCTGACCTGTTGACTGCGATAGATCAAGGGAAAACCACTGACAAGTGCAGTGCACAGACACCAACACCCTGTTGATAAGGAAGTTGTTTATCAGAAGGCATCAGGATTAATTTACCTTGACCCTCAACAGGAAGCATAATGCTAATGAAGCCCAGGGCCTGCAGGAACTCTCTACTGCCCTCCACACAACGAACTTTCTCCTGAAATAAATCAAAATAGGGAATGACATTAAGGAAATGCAAAAAGGTTTCCCATTAAATGTCAAGTGTTTGCAGTCCATAGTACAAACACACCTGGAACACCTTGTTGCTGAGTTTAATCTTCCTGTATTTCTCCTCTGTAGGATTCTTACATATATTCTCAACATACCTATTGACAAAACAATGAAGAAACATGAAATAACATGATTTAAAATATACATTCAAATTTCAAGTTATGGAATATATTCATCTATGTGAGAATAACAGAAAACAAGTCAAAAACTAAAGTCAAAGTCAGCCTTAGTTGGACGATAACCTTACATGTGTCATTAGCATGATCATCAACCACTGCCAAGTGTCTTACTTGCTCATGATGTCCACAGCAGCCTTCACTTTCTCTCTGTCTTTGTTAAACGTGTGGACCATCATAACAGAGGCCTCAACTGCATCCTCCTCAAACCGCTGACAGTAACAACAGAGTACATGTTTTATCAACAATACTCAGTAGATTAACATTCAGTCACATTCAGATTAAATTGTTTAGATTAACACGTTCTAATTGGAGCTAAAACGACAACAAGTGACAATATCTTCAGACGTACCATTAAAATGGCCTCTTTAATGTGCACGTCCCTCTCACTCTTAGTTAAAGTGGCTCCAGTTAGCGGGCAGGTGAAATACACACCTGACACTGAGAGGCAGGCGGGATCTTTCACTGGCACTTTGGATCCCTGGAAAGAATGGTCATTTACCAATATTGTCAGACTAAATACTGATCACTGTGATTCATATATAATGTTATGGGTGTCATTTCAGAAACCTTGATTTAACCTAACTTGTCAATGTACTACATACCTCTGCTGTAGCTGCCTTTTCTTTTTCAGCTAGTGCAGCTGCCTCTGCCTCCAGTTCTCTTTTAACTACAAGCAATTACAAAAAAAAAACAGCAAACATATGTCTTTTCTAGTATTAAACATGTCAGTAGATCATAAGCAATAGAAAACTAAATTGTGATTCTTTAATCAAACTTACATTGCAGTCTAAAGAACAAAAAACATTGCACTAATGTTTCACTAAGCCGAAGCCAGTAATTCAAGTTGTCCCGAATCATCAAATAATAATACCATTGATATATATTTTCTACACAACAGATTTAAGCTTTTCAAAAACGCCTATTTTTAGGTGATTGGGTGGTTTCCAAGAGGAGTAGTTTTTGTCTCTTGTTAATTTCCTAGATGTATTTCAGCAGAAGACCACAATCACACAATCAGACAATTGGTTAAAATAGTATCAGTAAAGACACTGGATTGACACTAATATTACTTTCAACAACTGACAGTCTGATGGCGTTAGTCTGCCTTTAAATTGCATCTTTAATCAGGACTGTCTTCATTACCAAAACCCATAACCCCGATCTGAATAAGGGCTCCACAACCCCAAACCTCTTAGGACAACTGCATGTAATAACTTCAAGCAAAGCAACATTACTCGTATTGGAGAGACAAAGAGCCGAGTGAACCATCGTTGGATTAGGGTTGTTTGTCTCACCCTGGTTCCTGATGGCGTCCTGAGAGGTTTGGACCTTCGGCCGCGGATGCTGTTCAATCCTGGCCAGGGCTGCAGCTCCAGCCCTCTGGGCTCCTTCAGTGGGAGCACGGCGATTATTCTTGGCACAGGAGCTGCTCTGCACCACCTCGGGCTTGTTACTACAGTTTTAAGAGGACGGAAAAGCGAAATGAGGAGACATGTTGTGGCTCCACGTTGTCCCTCAAGTCTCAAACAGCCACAATTTGCTTTAAGAAGTGTGCAGTTTAGCTAGCTAGGCTATTCCATATGCTAACGACAACACTATCCAAACGTCAGTGACACAGCAAGTCTATTTTCTACTGAGTAGTTAGGTGGCTTAGCTACAAGTAAACGTATATTTAGTTACTAAAACCCTTAGCTTGTTCAGGAATTATTGTCTGAAATTAGATGGACGCCTTCCTCTGTGCTGAGTATTATATAATGTAGCTGCTAACGGCGCGTTAACCGCTTCCTAACATATTGTGAAATCACTAATCAGCATTGTTCTAGTTAGCTTTACGACATGCTAATAGCAACCCAATAATCATTAATGACCAGCAACTAGCTATTTGCTAGCTTTTGCAACCGTTACACAGCTAGCTATGTGGCTAGCTCTAGCGTTGAAGCAGCTGAGAAAAGTTTGGTATTTGCCTGGAATCTTCTGTTAGTTTCTTCCCAGGGCCCGCAGTTTTAAATTTGATGTCTTTCTTAATGTCATCGAAAAACTTCTTCATTTCGTTTAACTGTCACAGAAAAATCTGATCGTAGAAACGCAAATAGATGAAGAGCACCTAATTTAGCTAATCTTAGCTAGTAGGAGGACCAAAACAAAACTGTCAGACAGAAAACTGCTTCCGCCTCATAAATGGTCGTGTCGCCCCCGTGTGGTTGAGTTCAAAACTGAAGAATAGAGCGGCAGTCCATCAAACATGAAAATAGACATTTCTAGCTGAGGAAGATTTGTGAACAGGGCGAATTTAAATAAACGATTTCAACAAGACATTTAAAAAAAAGTTGTTTGATTTAATACATTTAAAAAAGATTAAATTCAGTATGGCACACTTTTATCCCTGGTTTGTATGTAGCCTATATAACACAGGAGAAATACACAAAAACAAAATATTGCTTATTACAGGGTTGTCTGAGGGACTCCATTAGTGACTGACTAAACTTGACAAGGTCACATTTATTCAGGAGAAATACTGGTGGCTGTTTTTCAGTTGATTCATGCAACGTAGTGCACTCGATAATCTCTTTTACCACACTGCCATTATTGCAAATTGTCATTGCATAGGCATTATAGAGAGAGATGAAGCCAGGTCCAAAGTGCACATGTCTCTTATTCATTGTAGACTCTTTGGACTAGCCCTGACATTTAGATGTTATCATCTTCAGAAACTGACTGAACAATTCTTCAAAGAACTCATATACAGTTGATTTCAAATCATTGTTTTAAGTGCAAAAAGCAAAACTCCAGTGTCTAAATATTGCTTTTTGTGAACAATGTGCCTTTGAGGTGTCAAGCACCATTTTAACTTTAGTAGCTAATGAACATTTGCAATTATTTTTGACATTCATGGATCAAACATGAATTAATTAAATGAACAAACGGATCTTCGATGGTCATGGAAAAGACTCATTTCTGATTGGCTGGCTGTTGACTGTCAAAATCCCATACCAGGAGTCCTCAAACATAAATCAACAGTCTAACCACAGTTCTGAAGCACTGTCCAAGGTTGAACAGCAGGTAAGCATAGGGATGAAGTGGTCATATAATGATAACCATCATATTTTTCATTCTCACTTTAACTTTTAATTTATTACAAATAAAATGAAGATTGAGGCGAGCGGGCGTTGGGGATTGGAGGATGAGTGGGGTGGAGTTCAGAGGTCAGTGGGTGGTGGGGTCACGCCAGTTCTTTTAAAAGAGCTGTAGGAATCTCCTCCAAAGAGATCTCTCCCAAATAATTGTAAAGAGAAGCTGTGGATTATTTTGTTCAGGCTGTATGGAGAACCTCATGATCTTATTTCAAGACACTGTCAGCGCATTGGAGTCCTTATGGATATTGTCAGTTTTTGCTGGCTGCTTATAAAATTAGACAAAGAGCCATGTAACACATGTATGTGAAAATACATTTATTTGAAAATGAAAATAGATGCATATGAGGGTGCAAATTGGCAGAGAACGAATGGCTTGCATGGCCCCTCGTAGGCCACATGCTGCTGTCTGTACTGAATAACCCCTGTGCAGTTAATTAATGCTGGCCCACTAAACACTAAGATTACAGACTCCCAACTTATGCAACTGTGTAAATCATGTAATAAATACACAAACAACAAATCATGTGAAAATGTTTCCTTTACTTATGGACTCTAGGAAACTACATAACTAATTTAACATGCTTCAACCGCCGCTGATACTAGGATGATCTTTTAGTTTTTTTCCCGAATGCATTATTGTCACAAATGTCCTGTAGTTGAGCAGTTTAAGACTGGGAACATAAAGCACACAGTCATTTCCACACTATATATTTTACAGCACAACAGTGTGTCTTGATACAAAGATTTTTATTCTGAGAAGTGACAGTCAGAGCAGCGACATGATGAACATATGTCAGAATGTAAGGATTCTGTGGTTGCTATGTTTTGTCTCCACGTGCATCATTCAGTCACGATCATCATTTGAACATAAACAAACTCAGCATCAGCAGAGACAACACGCTGTGCTTTTCAAAGGTTTCACTCGACGATTTCTTGAAAAAGACGACCTCCATCCATCACTTTTTACTCTGACATCGACTGATGACCCACTAACAAGGACCAACGCTGTTTCAGCATGGAAGATGTAAGATTTATTATTTTGAAACCCATCTAACCAATCTTTAATAAACGACATAAGATTTGTACAGACCAGTAGAAACATTATTTTATTTGACTTGGCATTAAAATAAATGTTGCAAATTTAAGTCCAATCTTAGGTCTATTTTTCCACTTAGATAACTAAGGCTAGAATTGTATAAAATCAGGTTCTGGCTGAATAGCTGCAGAAATAACTGCAATATACTGCAAAGCACTGTTACACTGCACTGAAATAACAATCTGCTGGATTAGTGAATTATATTAAAAATAACGAAACATTTCAAAATATACAAACCTAAATAAAGTTATATGTTGTTTTCATGGTTGCAGTAAATTCAGCTGATTTGAGAAGGCTGATATTCATAGACTTTGATATCTGACTGCTCTGTCTCCCCTTCTCTGATGATACAGATGTTGGCAGCTGCTTCCATCATGAACTTTATTCAGCCTAGCCCCTCATCTGTTCATTTATTTGGCAATATGTCAATAAAAGCTAATATTCTAAATCTCAGATGAGTCATTGTTAACTTTAAAACAGCCAGTGTGACGGAGAAGGGTGGTTTCAAAGGAATTAACATTTTCTGTAATTTTTTCATCCAGTCTTTCTCAGTGCTGACTGTGCTCAGTGACTTGAGGCTGTGTCTGGTGATACCAAGCGAAGCACAGTGTCCATGTTTCCTCTCACGTTACACATGCAACATAGTTAGACTGGCTTCAACTAAAGACACTTTTGATACTTTTATCCTCCTTTATTTTTAATGGGGTATTATTGAATTGTGGTGATGATCATTTCAATTTAAAGATGTGAGGATTTTTTCCAGAAAGTCATTATAGTGAAACAGTTGATGGTGTGTTCGTGTGACATGCGGCACAAGTTTAAAGGTTGGGTTTTGTTTCTGTCTTCAGATCGATCAGCGCTACACTTGGACAGCTGTCCTCGCGGCAAACCCCAACTGGCCCAGCAGCCCGAGACTGATCCTGCGGAAGGTCCCAGCACCAGCCCTCTCCTGCTGCTCCTCCCCAGGCTCCACACCCAGGTCTCCCCCTCACACACCTCCTGCCTCCCTCCCTAGCTCCCCCTCAAGCTCTCCCTCCAGTTCCTCCTCTTCCTCTGATTTGATCACATGCTCCTCCCGAAGATCTTCTCCTACCTCCTTCAGGTTGTCCCCTGACTCACCCAGGTCTCCAACCTTCTCTTCATTTACATTTCCCTATGGTAGTTTCTCCCCAGGTTCCTCACCTTCCTCCTCCTCCTCCTCCTCCTCCTCCTCCAACTCCTCTTCCAGCTCTTCCTCTAGCTCCTGTTCCAGCTCCTGTTCCAGCTCCTCCTCCAGCTCCTCTACTAGCTCTTCCTCTTGCTCCTCCTCCAACTCTTCCTCTAGCTCCTCCACCAGCTCCTCCCCTTGCTCTTCCTCTAGTTTTTCCTCCAACTCGTCCTGTAGCCCTCCTAGATTCTCCCCCAGCTCCCCCCCAGGCTCTCCTCCTAGCAGAGGACCAGCGGATGAATGCTGGACTTGTGTGGTGTTTGATGATCAGAACAAGATCATCCTCAGAAAGCTGCCAATAGCGAGCTCCCCCGACAGTCCTGAAGAACCGAGCAAGTTTTGTTCATGGAGCCACCCTACGAGTCCTCAGACACCCATCAAGCCTCGTCTGATGACAGCTGGCCCCGAGCCGAAGTGGGTGAGGAACCTGCGGGCCCTGATCAGGGTGAGAGACAGGCAGCGTGGCGGCAGGGGAGGTAAGAGAGCTGCTGCACCTCCAGAAGGTCGCCCTCCAGGGAAGCGCTCTAACAATTAATTTGAATTTAATTTTATTACGAATTGATTTGATGTGATTTGTTTGATCTGATTTGATCGGATTTTATTTGAATTGATCTGATGTGATTTTATCCGATCTGATCTGATCTGACTTGATTTGAATTGATTTGATATGCAGATTTTATTTGAATTTATTTTATGTGATTTGATCCGCTTTCATTTGATCAGATTTTATTGGAATTAATTTGATGAAATTTCTTTGATCTGATCCAATCAGATTTTATTTGAATTGATTTTAAGTGATTTCATCTGATTGGATTTGATTTAAATTACTCTGACCTGACGTGATGTGGCGTGACGTGGCGTGCACTGATGTGAAACGTGACCTTGTCACTGTACTTGTGACTCTGATAAAGAGTGCCTGTCAAATGGGCGGGTGGGGAAGTGAAGTCAACAGGGACAAGGACCACAGTCCACACGGGGGAGAAAAAGGGGGAAAAATAGCAATGACAGTAGTAGTAGCGTCACAGCCTCCTCTCCTCGCTGCCTGAGGAAAGACAGTCTGGTGACAAAGTACAAATGAGGTAAGTAAAGTTAATCCTCCACATGTATCTCAGCATGGTGGAATCTGGGAGAGACTCGTTCCACAGGTAAGAGCGTCACCTTCTCAGGACAACGTGTCATATGATTGGTTCACTGAGAGGAAGAATTGACCAGCTAAAAAATGAAAAGGTGAGTTTGAAAGCTACTGAATTCGTACTATTTATTCTTTATGCTACTGGCCTGCTGATTGTCGGATAAATACTTTTTAGATGCTGTTAACTGCCAAAAATGATCCTTAGATAATGACAAAAACTTATAATGCACTAAGGTAGAGCTCCCTACACTAGGTACTATTATATTGTACTCATAATTCTGCTACATAAACAAAATATTACATCATTTGGAAAAATCTATACAGCAGCGAGACATTTTGCATTGGATTCTGTTTGGTTGCTTTCTCTGTGATTTTTTCTCCCTTCAGCGTTGACTTTCGATGACTCCAGGACCCAAATGAACAGAAGACCCCAGAGGACCCCAATATTATGAGGTAACGAAGAGAAAGAAGATGAAGACAAATCGCACCATGAACTGAGAGATGACGAACAGCCCGAGATGTGAAGCCAGACCAAGAGACACGAAGGAGGCAAAGTCATTAGAATAACATGTCAGAGCAAAGTGAGACACAGTGATAATCTAATTGTATAATGTTTCATTATTTTGTGTGCAAAGTTCACTATTGCAAAGGGTAGATATACTGTATGTTTACATAAGTATATAGTACTGCTGTCTAAATGGATGCTTAGTTTATCTGTGTTTTCCACGGCTCTGTCTTATGTCTTATGTAAGACGTAAAAATGATTTTATTAAACACCCAGAGGAACCACAGGATGCGATGACAAACATCTCCAGATAACAAAGGGTAACCTCAAGAAGTAAAATGGCTCCATAGATACTTTAAGTTTACATGAGTTTATAATACAGTTGTTGGAGATAATGCAATTATTTATGTCAGAATCAATAAAAGGTTTATCTGTGTTTTTTTCCTTCAGCATTGTTTTTGGGTGATTCCAAGAGGGTCCAGCAGCAACCTCAAATGATAAAAAAATAAGATCCCAGAGGAGCCCAAGGATGGGAAACGAGATAAGGTAGTGGACACGGAAGAGCATGGTGAGGCATAAAAGTATGTTAAATGAATTATGTTTTTTTTATTAGCAATATCTACAGCATTCATACACTGAAAACAAAGTCTAATGTCGTCTGATGACAGTTTTTCGGTACTTTGTTACACATGAGTAGCTGCAGTAAAGATGCTCTCATCCAGAGAAGTTTTCCAACTTCATGGTTACCAAGCTGTTGAAGGAGAAACTCCAAAAAACTAACAGAGAAACAGTTAAGAGATGCAGGAATCCAGCCATGTAGACATGCAGGCCACATTATGCTTTGAACCGAGCAAGTGGAGGGTCAAATGCAGGTGCAGAACATGTCTAGCTTAGAGATTTTTTTCATCTTTTTTAAACTTCTCTTCTGGCCTTCGCCTTGTTAAAGTTGTTAAAGAAGACTTTCTTCGCAGTCTCTGCCATTATGAAGATAATACCTGTTTCAAATACTTGGACAGCCCAAAACAACTACTATGTCATATCATGTTGCAGTCGATACAGTTCCAAAAGTTGCATAGCAGACTGCACAGGTCTACGTTTAGGCAAACTGATGTCTGCTATTAATAATCAGAATTGTAAGGTCACATTTAAATGTCCATCTCTGTGTGTATTAGTCCAGTTAACCTTTGTAATGTTTGTTTCAGCTGAGTACAAGCAGCTGGCAGAGGACCTCTGGTACCAACTAAACACACTTCATGTAAAGATGCTGGGGACGAGTTGACAGAGAACATTTGGAGCAGAGCCACTGAGACAGAAGAAGATTACTACAATGAGATTTGATATGATCAAACTATACAAAAAGAGTGCCTCAAATAAAAAGTCAAAACAAGAAGAATAGTCTCTGTTTGGTTTCAAGATTTACATTTGGCTTTTTCCTTTCATGTTAGATGTTAAAAAATCAGATTGTATGGGCAAAGGAAAATTACACCCTAAAAAATAAGACCCTTTCAGAACCATTGGGTGTACTCAACAATGTTTGTCAAACTAAAAGCAAGATTCTTCTTCAGAGTTGTTATAAATGAAAGTTAAATACATTAATACACAAATGCTACATACCTTTGTATTATTAGATAGTGCTAATTTGAGATACTTGAACCCAGATGAGATTTTAGAGAGTACATAGCAGCATACAATCACATAAGAAAATGCATATACAACTACACAAAACACAAACAATAAACAATTAACAAAATGTTAATGAATCAAAATGCATTTAAACTGATCCCAGTTATAATCGCAAAATAAGCATGACTGTAAATCAAACCCAATTAGAAATTACTATATATATATATTATATTAGGGGTGGGTTTTGTATGACTTGTGAATGGTGTGTTTGGTTGTACACTGTTTTGTTGCCTTGTATGAATAAAAAAAGGGGTATTAAAGTAAAAAAAGCGTTCACTGCCCTCCAGTGGTCACAGAGATCATGAAATGTTAATTATTCTCTAGTGACACAGTTATAGAGATGACAACTCTGTCTCCACCAATCTGCCCCATGGGATGTCTTCCCTCAGGGTACCCCCTCTTCGGTTTATAGTTATCAGGGTGAGGTGTTAGCTCTCACCATGCCACCCGACCAGGTAGATTCATACACAATCATTATGCACTCAGTGTTCTCATGTTGTGTGTGAGTATGTGTCTTTTCTTAGAATAAGTTGAAAGTTTTAGAAACTCTCCCTTCTTTCAGTAACAGCTATCATAGTCCCTATGTAGAAAATCACACAGTAGGTTTCTTATGTTCTGAGAATATACAAGTGGATGAGACATTACAGCTTGCCTTATGTAGAAACAGTGTTTAATAGATTATTATTGTAGTGATATATAAGAGAGAAAGAAAAATAACAATAAATAAATGCAAACATAAATAAAATTGATTGAATAATGATTAATGAATAAAAACAATCGTACAACAACAACAACACAAAATAATACATAATAGAAGAGGATTTTAACTGACTCTCCTGGAATATCACAATGTTAAAATCCCACATTCAGACAAATATCAT
The DNA here is from genome assembly GCF_020085105.1 of Siniperca chuatsi. Classification (NCBI taxonomy): domain Eukaryota; kingdom Metazoa; phylum Chordata; class Actinopteri; order Centrarchiformes; family Sinipercidae; genus Siniperca; species Siniperca chuatsi. The sequence continues at coordinate 21,958,659 of NC_058047.1, forward strand.
GCATTTCATAGCTTTTTTGTTTTCTTGTTTACTTTACAGAGGTAAGATAAGTGTCCACATCAGTAAGAAAAAAAATCTCAAAATTGGCTTTTTGTTGAGGCATCTTATGAATGAAGAATTTAGCAACAATAATCTAAAGATTTATAATGAATTAAAAATTGCAATAGTTCAGAGGGCAGTAGATGAAAAACTGCTCCTGTGAATGTATATGTTAATACAATAATAACACTTTTAGATTAGGTATGTGGACAGGCTCGGCTCAGCCACGCTTCTTTCTGACATTAGGATGATTTAAATTTACGAGGAGCACATGAAAGCAGCACCACACACACACACACACACACACACACACACACACACACACACATGCGCGCGCACACACACACACACGCACACACACACACACTTTCGGCGGCGCAGCTAGTGCCACGTCAAATGTGACGTAGCAGGAGGTGTAGTCCGGGTGGGAGGCGTCCTAACCAGTACAAGAAACCACGCAACGACTGGCTTGAATGATCTTAAACCCAAGAGGAGCACTTGTCAGAGGTAAGAGCTTCATATCTCATTCATATTATCTCTTATGTTGTCACCGAGCTAACTGTTTCCTCCACAGTTAGCCGGATAGCTGCTAGTAGCTGCTGGGCTCTGGTGCCGCTGTCACTCGCGCGCTGCTCCTGCTGAAGACAGCGGCTAAACACAGTGACCGATACATTTAGCTTACATAGCAAACGCGCTTACTGTGAATAGCAGAGCTTAGTAACAGCAGCCTATTATACTACACCATGCTAATACTGAATTTCTCTCTGCTACGAGTGAACTGAGGAATGCCTGCTGTGTTTTGGTAAGAATAGCCTCAACATCAAAATCCTATTGAGGACTTGACACAGCCTCCTGGAAACAGAAAGTTTGAAAGCATTATGAATATATATAACAATAATTATACCATGATAGTGTCTAACAGCTATCAATTTAAAGTTAATTTATTGGCGTATGTTGCTGTAGCCCTCAGCATCCCATTCAAATGCTAAAAATTCCCCTACACCAGTGGTGTGATGATTTTCTGGTCCAGCAAGCTGCTCATTGTGGGTGTGGGTTCAAACAAAGACATTAATTAAACATTCCAGTAGTTACTTCAATCAACGCTTTGCCAACAGTTCCAGTATAAAATGCAAATGCCATGCTGAGCGTTGCATTAGCCTATGTTGTCACCGATTGTGCTAGTTTTACCAGCAGTAGCAGCATTGTAGAAATACTGAGGTCATGAGTCCAATTTTCACCAGAATAACCCAACCCACCTAACACATTTTTGACTAGCCATCAACCAAACCAAAATGTTATTTCCCTACATTATGGCCAGGAGACAGGTATGTAACTGATGGGGAAACCAAATTCCTTTCATTATGATTAAACCTGCGTAGTTGTTTTGCTTAAACACAATCAAATTTAGTATAAAAAATATATATAAATATATCAGCCTTAAAACCCAATATATGTAATATGTGTTTTTTCATCTGTTTCAGTGTGGCAGAGTTAATCAAAAGCACCGTTCATCATGGACCCAAGTGCCAGCGGACTCGCCCAGAGGTTGGCTGAAGCTGACCAGTCTCAACTCCTGCGTTTCTGGAACGAGCTGCGCCCTGATGAGCAGGCCAACTTGACCCTTGAACTGCAGGGGATGGACTTTCAGGAGATCAATGGATTCTTCAAGAATGCCATGGAGACATCCAGCGGCAGCAAACACGAGAAGTTGGACGCCCGCATGGAGCCGGTGCCCCGGGAGGTGCTGGGGAGTGTGACAAGGGACAAGGAGAATCTTAAAGACTGGGAGCAAACAGGTGAGCTCCATCAAAAGTGTTTCTGCCCCCAGAAAGTGTTTTTCTTGGTATCAGACTGGGAAGCCTAAAGGGGATTAAAACATCACATGGTAACTCAGATGCTTTAATGTTGAGGTGGAACAGTGGGTGTCCTGAGAACTAGTGTTACTGATATTTTAGGCCCACACAAAGTCAGCCTTTTTAATGAAACCTTATGTAATAGCTTATCAAGAAGTCCACAATGAGTATCATCAGAAACTCCCTCTTTGCTTGCTGTGTGGTTGTCTAAACTCTCAAACTATTCCCTGTCTCAGTCTCCTGCGTAGATTTTACATATGAGTAAAGTCAACTCGCGTTGTTCATTATATTTTTACGCAATCACCCTTGCAGTGGGGGTCTGACCATTTAGCAAGTCTGTTGAGTTTTTTCCTGGGGCAGGATGACAGAGGAGGCGGGCAGCAGAGAATGTCTGGTTTTGATTTGGGCCTGACGTAAATAGAGTTGCTGCTTGAGCCTCATTCATGAGGTCACTCTGCTCTGTTGGGACCAAATCTGTGTGTGTGTGTGTGGGGGGGGGGTTGGGAGAGTTGTCAAAGTCTAGCAGGCCACTCAGTCCACTGGTATTAAGCTTGTCTTTGGACAGTCATAAGTGGAAAGAGTGTTTCATATCAAGTCACGTAGCAGCAGTTTATGTAAGATAAACTGGGACTATTGTAATCCAATGAACCACAATAAAAGCAATCAAAGGTAATGAGATTTCAGTTCAGGGCTAATTTATTATGTCACATTGCCAAAGTCCTGTAGAACGTGTCATAAAATGTTGGCCTTAATAAATTGTATTGATAAATATTATCAGCATTGTTTTGGTTCTGTTTGATGTTATTTATACAATTTGTATTTCCAAAGGCAATTAGAATGCACTATGGCCATCATTAGAGATTAGATATTGTGCGAGTGTATCTAGTTCATGTGTCATCATATTAATATGTAGTCCCAGATGTGTTTCACTATCTTAAATACACTTTATAGGACTCATATTCTTGGTAACATTTATGATAATTCAAACATTCCTGCTCTGTGCCCATTCAGGTCTGCACTGCATCTCTCAGAGTAAAGTGGCGGCCCTGCTGCTGGCTGGGGGCCAGGGAACCAGACTGGGGGTCTCTTACCCCAAAGGCATGTACGACGTGGGCCTGCCGTCCCACAAAACCCTCTTTCAGATCCAGGCCGAACGCATATTGAAGCTGCAACAGCTGGCTGAGCAGCAGCACAAAATCAAGTGCTGTATTCCCTGGTAAGACATCATATTATGTAGGAAGAGATGACTGAGGCATTTAGTTAGTGTGCCTGTCAGTTGAATTGCAGTTTTATTTGGAAAAAAACAAACAAACAGATCTAAGCTACCACAAACTGTCTCTCTATTCGTAATGAGAGTTGTTTTTGCATGATTAACTGGGTCAAATCACTGACAGTATCAAAGGAAACTCTCAGTCAAGGAAGTTGTTTTACTGGAAAAGGATTAGTTCCCTGTAGAGCAGATCCAAGAACAGTTTGATAATTTGAAAGAGGGAGATTCCAGGAAGGCAGGGGAGTGCATAAAGTCTTTATAAGACTAATTAGTTTCTGAAAATTATGTCAGAAATGTCATAATGACCTCAGCAGGTCTGATTCTGTAAAGCAGTTGTTACATTTTTATTTTCTGTCATATACTTAAACGTCATATGTCTCTGGCTGACGTCAGCTTTCTTGTAAGTCTTGTTCTTGTGAATAGTCACTGAATACATTTTCTACAGTACTTAAAAAATAAAAGAGAATTTTTATTTACTTTGGAGGGTTTTCCAAGGCATGTACCCATTTCACACTTGTTGTATAAATGATTTAAAATAGAGATGAAAACAAATAATGCATGAATCAGTACTAAGTTCCTTCTATGTTGCCTTCAGGTACATCATGACCAGCGGCAGGACAATGGAGTCCACCAAGGACTACTTCTCTCGACATAACTATTTTGGCTTGGACAAGAACAACATCGTCTTCTTTCAGCAGGGCATGCTACCAGCCATGGACTACAAAGGCAAGATCATCCTGGAGAACAAAGGAAAGCTCTCCATGGCGCCTGGTAAGCCCACTCAGGATTTGTGCCTTTTGCTTCCATTCATTCGTTGTGTCTTATTTGCTGTGTGGAGTTTGTGTGTTTCAAGCGAGTGTGTCTGTGTTTGTATTTCAGATGGGAATGGGGGTCTTTACAGAGCCCTTGGGAACCAGGGCATCATGGATGACATGGAGAGGAGGGGCATTGAGTCCATCCATGTGTATTGTGTAGATAACATCCTGGTCAAAGTGGCAGACCCCTCCTTTGTTGGTTTCTGTGTGCAAAAGGGAGCGGACTGTGGAGCTAAGGTTGGTCACACCTCCTGCTCTTTCTGTCTCTTTTTTTTTTCTGATACAGGCTCTCTGCAGCACTTTTTAAGCATTTCAAATGTGTCCTAAAATAAATTGTTGTGCTAATTAGGTATAAAACTGAATCATCAGAGATTGTGGGGCCGACATTTTTTAATTTTAAATATCTTAATGTTGTGTGTTCATAGTGTTACTTTTAAAGAATCAGCCACCCTGAATCATGATGTTGCCTAAAGTGTCACCTTTTACATTTATTTTTGCCATAATAATGGTCATTAGTTGTTTTCTACTTAGCATTAAAAAAAAGTCTTTCTTTCATATCAGATGCTACATTTTAAGGGAAGAAAAATTAACAAAGGTTGACGCAGCAGCAGGTTGAGCAGCAGGCCTGTTATATTCCTGTCAGTTGTTTGATACAATGATCCCTCACTATTGTGCACCTGCAACACTAATAAGCTGAGTTACCTTTTATCAGACCAAGAAGTCTTAATAATATTGTAAGGATGCATGCACACAATGATTATAACCAAATCAAATAGGGTAAGATTGTTACAAACGAACAAACTTCGTTAGTAGCCAAGCCATAAGGGCTGAATGTGATCCAGCCTGTCAGTCTAGTTTTTTTAATTCTAGGAGGTCCTAAATGGTGGTTAATGTTGATTCATATCTTTTGTGTGCGTGTGTCTGTCTTCTATTAAAAGGTGTGGCCAGTTTGCTGTCACTGTAACAACTGTCAGTTTCTAGACAGCTGCATGCTCCACAACTCACCACTGGGTGGAGATATAGGCTGCTTTGTCTCCTCCTGTAGTCTTCTTGAGCAAGAAATTCATTACAGCTTTCTAGGAAATTTGAGGGTTGAGCCCAGAATCTTCCTTCACTTTTCATCATGGTCTTAGATAACATGAGTGTGATGTGGAGATGCCACTTTTTCCTAAACATTTTCTTTGGACAGAGTGTGCTTTCATTTTGGAAACAGTACAACGTTTGAACTGGAAACTTTTTCCACTAGTAAATAAACCATATTCATGATTAATTATAATGTTTTTCTTTTTTTTTCATAATCCTCTCATTTTGTTTGGCTAGTAATATGCATCAGTACAGCCAACAAACTGTACATGGAATAGTTTGGATACGCCTCACAGAACAGGCCCATCTGTTTGAGATAAGTTTTTAGAAAGAAGATCCACCGGCAAAGCTGGTTTAGTCAGTCTTGTCCTGTGTTGTTACAGTGACTTGTTCCTTCCTTCAAATTTAGTTAATCAAGAAGGACAATACAAAGCAACACATCACACTATATATAGCTACAATCCAAATTTACATCACACATTACATTACAATTTATATTCTGTCTTACCATATACTGTGTATATATACAGTATAGACTACTTATAAAGCAACACTAAATACAAGTTCTGTGATACTGTTGCTTGTTTTGATCTTGTTGGATGCCTAAGGGACAACAATTCTCTTAAAGCTTAGGGAGCCAGACTGTGAACAAGACCATCAAAAGGGTTTAACTGTAGATATTTTCTGATGGTACTGTAGTGATTATACATATTAGTATTAGCCTCCTACTGTTTGATTGGACAGCCTTTGCTCATGACATGAACGTGTGTGTGTCATGCTCCCCCACCGAAGCTGTAAGCATGCTCCCCCACCGAACCCCCACCGAAAAGTAGCAGCTGGCCGGTGAAATACAACTGTACATCATTCCCTGATTTATCAGTGACAAGGACCTAAATAGGAAAAAATACAGTCAGTATTCCAAAAAAACTGCACTGGGTGGAGTTGGGAGTGACTTGTTGGTTGTGCTGGTTGAACACTGATTGGCCTGTTGCTGTTTATCAGTTGGGTCTCCTGCTGTAAAAGTTGTTTGAGTAGTTGTTGTCAAGGTCGCCACTAATAGGAGATATAAATAGCAATAAACAATAAACCAGAGAGGAGACCTTAAACTATCAGGACTTAAATGAGTGATAGTGGTGCATAGGCAGCAGGAGTTGGTCTTAAAGTCCAAATACAGTATGTTGTTGAGGTCCGAGAGCTCCTGCTTGGGCAATAAGTTATGATCTTAGAGTTATTCATACATTGTTGCCTAACTGTTGCTGCCAGGTCCTCCTAATTTTATTTTGAAACAATGTTACCTGCCATGGCAACTTCATCAAAATACAGTCAAGTTTTCTTGAGTTAATTTTATCACAGTTTTGCTTCCACTTCTTCTTTAAAATCACATGTAAATGAGGTCATGTTCGTTAGATATCCGGAGTGTGTCTGAAGCTCTTGTTACCAACTCAGACTGCCTGTTTCTAGGCACGTTATTTCTCAGCAGTACCACACTGAAATGCTTTTTATCATTCTGTGTGTATTTTCCAGCTAACACAGAATAGATTGAAATATTTAACTGTGTGGAACTTAAGACCAGACCCCGCTCCTGTTTGACATTATGAGTTGTGCGGTGGAACAGAGATGGAAGGATCAGATCAGAGCAGAGTTCCACCCTCCCATCATAAATTACTAAGCTGTGCTACAGTTCATGTGGCTTCACCACCGCCCCAACCCCTCACTCCACCCCGTTGACCAACCCCCTCATCAGGACTCCACTCTGTCATTAGCAACCAACAGATGGGGAGAGGGTTTTTTTTTTTTTTCATTCAATGCAGACTTTAACTTACTGGCTGTATAAAGTGGAATACACTTAAGAAAATCTGACCCTTTCATAGCAATTCTTCTTATTTAAATGTTAAACTTACCTAAACTTTTTTTTTACTCCTACCTCTGTTATTTTGCCCCCTTTTTAAAGAGCAATGTCACAAGTCCCATTTTGATAAATTCGTTATTTACCAGCTATTATGTATTTCATTTCTGCCACTATTACAGAAGATGTGATGAAAGGGGAACATCAGGGAATGTTTTTGTATTGTTTTGTTGCATATTTTTTATATGTGACAGATATGACACATGGATTTAATGTGTTAATAGTTAACAACAGTTTTTGACCTGTGACATGGTTTCCAGGTTGTGGAGAAAACCAATCCGACAGAGGCAGTGGGTGTGGTCTGCAAGGTGGATGGGCATTATCAGGTGGTGGAGTACAGCGAGATCACCCTGGCAACTGCTGAGATGCGCAGCGCTGACGGCCGACTGATGTTCAACGCAGGAAACGTGGCCAATCACTACTTCAGCTTCTCCTTCCTCCGAGACGTAGTACAGTAAGACTAACGTGCACTGAACATACGCACACTTTTTTTTTTTTTAGCCTTGCATGTAGTTTGTGCTCTTCTGTCGAAATATATTCATTTGTTTTTCAGTAGTTGCGATTTCTTGTAGCAAGAACAGCCACTCAACATCATTATAAAGTAAATGTGCTGCAATTAACCAGAATTTTTTTCCCCTCTGTTTATATATCAGGAAGTACGAACCAAAGCTGCAGCACCACGTGGCCCAGAAGAAGATCCCATATGTGGATTCGGAGGGTCAACTAATCAAACCCGACAAACCAAATGGGATTAAAATGGAAAAGTTCGTCTTTGACATCTTCCAGTTTGCCAAGTGAGTTACAGAGAGTTTTTTCCATAGAGGGCACAGAGTGTGTGACAGCATCAGAAGACAGCCTCTCACCTCAAACTAAAAGGCCTTAAAGTACTAAGAATACAATGAATATCTTATGCTCCTTTTGCGAGGTGGCTAGAGTACATATGTTCTTCTGGCAGGCTTCAGGCCTGGGGTTTGACTGGTCCTTGATCTGTCCTTCCATGCATGAACCAACCCCTTTTTCCAGTCCCGATCCCTATCCACCAGCCAAGGTCTGGTCCAGCAGGCTGAGCCTGCCAAGCTCTCTGCAGGAGGATGGAGGTTTATGAGCTGTTCACTCATTCCACCTCCTCCAGTGTTACATGACATCAGCTTTGAGTCACGCCACTACTAATAGAACTATACATCTAATGAAAGGATTCCTGTAATGATTGACTGATGGAAAAGCACTGCAGACATGTCCAGCTTCCTTCGAGGTTTATTAGCTGTATTTCAAAGTAAAAAGGATGAGAAATAGTTTGGTGTTGCTGAGGAGATGGATTACAGTTGTGCCCGGACTGGCAGACTGGCAGCTTTAGCAGAATCCAGATGGGCTGACTCACTTTGCAGCCAGTTTTTATAAAGTCCGACTTTTCTCTGTTCTTTCTCTGTGCTGTTTGGTCGAGGCTCTCATAGTCTGTTGTGTGGCCACACGTGCCATATATTATGTACGTCTCAGTCAAAAAACATACACATTTGTTTACTATTCACAAGCCAAGGGTTGATAATGCATATTTAATTTGCTTCCACTATGTAATGCATACTTTTTGACTCTTTATTTTGTAATAGAGCACTTGGCCTGATTAGTTTGGATCAAGCCTCCAGGAGCAACGCTGGTCTCTGAGGTGATTTTGGTGTATTGGCCACACTCGATATTGTAGGAACAATAGATAAAACAATGGATACATTTTTCTGAGTGTCACAAACACTGTGAAATGACTAAAATGATTGCACCAGTGTGCAACTTTCATAGGAATGAATGGGACGGCATCTTGGACTGCAGTATCCAGTTTTCTTAATATAGCCATACCAAAGCTCAATTAATTGTTTGTCACAGGCTGTTGTTTAATGAATACCTGTAAGTTCACATGATGACTCTCTCTCTATAGCCTATTTATTAATTGACCATATTTTTCTGATATTGACCTGTTAATTGTGCCTTTGGTGCCAGCTGGAGGGTTTAACAATTTTTTTTACTTTTATTTAGCCAGGGTTTCACCAAGGACAATGCTCTTATTTCAGGAACACTTTGTTTATTCTTGTTCACGCAGTTACACACATTCACACCTGAAAGCTGCCCAGTATAACAGTCTGATTTGTGGCCACTGAACAGCTCCATCGGTGCAGTTAGGGATTATGCCTTGCTCAACAGCACCTCAGTGTTGGTCGTGGGGCAAATGCCGTGATGATGAGTAATAGATCATTGCTATCCTATGAAACGGTATATCTCCAAAATGTCAACTTTTCATGAGTTAAGAAAAACAGCCCTTTCAGCTGTGTGGCATTTTTGAGATAACCAATGGGATTTTAAATGGTTTATTTAGCTTATGAAGGAAAGGAACAATAATCTTTCAGTTTATATATATATATAAAAAAAGAAAAAAATCACCAAATTTGTAGATTATTGGACAGACAAGATACACCTTTTCATGCCAATCACCTTTCTGTAAATCGACTGATTGTTTCAGCTTTAGGCTGGGTATGGTATGATTGCTTGTCATACCAAGACTCTGTACCATTGTCTACCCTTTGGTTTGTTTGCTTGTGTGCTGACATGCTGCTGTGTGTGTCCATCAGGACATTTGCTGTGTACGAGGTGCTGCGGGAGGATGAGTTCTCCCCACTGAAGAATGCAGACTGTCAGGACGGAAAGGACACGCCCACCACAGCCAGACATGCCCTCATGTCCCTCCACCACCGCTGGGTGCTTAATGCTGGGGGCCACTTCATTGACGAGAATGGCAGACGTGTGCCCGCCATACCCAGGTGACCACAGCCATGTCATGCCACCTCACATGACACACACATATCATGTTTGGCATGAACACAAAAACGGGTTCCTCGTGGTCATTCCCACCTTCCCAACACTCCTCACACTGTGTACAAACTATATGCATTGGCTTTTTTTTTTTGTTTGTTTGTGTTATAGACATCATATTATTTTAGCCTCACACTCTCACTCCCCCCTCTCTCATGCTTGGTCTTGCTCCTGTGTGTCCCATGCAATGTTTCCAGAGACGGAGCAGCAGGCAGTGTCACAGATGATGGCAACAGAAAGTAATTATTATCCCCCTGCAGTATTGAGTGCATGGTGATGGGGTTTTGGCTTTCTTTCCCTCTCGCTCAGACGTGTTAACACTATATAACATTACTGCTGATCCTTGATGTCGCCTTTCCTTTATTGCCACTGAAAAGAGGAACACATGCCAGTCGGCAGCCATTTTTCTGTCTCTTTACAGTCAGTTGTAATGAAGGAAATGACAGAGAGGATCAGTTTAGATGACTGAAAACGCAGTCCTCTTAGTGTGCTGGTCAGATGATGTACAGTCATAATGACCTGCCGACAGATCATTTCCCCCTCAGATGGTTGCTACTAATACACTTAATGTATTGCATGTCGGGTAATGGGCACCAGTTACACTTTCAGTGACAATTTTGCAATAGATGATGAACCTGTTGATTTGTGTGTGAAATAATTACGACAAGGCCAGCCATTCATTGCTTGCAAGTTTGCTTTTGAGTTTAAATCCACCTGCTTGTTTTTTAGAATTAAAATGAGCATGTGCTTCAATAACATTCATGGCACCCATGAATGTTATTCAGGCTCTTTTTAAAGGGTGTGCTTTTTCCTCAATCATTCAGCTTTTCCTTCATTCTCATGATACAGCTGTGTGGGCAGCTGCTTAGAAAACACCTGAAGTACCTGATGTGTGATTGGTGATTGTTATCTGGATCTAGAAATAAACAAGTTGAGTGGTGGCAATATGGTGGAAAGTTCCTCCAGTTTTTCAGAAGCACTTGGAGGAGATAACCCCACATTGCCTTTCATTCATCTGTTTTCTTCTAGAGGAAGTCTGTTACGGGTCAGACTAATCACTGGTCATGTTTGGGAATGATGAAGCTCTGATTCTTTGCCTTTGAACTCTAATCACAAGCCGCAGTAGAAGAACAGCTGTGTCAAGGATGTACAGCTGCTTCTTTCAACTACAGTCCCTCTGCCTTTTCATGAGAGCATCACCCATTCTGTTTCATTTTTTCTTCTTCTGATCCTCCCTGAATTTGTTCCTTTTCCAACGCAGCCTGAAGGACGGAACAGACCTGCCAATCAAATGTGAGATCTCCCCGCTGGTGTCCTATGGGGGAGAGGTAAGGAGGCAAGGCCTACTGTATTAAATGGAAACTCCAGATGTTGCTCTGTCCCTGCTGTCGACTTGAAATAATCAATCAGTACACCCACTAACAATGTCCCAATGGTATCGTTTACTACTTTAAGGGTCTTGAAAAGTTGGTGAAAGGACGAGGGTTTCATCCAACCCTGACGATCGACGAGCATGGGGTCCACGAGCTGGTGAAGAACGGAGTTTAGACAATGAAGGGGAGAGATGGAGACAAAGGGACAACCCAAAGACCAACCTCCCTTTGTCTCTCAATGTTATCGGGGAGAAACTGTGATGTCATCGCCGTGCAATAACAAATGTTGCGTGCATGTGTTCATGAAAGAGGCTGTCCCGTCCAAAAAGAATGAACAAGATAAAGTCTATCGTTTACTTTTCAGCGCCAAGTTTTCTTTGCTTTGTATGTTGATGTCATACTTGGTTCATATTTGTTTTGAAGAGCACTTGAACACAGCATGAGATGGACAGAATCTGTGTCGCACTGCTGGATAAAGCAGTCTTCTGGTGAATCTATTTATTTTGCTTATGAGACTTATTTTTATATGTACTGACAGATGCTCTATAGGTGGAAATTGCCATCTACTCATTTTACCTGGTGATTTTTATACAGCATTGGACTGAGATGAAATGATCAGAAACTTGTTTCCTACTAGCATGTAATCAAGGTACATGGTGCGGGCTGTGGGGGGTATTTATAATATCTGCTTCTTTTCTGCTTGCAATCATTGAAGATTAGATATTACTCAGCTTTAAGAGATGCTATGATTTCTATTGTCTTTATTAAAGAAATTTCTTACTTGGAAAACCTACTGAATGTGTTGTCTATATATTTGCTCTGCAGTGTGTTGTGGTTGTGTGTGTGGGCACACTTGTGCATAAAAACATTTGCCTTTTAAAAATAAGTATTAGCAGGTTTTCTGACAAATCAGCGAACAATATGTGTGTGTTTCACCGGCCTGTGTCTGCAGGGTGTGTTTTTTGCATTATAGCTTCTGATGTCTTGAATCAGAGTTTCCAGCACATGGTTTATGTTTAAGATGGGCCAGAGCATGCAATGCTGCTGCAGCTATTCAGGAAATATTCTTTGTGGCTCCTTTCTGACTCATTTTCTTTCTTGCTCTTCAGCTCCATAACTGCATTACGATGTGAAATAACTGGAGTATGGGTACTTTAGCAGAAAAACACTTACTTTGAGGGTGTCCTAGTCTATATATGGATCTTTGTATACATTTAATGTACTGTGAAAAACTTTATGAAATCTGAATATGAAGTTCTGTTCAATGTGTAATGAGACTCTACAGTCGTGCTAGCAGCTCTGTGAAGCTGTACGTTGGCACAGCAGTGCTTTGAGCTAACTGCTATCACTAGCATGGCACATACTGGCTGTGACAATGCTAACATGTTGATGTTATGTAGCAGGTACAATTCTTACCATGTTCACCATCTTAGTTTAGTGTGTTGGCATGCTAACATTTGCATTAGCACTGAACACAAAGTGCATAAGGCATCACCAAAGTTATCACAGTTCATCCTGAGGGAAACATGAATGTGTGTATCAAATTTCACGGCAATCCAGTTATCGAGATATTTCACTCAGACCACAAATGTCAACCTCAGATGCTAGAGGAAAAGTCAGGGGGTCACCAAAGTCAAGAGGCTTCATCCTCTGGGGACCATTAATGTCTGTAGAAAATGTCATGGCAATCCATCCAATAGTTGTTGAGATGTTTCAGTCTGGACAAAAGTGGTGAACCGACAGACCAACATTGCCAACCCTAGAGGGCTAACATGCCTAAAAATGTGTAAAAGCAGCTGAAGAAAATCTCCATTCAAGAAGACAATAAAATCCTTACATTCCAATAAATTCCTTGCAGCCAATTGGAGTCACATCACTGCAGGATACTGTGGCTTCCTCATCAGGAAACACTACAGACAACTTTTGCACATCAAGAAATAAGGAAACACTAAAGTCACAGTGTCTTTGAATGAACGTTTCCAAATAACCATTTAATTTCTTCAGTCTGGTCAAACGGTTCATGGGCCACATCAGCACCGAAACACACACATTAGAGGACAACCTCTCTCTGACACTTGACTCACACTTTTCATGGGTCTGGTTTGACTATTAAGGCTGTGACGAACTGTGGTGTTGGTGGCACTGAGTTCAATAAAGAAGTTGCTTCTTGAGTGTTTCTAGCACAGTCAAAGATCAGTATTTTAATTTATATGATCACACTGATCAGACAGATCTACAGTATAAAATAAAGTATAAAGTGTGAAAATTTGAAATGCATGCTTGATTTGAAAAATTGTGATACAGTAGCAACAAACGCTTTCTATAAATTTGTTATAAAATGACAGAGAAATGACTTCTGAGGACAGCAGCACAAATATTACCTTGAATTATGGTTGCTTCAGCCTCTAGCTGTCAAAAGAAAGGCTCTTTTCAGGAGGAAGAAAGCTTTCTGATTGAGCATTGGATTTGGCCTTAATTGAAACCTTATGTGTGGCATGTGGAATTCTGGGACTTTGGCATGCTCCCAAGAATCCACAGAATGTGAAGGGTTTTTTTTCTGCCTCCCTCTCTCTCTCTTTCTCTCCTCTCCCTCTCTTTTTTTCCTATGTGCAGGGGTGTCTTACATCAGCCCACTGAGCCCTGGTGAAGGCGGCTGACAGAGAGTGATAGAGTGAGCAAGAGAGAGAGAGAAGGGCTCGGATTGTAACATCCAGCCGTCTTGACTCTCACTGGAATAATCTCTGAACAAATGGTCTGAAAGGATAAGACATAAGACAAGTAAGTCATCCTTTTCTTTTACACCTTTTGCCAAAACACGTCTCGTTTCATATAATTGTTTGGACTGTAAAGTTAGGACTTCAAACTCTGACCACTTTTCTTGAAGCCTATGAGAGAGTACCTTAAAGTCCCCTTGAAGTGTTTCATAGTGGGAGGCTTAGTTGCATGTTTGAACTCCATGTACCTTTTGTGTGAAGTAGCTGCTGTTTGCAGATCCAGCGGTTTCAAACTGAGGCTATTACACACTGTTTTACTTTGCTGGCTCATTCCTTCATTTAAACACCTTTTCACTTGAAATGATGATCAGGGTTCAAGAAAAGAATATAAATGATGGAAGCCTCTCTTTCTAAATCTCTTCAACCATTAAACAATACTTTTTCATTCTATATCAAATTCAGCGCCTTCCTTAATAAGTTCAAATAACATACATGCCAGAGCTTTAATGATTTAAGTGTGATTTTGGCTGTCTGGAGGTTGGAGTGTTTACTGCATCATACAAATGCCTCTCCATTGGGCAGTACGGCACCAGCTCCTTTTTTCACAAGCGACAAAAGAAGTGTAACTAATGTGAAAATGATGTGACTCTTATTTGAGCGCCTTACATCAAGCTCACCCACATTTTTGTTTGCTTTATTGTGGCAGAGTAGTTAGGAGCATGTTTTGGAAAAGTTAAACAACTGAGTGATTTATAGCCACTTAGATTCTCTCAAAGTTTACTGTGGTCAGCTTATGAAATGTTGAATACTCAAGTTACAGCTTTGAAAAAGATTTCCGTCCCCCCAGTAAACGTCCTGCTTTTGTGTCATGGAGGTGGTGTGTATGTTCCTCAGTGTTATGTAGGTGTTACGTAGGTGGTATGTAAGTATCCTCCTGTGGTATGTTGCTGATGTCCACACAGAGGCCTCTTTTCTACCTTGCTGAAGTTATTTGGTAACTCAACTCGACACTCATCTGAAGAGTTGAGAATATGTATGAGCTCACAGCTCTGACATTTGACCGGGCACTCGACGACCTGAACAGTCAATGGCAGCCTCAGGAGAGGTGGCACTGATCAATGGAATCATTGTTATAGAGAGATCAAGGTGATGCTTAGGTTGCTCTTGGTGGCTGTGTGTGTGTGTGTATGTGACTACAGTAAGTAGGCAGGTTTAATATCTGTGCATATGGCTGCTCTTTGTTTTTTTAATGTTGTCGTTAGTGGAACTCAACTGATAGAAATTTAATCAGTGACAAATGTTCAGGTTAATTGCATGTCATTTAGCACACAAAAATCCCAAACATTTGTTGTTTCCAGCCTCTCCAGTATGATCCTTTTCTCAATTTTACGTCATTGTAATCTAAATTTACAATTATTTAGTATATTTTTTAGATTTAATATTCAATTGATTAATAGAAAAGTATATAAAAGTATACATACTGTATAATCATTAGCTGCTGGCTGGCAGGCAGGAGTTTCAGAAAGGTTTACTTTTTATTTTTGTGCTGAGATATTGAGACAGAATATAGCTTTAAATGTCCAGACTTCATGGAACTAAGCAAATTAGTCTTTTACAAGATTCAAAGAGAAAATCTACCTTAAAATGCTTAAACACTGTTTTTGAGTGTGCTATGCACTTCTGGTCAACCTTATTATTCACAAAACGTACTGTAGATGACACGATGTCAGATCAGCAGATTTTCTTCATCTACAATATTGTGTAAAACGTTTCTATCTAGCACTAAAACATCAATAGTGAACATTTGTCATTTCTTTAGAAATGTTCAATATTCATGTTCATGTTCAATATTCAGATAGAAATCCACGGATGGTTAAGCAGAATGCAGCACAAGGCCATGATATGTTGTGATTTTAATGAGGAATGTAACTTATTTTTACTTTGTTACTCTTATTCTGCTACCAGTTCTCCCCTATTCACCCAAGTGCAGGCTTTTTTCTCTGTGCAGTGCCGAATTCTTGGGAACAAAGAAGTAATGGAAGTACACGTAGACAAGGCAAGTCAAGGAAAACAAAAAGTGAAATTACAAAACTTGACCACAAATTAAGTCCAGGAACGTACTGATCACCACAGATTGAGGATTTATGAGCGTGGATTTTTCCTTCACAGCCTTTTTGTTGCGTGCTCTCAAGGCTGGATGCGTAAATTGGAAACCATCTTTATCAGAGCAAATAAGCTCTTTGTCAACGCAAAATGGAGGAGTTATTGTTTATGAAAGGGAAATATATGAAATGACTGTGGTGGATGTCAGAGTGTAGTGGATAATGTTCTCACATGTAGTGTTTTTTATTTTTTCGGACAGTTGGAAAACGGAGAGCAAGAGAACGTTCAAGGGGGATTTGATCCCACGCCATCACTTCATTATCTGGCTGTAGTCTGATATTGGTGCACAAGTATGTACACACATATACTATAGGCTAAAACACACACACACACACACACACACACACACACACACACACACACACACACACACACACACACACACACACACACACACACACACACACACACACACACACACACACACACACACAGGGATAGATAGAATGAGAGAGAGAGAGAGTATAGAGGAACCACTTTAGGAGTGTGTTATCATTGCATCTTTCTGACATGTCATTTCAATTAGCAACCCTTCCCTCCAGAGTCTGCAGGCTGACTGACATCCTCACATACAGACTCTAATCACACACCACAGCAAAGGCTGTAATTTCAACCCCACATTCAAAACACTGCACTGGAGGCACCCGGTGCTTACTTAGCTTAGCTGTAACTCGACGCAGACGTTGTTTGATTGAAAGTGTTTTCAAATCAATGCTTCTGAAAACCAGCTGCGCACTCACTAGCTGAGGTGCATGCTGTAATTTGGTATAAATAGCAGCATTTCAGGGAAGATCATCCCTTAAATACTGCGCTGTTGACTCTGTATCCCACATGTGCTTGAACTTTGACCCTGCCCAAACCAGCACCCCACTCATCACCTATCGTTTGAGGGGGATTAGATTACTCGTAGCCTAAAGCAGACGGCATTTTGTCCTCTTATTTCTGAGCTTGAATTACTTTTTTGCCTCTGACTTGAGGTCTGCTTCCAAAACCAGAGGTGATTTAGCTCCAGTGACAGGAAATATGACAGAAATGTAATTTCTTCTGTGATATTTTCCACTGTGGATGTTAACCTAATTGTTAATGTTAATATTGGGCCACTGCTTTGATCCAGAGAAGGCTGGTCGAATCACAAAAACAAAATGGAGGAGCTAAAAGATAGATGCACATACACATCAATGCACAGTTGTCAGTGCCTAAATCCTCCTCTGTGTTTGCAGATGTGGCCTCTGTTTTTCCTCGTTCTCTCTCTCCTGTTTACAAGTGGCAGTCTGTCTTTGTTTGTCTGTTTCTCTAAAGCTTATTATCTGTCTCTCCACCTCGCCGTCTCTCAGTTTCCCCTGTCTTCCCTAATTACAGGCTGTCAGGGAAGAGCTGAGGTCATATTTCAACATCAAAAGAACCTCAGGACGCGCTGCAGGCTACCACTGTGTACAAATGACAGCCTGGGCAGTGAATGAGTTGTCACTACTGACGTATCAGGCTGTATGGACAACATCGGCCTTTTAATTTTAGAACTGTTACTATCTGCTCTGTTGTTTCAACTGTTTTTTATTTGAATGTCTATTGAGTGGAATTATGTGTTTCCAGTGGTGAAAAGTACATTTACTCAAGTACTGCACTTAAGCACAATTTTGAGATACTGGATACTGGAATATTTCTATTTTCTTCTTCTTTACACTTACACTTGACTACATTTCAGAGGGAACTATTGTACTTTTTAACTCCACTACTCCACATTTATCTGACAGCTATAGTTACTAGTTACCTTTCAGATTAAGATTTTACGATAAAAACATAATAATAAGTTTATTAAAACCACACATTAAAGATTAAACCAGTGCTTTCCAACCTATTTGGCTTGTGGCTCCTTATTTAAAAATGAAAAGCAGTGTCCGTCTGGGGCCCATGGTCACGTTTCAGATGTCTATGAGTTGTTCCACCAAAGAGACATTTCCCCTCTAAACTTCTCAGGTTGTTTAATTTCAATAACTGTTCAAATTATCCAATAACCCCCTCCCAAAAGAAACGATTAGAGAAAAGGAAAAAATATAGAAATTTGTGTAGCAGACCTTCTTTTCTTTTTTCCCTACCCCATTAATCATCTCACAACTCCTGAGATTTATACTGTGACTCTTTTGAGGGGGCCTTCACCTTGATCAGCTACAGCAGTAAGCTACTACTTACACATACTACTGCAGAATGGAGCAGAACATGATCAAATAGAACACGATATTCTCCTCAACAAAGGTAAAACTCCTCCACCTAGTTCGAAGAGTGGTGAATGTATATTATAACGGGGTTCTAAGATGCGTTAAGTGATTATATGGGTCGTTTAAGAATATAGGTGTACTTTTTCTGTTGAAATTGAAGAAAGCACTTCTCGTCTTAGTTGACTGCACAAATGCTCTTGATTTAAGCAGCGTGCCGGGGATGGACCTCTGCTCTAACGGGGGAAATGGAAAAAAAGAGCTTCTTGGCATGAACCGGTGTTTTTCCAATCTTACAGTGTAGCTGTAAAGTTCAGAGCCTGGATATTCAATCAAAATAGATTTCTAGTCAAAGAGTTTTAGGCTACTCTCCTTACATAACTTACACAACCCTTGTCATTGCACAATATTCACAATTGACAGTTTTATAAATCTTTATTAAAATATTTGGTAGGTTTTGCGGATAGAGAAAATACAGTGCTGAATCCGTCTGTGAGTATTTACAGGTGAAGTAAGTGGGCCCACAGCCTCTCCTGCAGTTTCTCACTTTCTTTTTCCCTTGTGGCCACTAAACATCAGCTGGTGGCCTTTACGAGCACCTGCACACTGGCTTGAACAGTTCATGTCCTCAGGCAACTATAGGTCCTTAATGGCACCATCAGTGAGGAGCAGGTGTGCTCCTGCTGGAGACTGTCTAACCTCAAGAACAGCAGTTACAGTTAGAGCAGTTAAACAAACCTTAACCTCTGCTTCAGTACATGGTATAGTAGAGTGTCATTACAGTGAGTGTATTCTTGAGGGCCCACCTTTAAGCCCCCCATGTCAGCTCCTGCAGTGTTGCTCTGACATCCTTGTAGACGAGCAAGCACATTTCTATACAGCAGGACATAACACAAAAGAGGGTACAGACAAGATTCACCAGATGGATTTAAAGCAGTGCAGCCCAGCCTGTGAAGCAGTACATGACCTTAGCTTTTCAGCTTTTGGTTTCATGTTACTGTAAAACTATTGCTGACGAAGCAGATTCTTGTTTTTATCCACTCTATCATAGAGCAACACTGAAAATATGCCTTGTATATCATTACGTGTGCATATGTGGTGTAACATATCCTACAATTAAGCTGTGGACTGAAACACTTCTCCCCAGGTGTCACATCTTACCCAAACAATAGCGGATTGTTTTCTGTGCAGTTTTGTCTTCCAGTCAAGAAAATGTAATTACGTGTGTGTGTGTGTGCGTGCGCGCATGCCTCACTCACGGATTTTACTGCTGTGTGTTTACATGGCTCCACCTGGGTCTGATTGGGAAATGTGATTCGGATTTCATGCATTCCCATAAAAATCAAATATCTGCGATGCTATGTTACAGCCTTCGGGGAGAAACAAGAGGATATAATAGAAAGCACATGTGGATGGTTATGGCGCATAGCATATGGGCACACTGTATAGCAATCAGGCCCAGCACCAACAGTGCACATAAACACACACACACCCTTATATATACTGTATATGCAGTTTATAGCTTTGAGGCCTAGGCATGATTTCTGCGTTGAGTTAAATTTTTTGTTGATATTATTTGAATTCCTGCAAATTCGACCTGCTTTGTCTTTAGCAGCTCATATACCCAGTATGTGTACTATTATTAATTGGTTATTTAACAGGGACAACACATTTTGGTCATTTTAGCTTGTTTTTCTGTGTGTGTGGTTTTTTTTGCCATTATTGAACATTTGATAGCACAGAGGCAGTCAGGAAATAATGGGGAATAAAGAGGTATGACATACAACAAAGGTCCCCAGCTGGAACTGAACCGGGGATGTTGTGGTTATATGGTTTGGGTCTTTACCACCAGGCCACCCAACGCCACACACCATACATTTATGGTACCAGATAGAGCTAAAAGCTAACATTCTCTGTTAAGAAATGTAAGCAATTATGTGCCATACTTGCCAAGTAGTTATAATTTATTATTAGTTACCTTTGAATTTTTAACCTTGTGTAATATAATGTTATACTGTATATTCTTGTGGATTTGTAGTCAGAAGATTTATCAGTATTCAAACTTTCAGTTTGATGAGGAAGTTTTTAGTCTTTGTCCAGCACTTTGGTCCAGACTAAAATGTCACAATAACTATTAGATGGATTGTCATGAAATTTTGTACAGACATTCATGTTTACCTCAGGATGACGCTAAAATAAGATGGTGAACATGGTAAACATTATACCTGCCTCACTGAGCTGCTAGCACAATTGTAGACTCTTAGTCCTGTTAGGTTACAAAACATAAATTGGCTTTCAAACTGCAGTTATAACTGCAACGATGGACTGGAGAATCTCTTGACAATCAATGCAGTGTAACAAGAAAAATACACTGCGCTGATTATAAGTTGCATTCATCAAGTACATGAGTCGTGGGTAGATGAAAAAGCAGGAATCCAACATTAATTGTAATATGTTTAACATATGATGTTTAACTTGCAAATGAACTTGTCACATTGTTATTCTAATTATGCCAAAACGTTGTAATAACATTTCAGATTGTGATCAATGTGAATTCCCACAGTTTAACAGAAAATATGACCTGTGTCTGAGCGTTGCGATTATGACTGAGGATAATCATCTAAGTAGCTCTCTTCCCGTCTTCCTGATATCACCAGATGTTCTCAACCAGATCACTGGTTGCTCAATCTTCTGCAGAGGCAAGTGTTGACGCTGCTGTGTGTGTTTGTGTGTGCATGTGAGAGAGACAGAGGCAGGGAACAGAGCCAAGTAAACCTGTGTATTGACTTTGCAGGCTTTCCCAGGGTGCAGGACCAGGTGGTACACCAACGATACTCTGTGTGCTGGGCTCGACCCTCCCAAGAAAAATCGGATTATTTATACAAACAAAAAAGCCTGGGAAAACAAAATAAAACCGCTATCCGGTTTGCAGTGAGAGTTCTGCTGGAGGACATGGCAATGAGCTCTTGCTAAATGCATGAGAGTGTTTCAAGTTCCTGGGGTTGTAAGACGATTAGCCATTGATATCCATTAAAGTTGCAAGAATAGTTATTTATGACCTTTCTTGTGAGTTGTACAAATCATCAGTGAATCTCCAACGCATTAAATTCGTCCTTCTGATTCAAAAATGTAGGTGCAGTATCTGTGTGTGTTTCTTGGTTGAGCTCTGTGGGCTCATGGGTTTCTGAGGGGAGTATCTGTCCTTCACCACTTCCTGAACTAGCCAAGAGGGAGCTGATATTTATGAGGCACAGACTTTTCCCCCCAGAAGTAGAAATTCAAGTCAATAGTTGTTCTATTCAGGAACGTTCTGCTCCAAGTTGATTCAATAAACTCTGCTTGCTGCCTATCAACATTTGATGTTTCTAATAACCTGTCTGAAGTCAAACAAAGGTCCAGTCAAACTTTGTTCTTTCTGTAATACCTAATATCTGAATGGTGCTGTGACTGAGTGCTATATATCATAACAAAACTATGAATATATCTGGAGACATACATTAGTCTGAGTGGGTAAATGACATGTTAGATATTGTGTTTAACATAAAATGACATGCCATAACTCCCACTGGTACAGTAGATACAGTAATTTGCCACCACATTTGGAAACATTTACCACATATGGTTTTGTTTTTATATGTGATCCGCTGGGAGAAAGTAACAGTTCTGTAAATGGCTCTCAGGCTATAATATACTGTTAGTTATGAAAATATTTTGAGAAATTTTGAAAAGTAGGTCTAACTAACTTTATTTTGCCTCTAAATTATTGACTTTACATGTATTTTTAAAATATGCACTCACATATGCATCCTATTTAAGCTTATATTGCTCAGTACGCACACATTTAAATGATATGAAATACACACAAACACACTTAGCCTTCTTTTAAATATCCATGAGGCCAATGAAGCTGGTGCCGAGGGGCCTCTGACCAGAGCAGCCTCAGTCTTAACTGGCCTGAGGGTGAGGCCTGGTGATCAAAGTTCCCTGGGCACGAGGAATGTGTTTACATTTAACACTTGCATATTAGAGAATTATTGGTAATATAATATGAACTAAAGTCTTTGGATGCTCATTTTATAATGTGTCAACCATATATTTAACTGAGGGACAGAAAAGTACGTCGGGATATATGAGGCCAACTTTCCTTTATGAATTATTACCCAGACATTTCTAACATATAGTCTGGAGGTACAGCACAGTAAAGGTGGGACCTCAACCAGTGCTCTGTTACGTTGCTGTCATTCTTTATAGTAACAAATTGGTGAAGTCATTTTTTCATTCTCATTCTTCTGTGTCTTCTCATCCTCTAGCTGTGCTTGCTCTCACACAACAACCTGTAACACTTTGACTTGTGTTTGATGAGAAAATGCTCCCTTGGTCTTCTGAAATGTGTCAAACATGCTTCTCCACTTTAAAGGACCTTGTTTTGATTTCTTTATACACTTTCAGCTCAAGTTTATTTTTCGTTCCTTTTCTGAAAGCTTTTAGAAGTGTCAGTGGACCTGACTTTGGTTTATTTTGATAGGTAACTCTAGAGTGTGCTGTGTTGTGGTATAGACTTTCATGAAGGTTAGCTGCCCTGTATGAAATGCGGGAGATTTTTTCACGTCAAGCTGAATTTAGAACTTGACTTAGAGTCTACAGCCACATTAGCATCTCCGTGAGGCTGTACTTAGGTACTTTGAGCTAAATGCTAATGTCGGAATGCTAGCATGCTCACAACGACAATGTTAAGCAGGTATATAATGTTTACCATGTTGACCATCCTAGTTTAGCATGTTAGCATGCTAACATTTGCTAATTAGTACTAAGGACCAAAGCAGTGGACCGACCGACAAACAAAAAACAAAAAACATTGCCATCTCCAGGGCTAAAAACAACATATGTACATGTGGGACAATCTTCAATACACATAATATAATTTAGTGTATTACAATGAATGTCTATATATTGTACTTTTAATCAGTGTTGATAGCAAAATTGTATTAATAAGACCCTCTGACAATATTTTTTTGATGCCAAGGATCCCTCATTAGACACGTCAGACAGGGATGCCCTTTTTTATGCATTTTGCAAAGTGCACAAATACAGCTCTATCAGTGAACACATTCACATGTATTCTCTCACTGTGTAATATCCAGTGGCCAGAAAGTCAGGTAATGCAACATTAGCCTCACTACCAACCTAAGATCCTTGAAGGTCTCTGGACTCACTTTGAGGCAAAACCCACTCTTTACAATTATCCCTGTTTGTGGACAGGCATCTGTATCACGTACATGCCTCTGCCCTGTTTTGACCCCCCCAGCTAAAGCCCAGAGTTGCATCTTTACACCCCCTTACACCTTGCACTTCTCCCCCATCTCATCATCTCCTTTCCCCCCTACTTTTCCTCCAGTGTTTCTCCTTTTACATGTTTACGTTGGACTGCCTTCATTGGTTCATTAGTTAGCAGCCTGTGAGCACAACACTCCTCCAAAAGTAGGTGGACCCAGTTTACCTGGGCGCCATGGTTACCGAAGAGAGCAGACTTTACCTCAGACCAGTGATATCCAAACCAAACTCTGCCTGTTGGTGTCTGCTCGCTGTGCTGAATGAATTGTTTAATTAGCAGTAAAATACCAAACTTTCAGCACCTGGAAGCAGACATTTTTTTCCATAATTTCACCTCACTTAGAGAATTTCAAAAACCTTTGAAGCATTACTCATTCACTGGCCCATAGTATATGCTTCTCCATGCTAAATAACAAGGGCTCACAGGTCAAACTTACTGTACAGCTCTCTGTGCTCTGCTCTGACATTCAGGTGAGGAAGGCTATGTGACCTAGATCGCCTGTCTTTTTCCTGCACCGTCTCTCAGGAGCTATGAGAATAAATTCACCAATGAAGGGTTTGTGCAGCTGGTCCTCGTTGCGGTCCTCTGTCTTCAATCCCCCCATCTCTCTTTCACTGTTACTGCTTGTGTTTTCAGGTCAGAAAAGTCAGTGTTACTACAAAACGTAGCTGTTGAAATTAATTTTAAAGAGCAGTATCCACTTTTCAAGCATAAAGTTGCACCTATTTGTTTGAAATGATTGCCGGAATCAAGTATAGTTCATTATGAAATGAGACAGCTTTGTTTGTTTGATGACAGCGAGAGCATAATAAATAAAAGGCTATGGACACTTTTGAAATGTATACACAATAAGTTGAAATGTAACCCTTCAGATGATTTGACAGTGCTTTCATAAGCTTATTACAGTTTTTCCCTAAAAAGTTTGAAATGTGTCATTGAAAGTGAAAAGGAAAAAATGCTGGACTAGACACTTTTTGAAACCGAGATAGGACATGAATAAGTTTTTCCTGCTGTGTTTCTGTAAGACGAGAATGGAGAGAAGTTTCCAGAGCTGAGAACCTGTGCCTGTAACTCCAGTGCTGCTGACTGATGTTACTGTAACGGAGGGCAGTGGTGGAATAACAGCTGTTCACTTCATACAGGTACTGAGAACAAAGCTGGAACCAGAGGAGGCTTTAGCAATACAAGTGATACACAGGAAATCCATCTCCACATTTTAACAGTCACTAAACCATGATCATCTAGACAGTTTCTGGTACACTCAACTTAACATAT
This sequence comes from Siniperca chuatsi, assembly GCF_020085105.1. Lineage (NCBI taxonomy): Eukaryota > Metazoa > Chordata > Actinopteri > Centrarchiformes > Sinipercidae > Siniperca > Siniperca chuatsi. The sequence goes on from NC_058047.1 coordinate 21,983,545, forward strand.
ACTCCGAGTATAAGAATATCAACAATGGCTTGGATCTCATATTTGTGCCTTTAACTGTGAGGATAAAACAAATAATGTCATGTCTTAAATAATATCCTATATAAATCATTTAAGGGTCTAAACATTTTTTAAAAAGCCTTTAAAGTTTTTTTCCCCAAAGACTATTGTATTTTCACACCAACTGATCCCATTTTCTACAAATTACGTACAGTTTACATTAAAGCCAGCCACTTTCCAAAGCCTTTAAGACTGATAAAAGCATTTTTCCTATCTAGGCAGTCACAGGACTCAGCACATGTCAATGCAGTATTAAAATCAACATGGAGAGGCCCCAAATTTACTTGAGACAGGTAATTTATCAGAATTAATATTTTGTAGTTTTTATTTTTTGGCACAGTTTTGTGTGTTACTGCAGCTAATGCAGTGATTATTATTGAAGATAAGGGTGCACCATTAGGGTCTATCCAAATCTCTGCAAGTATTTTTTTCTTACTGTATTAACATGAACCAAAAATGGCTGCCTGGGCAATAAAATGCATTTATCAATCTAACAAGAGTAAAAGTCTGAAGACTTGGTGATGCTCATGCAATGCATACAAGGAAACAAATTTGTTGAGCAGATGAAAAATAAAGAGACAACTTTGCTAGTCTTAGATCCTTAACACTTGGAGCAAACCCCTAAAACCCTAAATAAAAAAGTATATTAGGCATGAGGGTGACGCCTGAGGATAGACCATGCTCTTATCTGAATTAAACAGGTTTTTCTTAGTATGGCAGTAAAAACTTAGTAAAAATGTTAAAGACTGGGAGACTCACCCCCTTCTCCAGTTATGGCATGCTTTGGAAAATGGTGAGTAGTAATATAAAATGTATGTGATTAGCAGTAAATGGGCTAAAACATGCAAACACACCAGTATGGTCCTTTGAGAGTCTCCAAATGTAGAACCAAAGGTCAGCTCTCCTCCCCTGTACAACACAGGCAGCCTTTACATAAATGTTCACCAACACATTTTTGACTTCCAATGCACACAAGCCATCATGTGTTTGTGTTTCATTAGCTATGAAAAGCCAAGAAGAGTTAAGCTTAGTAAAGGAGTCTCAGTGGGAAGTGGCTATAACCTGAAGATGCAGGAAATGGAAGTAAGAAAAGCAATTAGATTATGTGTGAAGGCACAATGAAAGGGGCAAGTCAGACCATAATTAGTGTCAAAAAATTCAGTGGGTGGACCATCTCAGCTGGTCGCACAAGATTAGATTGAGATTGTTTTTAGTACAGGACAGCTTTAAAGGTCAGCTCGAGCATTTGGCTCTTAATTCAAGAGACTTTGGAGAATCAATCTTCATCCACAGCACTTATCTATGGAAAAAACAAATCAGTAAATATCAGTGTTTTCCAACACATTTTTCATTTTTCCAAATGCACGTGTCCAATCATTGTAGCTAGGCAATGTGGAAAGCTGAAATTTGTGAAATTTGGGCATGAGCTCAAAATAAACAGGTCTGGATTTGTTTCCCATAGACAGTGTGTAGCATATGTGAACCTGCACTTCATATATGTCAGAGGTTAATTTGGAAAGAGGTTAACTGGAGCGTTAACAGACAATCTTACTGCTGGTGGAGATCCCCTGCTGAATAAAAGCAATGAGGCATATGGCCTTTATAGTACAATACTGTACAACCATTGACAGCAGATTGAACAGTATGTGAATGAAGGCCTGTACTGTAGGCCAGTCTTGTCCTATTGACCAGACCGGGGCAGTGCAGCTCTGAGCAACATGCTGCTGATCCTTCTGTTATTTCAATGGGGAAATGTCAGGAAAATGTTGTTTTTGGCCAGTGATGAGGACCAGGAAATGTCTGACACACACACACACACTGATGTCTCTCTGTGAAAATTCCCACAGTGCTCTGGTAGTTTTGTTTTGTGTCATGTGTAATTGGGTTTAGATAACCCTGCTTCGGTGATGCCTTTTAGTATTTACATTGGAGTTGTAGCACAAAGCCTGTCGCCTGCACTACATTAAAGATACAAAACCATTAGATAGTGAAAGCATTGGAAAACTTAAAACTAACACTTGATTTGTAGGTTTTTCTTTCTACTAACATAAGTAGTGTCTCCTTTCCCATTTGCTGCACAATTTTGTTACATAAGACGTGATTAACATGGTGTGAACAATAAAGCTAACCTCAGTTATATAACAGAGACTTTGAGCAGCAGTAAAAGTGCCCAAGCTGGATTCTCCAAGCCGTTAGCTCCGTCATGATCAGATAACTACACTAAGCTGTTTAAGTGAAACAAACTAAGTGGAAGCTTTTACTAATGTGGGTGAAAACTGTTCAAGCGCGTAACCGAACTCGTCCTCGTCCCACTGTAAACATTTAATAAGCAAAGTTGTATTTGAAGTTACCAAGAGTGTATGCATTTCCTCGATTGTCCGTTTTTTTAACTCTGCATTTGTGAAGTCACATCATAAATTAAATGTGGACAGAAACTAGTTGAAACTAGTTGTTTTGCTCTGCTGTTGGACTAAGTGGTCAGTTGGAGGCGGCTTGTTGGCGCTGCGTCTGTCCAGCTGAAGTCATGTCTGTGACTCAGTGTCTCAACGTCTCTTTCTCCTCTTCCTCCATCGTTTGTCCCTTCACTTATCCATTCATCATTTGTTCCTACAATTAGTGTATATTATGTAAAATTATAAAATAAAAAGCTTCATTTTAATTGCATACGAACTGAGACTATTCTGTCTTGTATGGTTGATATTGAAATATCACCACAGTTTGAATTTAATAGGCCTTCTCTCACAGAGTGATAAAGCACTAAATAAATGGAAATTTCAGTTTGGTGGCAATTATTGTGTCTTTTATTGAGTGAAATAAAAACATGCTTCCAATTAAACTCCCATTTTCCCCTTTTATATCAAAACAAATGTTTGGTTCCCATGAATACAGATGAGTTAATACAAAATAAAATGCGTTCACCATGCTAACATACTGAGCTATTATTCACAGTTTTAGTCTTGTGGTCAAACTATGTATTAAACTGTATATTGCACATTTGTGTAACCTGCTGTGTCCATCTTGTCTTTCAGATTGGAAGCCTGTCTCTGTGCATGTGTTTGGGATGAAGCCCCTGTGGGACATTCACTTCCTCCTGCTCATCCTCCTGTACCTGTTAGGGGCCGTCACATCACAAGTTAACCCAGGTCTGTGCTGTCATGAAAGTGGCAAACTCCATCTCCCATTTTTCTGCGCTATGATTTAGGTATCTGTATTCAAGTCTCCAACTGCAATGAGATCATATTCAAGAGTTTGTGAATACTATAAAATGACTTTTGTGAGTTTTGGGTACTGTTCTGGGTTTGGTGCTCCAGTCCAGTCCAGACTGCGACTGATTCAGATTTTGGATAAGTGCTGCTTTGTGGGAGCCATGTGGTCCCCTCTCTCTGGTTTGGCCTCTTTGATCCCAGCATGCACGCCTTTCTCCAGCTTTCCCTCCACTGTACGGGTGGTTTTTGTGATGTCAATGAAAAAGGACCAATCATTTTTTAACAAGGAAATAGAGTAGCAACATTTGGCGGGCAGAGACACTCAAATAGGAACCAAAGAGAGGTTTTTGGTTATTGTTGAAATTGTAGAAATATAGCAGATATTTGCCAGTAAAAACCCTGATCTGGCTACTGTTTATGATTTCACTCTCAAAGCTTCTGTCATCAGGCTGAGTTTTCTTTACTGTTGAAAGGATAATGAATGACATGTAGCCTACTCAGATCTAAACAGTAATTAATGATGGTTTTGTCAGAAAGGTTCAACACAGAGTTTACAGGTCACACAGACCTCACTCTGCCAAGCAGTGTTTAAAAAGGAAAAAAATAACAGGGGGAAAAAATGCCTGATCACTTCCACATCCTCCCGTCTTACTCCACCCCACCTCCACTTTCAAAATAAAACTTTTGACATCATATTCTACGCTGTTATTCAACTGTATATCCAGTTTCATTGTGAGAATGTATGAAAATAAAAACAAACATTAGGTCACGATGACAGGCGTGGGGGTTTTCTGCTCTCTCAAATGGAGATCAGTCAACAGTGCTGAAGGAAAACTACAAACATTACATTTTTCAAACTAAGCATACAAAAGGTTATGTTGTTATGTTGTTTTCTAGAGTGTTTACCTGTACCTTGAATCATTAAAATTTTTACAGATTCGTCATGTGGAAACACACACTCAAAACCTGGCTTTCCCTGTTTGTCATTCATTTGTAATTTGTGCCAAAGCTAACAGAATAAAAGAGAGAACAGAGAGTTTTATGAGGAGTTTTAAAAAGCAAGGAAAGAAATAGCGTCAGATAGAGATCATAGAGAGCGTTTATAGGAGTTTTCAAGTAAAATGGTGTGTGCATGCTCTGGTTACTTTCATGTATATGTCTTACACATATATATATTAATAGCTACATTCATGACCTATTTAACCAGATGTGAATGTAACATTGGATGCTTAAAAACATTTCACATTTTCTACAGAATCTTAGATCTTGTACCATTTAGCATTCTTCACCAAACATCTTTTATGAGGCATCTTCTCAACTACACTTAAGGATTTGAGTGCTTGACCCTTGTGGGAGTGACTTTCTTCGCTTGTCTCTCTTCTTTCTGTGTTTTTGTGAGTATGTGTGTTTGTGTGCTTGCATGCATATACCCGCATGCACACGCATACTGTGGATCCAGCTATCCCACTGGAGTCTGTGGCTAATGCATACCAGACATTCTGACAGCAGGAAAGTCCATTGAAATAGGCTCTGTCTTTCTCTCCAGCACTTGTGTGTGTCTGTGTGAGTGTGTGTATGGTGTGCGTTTCCCAGTATTTGACCACTCATAAGTCATGGAAAGGACTGTTTGTGCATCTGATCATGGTCAAAGTTCAACAAGTTTACCATTCAAGACAAAGTTTTCTATCTATAATCTGACCCAAGGGATTTCTTCACTCAAAAACCACCAGCGATTATTTAGAAAAAAAAAAAAATCACCTCCAGTGTCAATAAAAGCTCAAATCTCAACCTGCTCTAATATATGGAAGCAGGATATATCCACCTATAATTCTGTCTAATGCTTTAGTTCTGCTGCATTGAGAAGAGGGTCATTTTTCCACAGTCTGGAAATATTCATGGCTGAATTTAGTAGAGCTGAGATATTGAGAGATGCCAACTTTCCCCTGTTTAAAATTCCCAAGCAATGGAGTTATACCATCCCTGTCTTTCCCATTTTACTTGTGAGTGGGCGAACTTTATTTCACTGTGGAGGGGGAGGATGTGTGGACACGAGCAAAAGGACTGGGCAGAGCACCCAAATATCAAGCTGTACTATTATTGTGAGGGCTTCTTCTCACGAGGATGTTTAGAGTAAATCTTGAATGAATGACCGAGTGAATGAATGAATGCATTTGCACTTCTCTTTGAATCATTACAATCACATATCACTGGAATAACTTTAAAGTGAGACTATGCAGCCTAACTTTTGAAAGAAGAAATAATCTTCCTCTTACAAATGAAAAGTTGAATTCATAACAAGCAATAAAGATGATCTTTGATCAATAAAAATTTTAAAGATACCTTACTTGGTCTAATATGGCCAGCTTATGGTGGCTTTAGATAGATATTGCTGTGTGTTGACATGACGGAGTCAGTTTGCTGACGTTATAACCTTTTTATACTTGTGTTACTACACGCTGTGTTTTAGCATGTTACAACATTATATGGTTTTATCACAAAATTAAAACACACCGTTCCTCATGTTTGCTGTATTGTGTTGTGATCACATTCCACTGTTAAGAGCAACTGACTGAATGTAACTGTAAAAAAATTTTTTTGGTCACTTGGAGGCAGCAGAGCAAGGTGTAAACACATTGTTGGCATACTATCACCTTTTAAAGTTGTTGTAGCGAACTTGTTAGCTAACAGTTGCCTATTTATGCATCCGGCTGACACAAAGAAGCATTTGCGTTCATTTTAAAATGTAATAAGTAAATTTATAAGCAACGCAATCAAAGCTGCCCAAATGGACAGGTATCACGTAGCCGTTGTCAACATCAACTTGCATGACTACACAGCATGTATGCGTGTGTATGTGAATGTAGTTGGAGCCAGCGGTTGGAGAGCAAACACTACAGAACAAACCTGCCTTTCAGTAGTCAGGGTGCGGTAAAAATCAAGAGGTGAGAGAGAGGGTTTGGTCCGTTACTCCTTCATCTCTCTCTCTCCCTCCACCACACAAGGCTGGTATTTTTCCACCTTTTTCTGGGGTGATATTTTTAGATACTGCGGCCAAATGTTGAGCCTGATGGCTGGTGGTGGTGTGTGTTTGTAGGGGGGTAAATCTGTGTATATGTGCATGCGTCCAAACGAACACACTCGCCTGCCCCCATAGCATAACACCCCAGGGGTCACCTCTGAGTGAGTTGGGTAGATAAATAAACACAGCAAAAACCAACATTTGGAAGAGCGGTTAAACATCCGGCACGACATACTGAAACCCGTCCCTCTCACTCTCTCGAGGATGTGGTTAAAGACTGATAATGACTCCTATTTTCATCAGTTATGTCCTAGGCAATTGCTGTGTTTTCCCAAACTGGTGATGTTGCATTGCATGTGTGTGTTGCACTGTATTTTTCTAGCAAGATTTCATAGAAACATTACAGAACTTATGTCACCAGCGCATACCACATGACATTCACAGTCACCCTAGCATTTCCACTAAGAGTGCTTTTAATTTTTAACTATGTGTCATCCCGGTGTGGAGACAGATGCTGCACTGTGGTCATTTCTTTCTTCATGTTGATGTCTATTTACACTCTTTACCTCTGTGTGAATGAGGCTCATGTGCTGTTCCTCTGGCTCTCACAAGTGCAGGAACGCCAACCACCTCAAACCCCATAACCTCTGGACCAGGCTGCAACACGGCACCAAAGACAGATACAATATTTCAGCTACTTGATGCCAGTCATTATCATTCCAGCTTTTCCACTTTATTTTCAAACATTGATGTTCTTTGTCATCTTATCCTGCCCTGATTTGATTCGAAATAATTTACTGGAGATCTCTGATGTTTCTCTTGAAGCAGGTTCAGACGATTTGCGTTTTACTACAGCTATCATACGTGCAGTTTGAGCACCGCACCTATCATTAAAATGGTTTTGTAATTATGTAGCCAAGGATACCGCTAATATGCTGAGAATATGAGAAGAGTAAGATGATTTCTGTTGATGTGGTCTGCTTATAGCCAAGGCGATCTGGTGCGAGGAGAGAAATAGGAGTGGAGTGGAGTGGAGGGGAGGGATGTAAACAGTTGGGGATGAATGATGATGGCTGAAGTGAAGAGGGCAGCATGGAACAAAGGTTAGAGAGGACAAGATGAAAGGAGGACAGAGGAGGCGAATGCAGACATCTGGAAGAGTTTTTGTTTGTGCCTCCTTCAAGCTGTCACTGTGTCACTGCCAAGACGAAGCCTGCAGGCGTGTGTGTGGTTGCATCCACGCCTGGTTTTGTGTGCACAGACATGCAAGCAGAGTATCAGGTCATCAGTCCCAGTCCCAAACCTTCAGGGGTTTCCACATCTTGACTTTTAAGCAAATATTTAGAGGAGATCAAGAAAAGAGGAATCGCGGGGAGAGAAAAAGAAGGAAAGAAAGAGCAAGAGAGGGACAGTGAAGGCCTTGAACCTCGAGCTCTGCTGTTGCTGGCATCTTCTCAAAGGTTTTTCTGTGAGACAAGGGGCCAGGCTAACAGGGTCAGTCTCCCTTTAACTTCCGCCTCCAGCTCAACCAAAAGCCGCGACCCAACGCAATCACATACACAGAAATCCAGCTTTTCCAAACACTCTTTCCTCCATAAATGAGGCTAACTAGCGGTCACATCCTGTTAGGTGGAGTTATCAATGTTAGGCCAAAACACAAGATCAACCCAACCCTGTAGATAACGCACGATGGAAAAGTACCCTTTCATTTTTGCTCTGGGAAATGCCCAGAAATCAGTAGGTTCATTCAGAGCCGTGTAAAAGTTAATAGATAACCATGTCATGGCTGTGTCACGCTCAGTTAGCCACTAGCTTGCTGAGTCTTAATGAGATGAAGATTTTCTAAATCACGCTGTTAACGTTCATCACCTCTTGCCACTGAAGAGGACAGAAGAAAAGAGAGAGGGGGGAGACCACACAGGAGGAGTGAGGAGAGGACAGCGAGGAGACAGAAAAAAAGGAGCATGAGGGGGTGGAGGGGCATGCAGGAAACAGAGGGTATATTGCTTCTATTAACCACACAGTGGGGGCGTGATGGGCTCAAACTAGCCAGTTTTACCACACACGTACACACACAGAAACTAACTCCTGTACATGTGTTTGTTACCAGCACTGTTTGGACTGGCAGAGACACTGAATGGATCCAGCTTATTATTTCAGTAGAGCAACCACAATCTTAGTGCAAGGAGTGTGTAGTTGCTTGGGTGTGTGTGTTTGTGTGCAGTCCTCTTCCATCACCCCCAACCCTTCATCCAGCACTATCCATCACATTTTGCAGGTTTCTTGACAGAAGCTGGGAATTAAGTAGTTCTGTCTTAGAAATGTCTGAGAGCATCTGGTGAATGTTTGAGTACGGTTTCGAATTTTCAACGCCAACCAGCACTGTGGTTGGTCTGAGAGAAGAGAGGGGAGCCGCATGTTTCAGAGTGTGATAATCCAGGTAGCCTTAAACACCAGGGGTGGATAGACTATTAGAAAAGTCTGCTTAAATAGAAGCACTGTTATGGACTTGAGCAAGTAGAAGTAAAATAGTAAATATAAAAAATAAGCTATTTTGAAGTAACAGTTACTGTATTCCATAAATAATTGTCAAAAGACCACTTTGGGATCCTGACAGTAAACATTTCATTATGAATATACCATACCAGTAGGAGTAAAAGAAGTATTCAGAGCCTTTACTTAAAGGAATAGTTTGACATTTTGGAGAATACGCTAATTCATTTTCTTATTGATAGTTAGAAGAGAAGAGCAATAGCACTCTCATGTCTGCCTGTTAAATACAAAACTACAGCCAGCAGTCAGTTAGCTTAGCTTAATATAGCATGGAGTCTTCACTGGTTGCCTTGTAACCTCACGTTGACCACGAGACTCACTGACGTATCCCCTAGTAAAACCACAACTTGTCTTTTTTAAACTTCAGTTTTTGTACAGGTTAACGAACAAGATATAAAGTGTTAAAAATGAGTGAGCTAGGAGCTAGGACAACAGCTAGCCCCAGGCTAGCTGTTGTCCCCGTTTCCAGTCTTGATGCTAAACTATCCACCTGCTGGCTGTAGCTTCGTATTTAGCGTACATACATGTGAGTGGTATCACTCAAACCACTTCCAACTGATCCATCTCAAATTCAGTGATACACAAACTGGTAGCCATCTTTCCTTCATGAGAAGTCATTTTCACAGGTTGTCGACAAAGGAAAAGAGGAAACCAAATGAAATATCATATCTTTCTGAATGTGTCATAACAGCATAATCAAAGCCTTTACTGTACATCTGGCCTTTCCAAAAATAATAAATAAAATGGACTTACAAGTAAGTTAAAGTTAAACTATTGCTTTCAAAATGTACTCAAAAAAGCACCAAACAAAAAAGCTACTCATTAACAACAGCGCTTGTTATAAGTCACTTCCCTCTCTTGGTAAAATACAAGATGAGTGTTTATGGCTAAACACACATCAGGGCACTGAGTGGACATTCATCTGTTGACCTTCATGACAGTTTTCATATTCATCTACTTGTCTGTTTATTTCTTCTGGTCTTTGAATCAAACATGTTGTGTCTCAGGTGTGTGTCGGTATCCTCTGGGCATGTCAGGAGGGAAGATACAGGACGAGGACATCTCTGCCTCCAGCCAGTGGTCCGAGTCCACCGCTGCTAGATATGGCAGGTAGGTCTCTCTCACATACACATGCATAGATACACACACATACACACACACACACACACACACACACAGACACACACTCTCACACATGTGCTTCATCGTATGTTTACCCTGATAATAAGTGTGTGTGTGGGTGGCTTATTCTGTAAGGTGCCTGTGCCTGTTTATTTGCAGTAAGCCACAAACTGGGGTATCAGTTCTACTTACAGCCACATAATTAAGGAGGCATTTGTGTGTGTGTATGTGTGTGTGTGTGTGTGTGTGTGTGTGTGTGTGTGTGTGTGTGTGTCTGTGTGTGCAGAAGAACTTGGGTGGCCTTCAGTAAGTATCAGGATAATGATGTAATACACTTTCCCCATCCATCCTGGCGGTATTTTCAGTCTCGCCCAGCTCCCCCTCTTCCCTGCCAGCCCCTTGCCCAAAATTAACACTTTAAGATGAATTTACGAAGCAGGCTGTCACTGAGGTGTTTTTATAACAGGCTGTAAGAACTGAAATCCACCACCACACTCAATTTTACTTTCCTCTCACCTTTTCCTCTCCATCCTGTCCTAATTTTTCTTCTCCCTCACTCTTTTCCCTTTCCTGCTGTAATTCTAATATGAACATCCTCCCACCGTTTTTTCATCTTTTCCCTCTCCCTCTCCCTCCTTTTCTGTCTCTTTCCCAGGTTGGACTTCGAGGAGGGCGACGGCGCGTGGTGTCCAGAGATAACAGTCGAGCCAGACAGCCTGAAGGAGTTCCTCCAGATTGACCTGCGCTCGCTCCACTTCATCACCCTTGTGGGCACCCAGGGTCGCCATGCGGGAGGCATCGGTAATGAGTTCGCCCAGATGTACAAGATTAAGTACAGCCGTGATGGAAGCCGCTGGATCTCGTGGAGGAACAGGCAAGGCAAACAGGTCAGTCAACCTATCAGTCAGTACTTTACACTAAACATAATCTATTTTGACCTTTATAACAAACTTCTGATAAAGATGCACTGTGTACTGATACTCATCATCTGCCCTCAGGTCATATTTTTATGGCCTGTCATTGTTTATAGCTGGTATGACTGTGTTTATAGTTGTATATTGTACTGATTAATTAATTCCCCATTATCTATAAATTACATAAGGAGGCTTTGACTTGCAGATTCAATCGTTCTCAAACATTAGTGAGCTCCTTCATGAGGTCAGGGCATGTTTGTTTTACGTGCAGGTGATTGAAGGAAACAGGAACGCCTACGACATTGTACTCAAGGACCTCGAGCCGCCCATCATCGCTCGCTTCGTCCGCTTCATGCCCGTCACAGACCACTCCATGAACGTCTGCATGAGAGTAGAGCTCTACGGCTGTGAATGGCTGGGTAAGAGGTGGCTGAGGTAGAAAGGAAAAGACTGATAAGAGAGAGGACATGTAAGGACGGATGTGGGGATCAAAGGTCACGGCTGAGCTGAGGCACCAGTCCTGACCTTTGAGCCCATAAAGATAGGAAGCTGATTCTGTCACCTTTTTATAACAAGCAGGACAATGTTTAAACAATGATGTACACTACAATAATCATATCACTGACTGAATATTGAAAATGTTCCCAATATTACCTGTAAGTGTAAGCATTTTGTATTTTTGTTTCTGAAAAGTGCTGAAAATCACAGATTTTATATGTGCACTTGGCATTTGTTAGTTACTGCTTCCACTTAGGGAGCAGTACTTAAACACCCTATTACTTTTGTTCTTTTCACAAGGTTCCCATGCTCATATTTAAATTTGGTTCAATTAGGTTAGGAGTATAAAGGAACAAAGGGACGTTTTTCGACAGTTCAACAATTCAATATGGTAGAAAGTTTGTCAGGCAGACTTGATGGGTCTTGTGAGCAAAATTGTTTAGCATGGCCATAACAAATATGTGGAGATTTTTTCAGGTGTCTAAAAAAATGCATGAACCAAAATTTCAAATATTTTTAAGTATGGAAACCTGCTGAAATTTGAGATCCAATCAAAGTAGAAGAAGACAAAAAAACAGACAAACAAACAAGAAAGCAATAGCCGTTTTAAGGGCTTCATAGCAACACTGGTGCTTAGCTCGCTAAAATGTAAGGCTGAAAGTGCGGTTTCATTTAGATTGTTTATTTCTTGTGCTTCCCCTTTGCTGTTAATGAGAATATTTTAGCTGGCTTGAATGGAAGTATAAAAAACTAAAAGTAAATAATAAGAAAAGCAGAAAGTCCACATTCTTTGATAGCTGAAACTTTGTGGACAGGAAAGCAGATTGTCATTCTGAGACAAGTGTCACAAAGCCTTGACATATTGGTAGCTGTAGGATTACAATTTTCTGACAAACTTCCATGGTTTTGAGCAATGCTTTTCTGCACAGCATGAGTTTGGAATGATGTTATGGGATTATTTAATCTAAAAGATGTATAATGTTCTTTGCTTTACAGATGGTCTTGTGTCATACAACGCTCCAGCAGGAGAGCAGATGAGCTTGCCTGCATACCCTGTTTATGTCAACGACTCTGTCTATGATGGAGCTGTCATCCACAGGTGTGTGTGTGTGTGTTGCTGTGTGTGTTTCATTATCAACTCCTCCTTCCTTTTTCACACAACACTACACTGGTTCATCATTGCTCTCATCCTTCGTCAGTACTTTTCCCCCCTCACCTTGTTGTTGCCTGGTCACCATGGTGAAAGCAAAGAGACAGACAGTGGTGAGTGGGTCATGTGGTTTACTGTTAGGCAATACCTCATGGAAACGACTGAGTCAACCATGCTCATGAAGTTTAAAAACCGGAATGAACCAATCAGTCTTCTGTTGATAGTAGTGTTTGGATTATGGTAAGGTGAATAATATCCTCCATGACACAGGCAGGCTTTCTTCTCTCTGTCAAGGCAACAGTGCAGAGGGAAAAGAAAATGGCCTTTATTACAATATCACAGCCAACAGCAGAAGTGAGGAATTGGTTTTACAATGCTGCCACCTAGTGTGAAATGGTTGTGCCATAAAAACTTTTTCCCAGAAGTGCTACCTTTGAAGATAAAGGATGTTGCTAGGATGTTCCTCTGTGTTTTCTGCCTTTTTTACACTTTTTTCCCCCTCTGCTTTTCAGTATGACAGAGGGTTTGGGCCAGCTGACTGATGGAGTGTGCGGTCTGGATGATTTTACACACAGTCACGTCTACAACGTGTGGCCCGGGTATGACTATGTGGGTTGGAACAACGAGAGCTTCCCCAGTGGATATGTTGAAATCATGTTTGAGTTTGACCGCATACGAAACTTTACCACCATGAAGGTGAGACTCCTGATAATATGAGCTAATATTTTCCCCCCAGTGTTCAGTTTTTACATCTCTCATCAGGACTAAAAGTCTCCCCATGTCCCATTATCTGCAACCAGGTCCACTGCAACAACATGTACTCGAGGTATGTCAAGGCCTTCCGCCAGGTGGTGTGTTACTTCCGCTCTGAAGCAGACTGGGAGGCCTCGCCGCTCTCCTTCAGCCCTGTGGTGGACGAGAAGAATCCCAGCGCCCGTTTCGTCACCGTCAACCTGGCCAATCACATGGCCAGTGCCATCAAGTGCCAGTTCTACTTTGCTGATGCCTGGATGTTGTTCAGCGAGATCACCTTCCAGTCAGGTATATAGACTAAAGAACTGTGCATAAGTCAGTTTTGAGGCCTTCTGATTTAAGATGAACAATGAATTTCTGATCAGCTCTGTGCCATCTGGCCTTTCAGATACAGCCATGTACAATAACACGCTGGTTCCACCCAATACGGGACCACCCCCTAACATACAACCAGGTCAGTAATCACTCCACACACACACACACACACACACACACACACACACACACACACACACACACACACACACTTGATAAAGACTTATACACATTCAATGAAACATTTTGTGACATGCATGACAAATAACAATATGGCATCTTTTGTTATCAACAACCTTAGTTGTTACGCAGAACACAACAAATAAACACTGACGTGATGTCATCAGAAAAATACTGTCAGTGCATCAGCAGGAAGAAATCACTTCCGTTCAGATCTTTATCGTCCTACAAGAGGAAATTCTTTCTGCAGAATGACAGCATAAAAAGGGAGCAAGAGAAGGGAATAAGACAGTTGAAGACATTAAAAGTGCAGGTACTATACACACTACAGACCACAATAAAAGGTTCATGTGATAAATACAAAGAAAAACTGCAACAGTAAGAACAGAGATAAGATAAAGTGCTAAGCTGTGTGTGCATGTATTGCACATGGAATAGATTTCCTTAAAGAGAGGATAGATTTGCTATGATGGCAATGTTGCCCAGTTGATTCCTGTTTTGCACATTTAAGGTCCCAGTACATGTACCAACAAATCAGTGAGAAGGTCAGATTCTATTATTGATCTGTAAAATAACACCATCAAGTTTCAGTATTTAAAAAAAATGTAACCTATGCAGAAAATGAAAATAGCTCTTCACACTTTCCACTTCTTGTCCTTTAGCAACAGTCTGAGAAGGTGGAAGTGATGTTTTCCTTTCGTGTGTATAAAGTCTGTGTGAGAGTCTGAACTCTGCCATTCTCATAGATACAACTATCATGTCTGTCATGCGGGAGGCTCCGTGCTGCTTTTCTTCTCCAAACCAACAAAATAGAAAGAGAGCACGAGAGAGTAATTAACATTTCCATGGTCCTGATAATGGCCTTAAAGGTCCAGTATGTAGGATTTAGTGGCATCTAGCGGTGATCTTGCAACTATTTGAATACCGCTCGCCTCACCCTCCCGTTCCAAGCGTGTAGGAGCAACTACGGTGGCCGCAAAACCTGCGAAAAACGCGAATGGCCCTATCTACAGCCAGCGTTTGGTTTGTCCATTCTGAGCTACTGTAGAAACATGGTGGTGCAACATGGTGACCGCCGTGGAAGGGGACCCGCTCCCTATGTAGATAAAAACGGCTTATTCTAAGGTAATGAAAACACAACAATTCTTATTTTCAGGTGATTATACACTAGATCCTCCTAAATGTTACATACTGGACCTTTTAATGGAGGTTTCTCACAGCAGATATTTCAACTTGTCATAGCAGGAAAAGCACAGGTGGAACTAATAACATTAATTAATTGGCTCTTACATTTAGGTGTGTCAGCATGCAAAACTGCAGGGTCCTTGATTTGGCACAGCTAAATGGAATAAAGCCAATATTAGTGTTATTAGTTACACGTGTTTGACAAGTCACACTACCTGCTGTGACCAAGGTTTATCCTGCTTTTGCCATACATTTCACAAACATTTATTTATTTAACATTTATTTTTTTTGTAATTCTAAACTATGACTCAGTCTAGTTATTTAGACTGGCAAATACTTATATTTCTATCTATCTATCTATCTATCTATCTATCTATCTATCTATCTATCTATCTATCTATATATATATATATATATATATATATATATATATATATATATATATATATATATATACACACATACACATGCATGCAGACAGTACAGTCTCCATCTCAAAGAGGTGTCTCTCCCTGTTCCCTCCACAGAAGACGACCCCACGCACAAAGTAGATGATAGCAACACCAGGATTCTGATTGGTTGTTTAGTGGCCATCATCTTCATCCTCGTGGCCATCATTGTCATCATCTTGTGGAGGCAGGTGTGGCAGAAGATGTTGGAGAAGGTGAGCTCATCACCGCTGCTAAGTGATGTTGTGCATTTTCATTGAGATTCCTGAGTCTTCTTTCGGGAGGTGGTCAGATCTGTTCCTTCACCCCCCACATCCTTCATTCTAGGCCTCTCGCCGGATGCTGGATGATGAACTAACTGCTAGTTTGTCAATACAGAGTGAGACGTTCGCCTACAACCACAACCAGTCGAGTACAATCAGTGAGCAGGAGTCTAGTTCCACCTATGAGCGCATCTTCCCCCTCGGTCCCGACTACCAGGAGCCATCACGCCTCATATGTAAGCTGCCGGAGTTTGCTCAAAGCTCAGAGGAGCCTGGTAGGTGGACACACACGTCTGCTTACATATACCTGTCCATTTAAATTGATGATCAACATCCCTTATCTTATTGAGATTCCTAGTTACAGTTTTCCATACTGTGTTCCAGCTTCTACCAGCACAGCAGCTTCTAAATCAACCACATCTACTGTAGCCCAAGATGGCGTCCCTCACTACGCAGAGGCAGACATTGTGAACCTGCAAGGCGTGACTGGAAGCAACACATATGCCATCCCTGCACTAACTATGGACCTGTTGTCAGGGAAGGATGTTGCAGTGGAGGAGTTCCCACGGAAACTGCTCACTTTCAAAGAAAAGCTGGGAGAGGGCCAGTTTGGAGAGGTGTGTGCTCTTCGCCAGGCTTCAACAGCTTTTCTTGCAGCTTTAGATAAGTTTAAGGCACAAGTGAAGCTCTAAATATTGTATTCCTCCTCTCCTCTCTCTCATTTCTGTTTCCTCTTCCTCTCAGGTGCACCTATGTGAGGCAGAGGGAATGCAGGAGTTCATGAATAAAGAGTTTTTATTTGACATCCCTGAGGACCAGCCAGTTTTAGTGGCTGTGAAGATGCTCCGTTCAGATGCCAACAAAAATGCAAGGTATCGACTCTAGATGCCCGAGTGATCTGCACCAAATACTCATACATACCTACCTCATTTTTAGCCTCAAACTGAAAATAAATCTTTGAAATGAAAAAAAAAGTTTATATAATTCTGATTTCTCTCTGTGAAAAGTAAGTCACTTACTTACTGTGTTTTTGGTAGGAATGACTTCCTGAAAGAGATAAAGATCATGTCACGCTTGAAGGACCCCAACATCATTCGTCTGCTAGCTGTGTGCATCTACAGCGACCCTCTCTGTATGATCACAGAGTACATGGAGAATGGCGATCTCAACCAGTTTCTGTCCCGCCACGAACCCGAGGGACAACTTGCCATGCTCAGCAATGCACCTACTGTCAGGTGAGTGGTGTTGAACACACACGTAAGAGATGGCTGTATATGTTTGTGTGTGTGTTTTTGTCTGTACCCTACGCATGACACGGTTTCTTATCTGTCCTTTCCAGCTTCAATAATCTATGCTACATGGCCGCTCAGATAGCATCGGGGATGAAGTACCTCTCCTCTCTAAACTTTGTTCATCGAGACTTGGCCACGCGGAATTGCCTGGTGGGCAAAAACTACACGATAAAGATAGCTGACTTTGGCATGAGCAGAAACCTGTACAGTGGTGACTACTACCGCATTCAGGGCAGAGCGGTACTGCCGATACGCTGGATGTCATGGGAGAGCATCCTGCTGGTAAGGACCACTACTTAATGAAAGATTTGACTTTTATCACAGAGAAAATTCCTTTATTTAATGTTTTCTGGACATATTTGGTGAGCCTCCCCTTCGTTTATGTGTGTACATCCTGGAATTTAACCAACAGATTTGCAGGTTGTGCAGGAAAATGTGCTCATCACTGTTTTCTTGTGTAGGGAAAGTTCACCACAGCTAGCGATGTGTGGGCCTTTGGGGTGACCCTGTGGGAGATACTAAACTTCTGCAAGGAGCAACCTTACTCTCAGCTCACTGATGAGCAGGTGATAGAAAACACAGGGGAGTTTTTCAGGGACCAGAAAAGACAGGTGAGTGTTGTTACAAACGTTTCCTCCACATATAAAAACCTGTGAATCCCTGGCTTAATTTCTTGCTCCCTGTCGTGCAGATCTACCTGCCTCAGCCTGTGCTGTGTCCAGACTCGCTCTACAAGATCATGCTGAGCTGCTGGAGGAGGAACACAAAGGAACGGCCCTCCTTCCAGGAAATACACCGAGCCCTCCTGGAATAGCAGCCTTAAGACGGGGCATGTATAAGACAGTGATTCCCAGTCTGCTCATCTCTGGAAGAAATGGTGCATGACAAGAGTAGACCATGATTTCAGACACAATCCAGGTTTAAGCTATCTTGTTTCAGTAGAGAAACAGGGTGAGAGCCACCTGTGGGCTCCAAGCTACAATTTGGGAAACACTCTTTCATGGACTTACACACTACAGCGATGGACTACCAGAGACTTTTGGTGTGTGTCAGTTTGAGTTTATTTAGCACAGTTACGTTGGCTAAGACGTTTTATAGACATACAGGTATTTTTAGAAAAATCTATTCTGTTTCATAGTACACCAACCCCGAAAGTCACACAGAAACGTGATTAAGGTTTGGTTGTGGCATTGGTTGTGATGAGGAAACCAAAATGAAATGTAGCAAGTGACATTCGGCACTTTTGAAAATGTATTTTAATTTCATTTTTTTAATATGAGTTCGAATTTCCCATGTTACAGTGTTTGATATCAAACGTATGCAACATTGTTGAAGAACTTTCTTGTGTTTTCTTTTGGAAGACTGCTTGAATGTAGAGAGGGGGGACCATTACTGTTACATTTCATCTCAATTTCTCAGACAAACTCCACGTTTAGAATAACAAGGAAATATCAAGTAACTCAGTCTTTCTCATCTCCCTGCAGTTTTTGTGTGGTGATTTGAACATGAAGTGTATATGACTGTGTATTTTCAATAGATAAGTCTAAATCTCAAATAGCAATATTTTGTATTAATATTTATATGTTCATATGTGTTTGAGTTTTGTTGATATATTTGTGGATTAATATGCTCTTTAATTGACGTGTTTGTATCATATTTGATTTTGTAACTTTCCTGCTCACATTTTGGATCTAAAAACCAAGCAAACTGCTTGAGAATATTTTTTATTTCCCACTGCAGACTGTATTATAATAATATCAGCAGCAAGCTCCTTGATAAGTGATCAGATGTAAGCAGCTTATCAGGAATGTGTGTGTGTTTACAGTCGGCATCGTTGGGAAGATGTTACTGAGTGTGTTGTAGGTGTCGAACGAGTGAATGCATATCTGCTTAAAGTTTGTCTCAGTTGACAAAGAAAGTATATTGCCTTTTAAATCAGGAATGTAGAGGAAATGGGAATAATCAGCCTATCGATGGAATTGGTACGACTGCTTCAGATTAGTTTATATTAGCTAATGAAAACTATCTAACACAGCTAATGACTCATCTACAGGTTTTAGTTATCTGCAGTCAGTTTGTTCTTCCTTTTATCGCTGTATGCTGGATTCTTTCTTCTTTTCTGGCATATTTCTGTGTATAACTCTGATAGCTTGAACTTCATACTGCATACCACTGTTCAGCTATATTTACAGGCTCTATCCTCTATCAGAGGCCTTTGTCCCACTTACCTCGTACATAAAAGACACTCATGTCTGCCCTACTGCATGGTATTTTCTGTGTTTTGCGATCTAGGCTAAAAATCTGTATGAGAAGGTTAAATATGATATTCGGTTAGGAGACAGATTTGGGTATTTGTGAAGCATGTGGTGATTCCCATCGGATAGAGAAATCTTTTCATGGCATTTACAATCCCCTGTGTTGTAAATGGCAGATGTATAGCTGTAAAAAATGTAATGCCCTGACAAATTTCATGGTTAGTTTTATTACATATTTGTACTCAAATGTTTGGTTTTCAGTGAGAATGTTTTTATATACGTTGTAAACAAAAGTTGTACATTGATAGACAAAATACAAATAAAATTTAAACAAGGAATTCTGTCTTTGAGAGCTCTTATTCAGGTACTGAATATTTGATACTGTGTGGGTGGTCCTTGAAGCTGAGCCGACTGGTATCGGGACCTTATTGGCTGAGTTCTGCTGTAGTGTCCAATCACAACATGGAGGCGGAGTGACGAATATGACTCCACAGGAATGGAAAAACTCTGTGGACCAGGCACAGAACTTGTTGCTTTGAAAGAACATTTAGCAGTAAATTTTGTGTTTTCTGAATGCAGTTTGTTTCCAGCTTGGACCTGAAAAGATGAATAAGGTGGTTTTGGTGACGGGAGCAAATAGGTAATGGCTGTATTTATTGTTTTTACTATAAACCTCAAGTCTGGCATCTTAAGTGCAATGGATTCATGACACCAGAGACCTTTCTTCAAGATCTTTAATGGAATCTTTTGACTTTTTAGCTGAAATCTCCTTTTCATGAGTCCTAATCCAAATGGCAGCATACTTTTCTCATATGCAGTAAATGTATGTGGAATAAACTAGATTATTTTGGTTAATAATGTAATCAAAGTAAACTTTGTAGCACCTATGTCTTGGCAGTGATAATAGGTATTACAGTACACTTGTGTTTCCCTGCAGTGGCATTGGCCTGGCGCTGTGTGAACGCCTCCTCTCACAGGACACAGAGGGTCTCCAGCTTTGTCTGGCCTGCAGGAACATGCGCAGGGCTCAGGCTGCTCGCTCTGCCCTCCTCACCTCTCACCCCACAGCCCAGGTGGCCCTCCTGCAGATGGACACCAGCAGCATCAGCAGCATCATCACTGCTGCACAGGAGGTCAAACTCAGGTGGGAGGATAGACTCACAGCAGCATGGCAGTTAAATGCACATTCACATACTCAAGTAGTCACCAATACAGAGCAGGTTATGTTCTAGACACGTGTGTTTTATGTATGTAACAGAACTGAATATGTGTGACTTTGGTGTCTACTGCAGGTATAACCGGCTGGACTACCTCTACCTGAACGCAGGCATCATGCCGAACCCACAGTTTGATGTTAAAGCCTTTTTCAAAGGCCTCTTCTCCAGGTACTTCGTTGATTTTACATGCTACACTGGATGTGTGTATTAGAAACACCTGACTTGCTATTCCAAATTACTGAGCTCCATACTTTGACACGAACAGCCTATATACAGTATCTATTTTAAAATTGCTTATTTCAAACATCTCTTTCCCATGCTGCCTTTCTAGAGCTCAGATTTTATAACCTCTTTATTGCAGCAATATCATCACCATGTTTGCCACTGGTGAGGGGATTCTGACGCAGAAGGACTGCGTCACCCCTGATGGCCTGCAAGAAGTTTTCGCGACCAACCTCTTTGGTCACTTCCTACTAGTGAGTGACTGCTATTTTGGCTACTGAATTATCTAGCAGTATGGTCTGACCCACACATAGAATACATGAATACAAAACCATATTTCCTTCAGTTTTCTGCAGGGAGAGTAATTCTTGTCAGCTGTTTACCCTTGATGGATGATGAATAAATACAGGTGATACTATATCTGTCTGTCACTTAGCAACGATGCTCATTAAAAATTAACAGCGTGTACTGTTCTAGCCACAAGGTCACTGCGGACAGTATTCTGCTTGCTGTGCGGTTGCAGATGAATTCTGACATATAACCCTCACAAAGTTCCTGATTAGACTTCCAACTGTTAAAAATCCATCTTTGCTGCTGTATTCAAACATAGTTTAGACAGGAAAACACTTTCTTAGACAGCTGGAGTGAAAGTGACACATAATATTTTTGGTAAGGTCTTTTTGAAACACTCAGTAAAGTTAAGTTTTGCTGGAACTAACTTTGCTGATTAGTTTAAGGAATCTGAAAGAACTTATGTAGATTCTACGTGGAAAGAGATGTCTTTGTCATTACCGCTTATAATCTATATCTTAACCGGTTAGTTTAAGATGTAGATGTGTAAAAGTGCATTCATGTCACCTGTTTTTCACACAAATCAAGTTTCTAAAATTAAGTAACATTTTCTTAATTGAAATCAGCAATCTGCCTCTTTCTGCCTTGTTTCAAGGCAAACTAACTGTAGTTTGAAACAGGTGTGCAACTGTTCTTAGTTTTATGAAAACGTATTATTTAAGGCTGAAACTAAGCTTTACTGACTTGTTAAGATGTTGTTTTTTTTAATGAGTATTGTAATGCTGCGTGTTCTCCTCTGTTATGGCCCAGATCAGGGAGCTGGAACCAGTTCTGTGCCATGCAGGCCAGACCTCTCAGCTGATCTGGACCTCCTCCAGCAACGCTCACCGGTCAGCTTTTAACCTTGAAGACATACAGCACCAGAGAGGCACCCAACCTTACAGCTCCTCCAAATATGCCTCCGACCTGCTCAGCCTGGCGCTCAACACACACTACAACAAACAGGTCGGCTCTAACACACCTCACATGCTGTGTATCACCCGTGCCTGCAAGGTGAACTCTTTTTGTTTTTACCTCCCATGATGTTGATGACTGTGAGCCTGCTTGCATTGTGCTTTCTAGGGTTTGTACTCATCCGTCATTTGTCCTGGTTTTGTAATGACCAGTCTGACCTTCGGTATCCTGCCCTCCTTCCCAGCCTTCCTCTGGACCCTGCTTATGCCTGTCTTTTGGCTTGTGAGTGCAACTCCGACAGTACAAATTATTGACAGACACCAGTTGGTCGTGTTTGTCTTTTTGCTGCGATGGATGTAAGAAGAATATCAAACTGGTCGTATCTGAATGCATCTTTCTTTCATGATCTCAGATAAGAATGTTCACCAACACTTTCACCCTGACTGCTTATAATGGAGCTGAAGCCCTGGTAGGTTAAACACATTTTCAAATTTCCATACATAGTTTAGTACAAATTCAATGATGCTCTGTCTTGCAGTTCTGGCTATTTAGGCAAAAGCCTGAATCACTGGACCCTCAAGCCAAGTACCACAGCTTAACATCTGGGCTAGGCAACAACTACACACAACCACGTAAGGTATGGCAAAAAAAATACTCTCCATTAAAATGAAGTTTGAATAGTCTTGTAAAATAGTTAACGTAGTGAGTTTTGTTTCTTCTGTTCTGCTTTGCAGATGGATATCGATTTGGAAACGTCAGAGGCTCTGTTTGAGGCATTACTGCAACTAGAAAGTGAAGTGAGGAAGAAAGTGAAGGAAAAACTAAAAGAATCCCAGCATGTTCACGGCAGTCCTGCAGGACCTGGATCATCTTGATGCATATCACATAATTCTGGGATGGAGAGTATTTTATTCCTGTCTCGCAGGCCACCTGGGAGCAGCATGCACATACTGGCTGTCAGACCTTCACCAAAATAACACTCCTCTGCCTGACACAGCAACATTCACAGCAGAAATTCCAAAACAAGTTACAGTGACTATAAGCATTTTAAGTTTGATTTACTGTTTCCATTTTTATTAACTGTATCAGGAAATAAAATGTCTGCTATAGGACATGTTATGATGGTTTGGGAAAGAGTTTACAATAAAACTGAGCATTGCCTGTTTTCATCCACTTAATCCCACTTCTTTGCAGCCCATTCACTCCGTAAAGTATGACATTATATGAGGAGAACGACACAGTTTTGCAGATACGCAGACATTGATGGTAGGCGAGGTCACCAAGTTTTCAGCCTATGCGGTCCAGGAAGGACTATCTCCAATCTGGTTGTTAATTCCATGATCCTCACGGCAAAATGTAGTGCAGTCTGACAGCAGACTATCAGTATCATCCCAAAAGTTTACATAAGTGGTCTGTGTGAGCCCCTCCGCGGTGTACTGCGGTGCCGGCAGATGCGTACAGGCGCACCTGACATTTCCCGCTGGAGGATTTGAGGCGTAAACCCAGCAGTCGTCCCCGTGGTCCCCTGCTTGTTTCCCGGTCCCACACTCCTCCTCTGCTCCGCTCAGTTTCGGGTTGCAAAAAGCCCACACCATCCCGCAGAAATAGACGAAAAACGTGCCCATGACCATGACCATGAGCGCGTAGGACTCTATCATAGCTTTGGTGACTGGAGATGTCATCTTTGGATGGCGCAGAAATAACAGTCAGTTGAGTTAAAATGCGTCGAGCAGTGCGACTGGCAGCAACGTGTGGGTAGGGCCACTTCAGCACCACTCAGTTCAGAAACTTGACATAGAGATAATCAGAAAATAAACCTCTCTCCTTGAACTAATTGTACAGTTTAAGTGGCCATTATGGCAACTGTGAGAAATAAAACACAAGACAAACTGTAGGTGGAATAACCCCATTTTAATGTTATTAAACAAAATGAACATTGCGCAGCAACTCTGGGCTGTGCTATAACAATATCATATTATTAAACTCCTTAATAAAACTCACCTTAATATTTGAGGATAAATCGTATCTAAATCCAGTGAAATCCAACCGGTAAGTAAATGTGGAGTGTAAAGGGATTGCCACATAGGAAGAAACACGACGTATTTGCACAATCAATTGATTATTAATTAAATACTGCATTCAATAATCAGAAGTAGGTTTACACATACAAGGAATTTGTTTTGGTATTTTGGTGCAAAACAATAAACATAGTAGAAATCTCATAAATATAACGCAAGTACTGCAAGTCAAAAATCATACATATAAAATATCAAATTAACAATATGATATTAAAGAATATAAACGAATATTATAAGAAAATAATAAAGAATATGTACAATGTGACTTATGTAAATTACAGTTTGTGCAGGGATGTGCAATGTGCAAAATATCTACATGGGAATGTGCAAAAGTTTACAGTATGAGTATACTGTACTATAAGTGTGTGTGTGTGTGTGTTGGGGGGTTGGATGTTGGGGGTTTTGGTCTTGATGGAGCGCAGCCTCCTGCCGGAGCGGAGTGTCTGAAACAGTTTGTGTCCGGGGTGGGAGCGGTCAGCCACAATGCTTCCTGCTCGCCTCAGTGTCCTGGAGGGAAGGTAGATTGCAGCCAATCACCTTCTCTGCGGAGCGAATGATACGCTGTAGTCTGCCCTTGTCCTTGGCAGTGGCAGCAGCTACCAGATGGTGAAGGAGGAGGTGAGGATGGCGGTGTAGAAGTGCACCATCATTGTCTTTGGTAGGTTGAATTTCTTCAGCTGCAGCAGGAAGTACATCCTCTGCTGGGTTTTCTTGGTGAGGGAGCTGATGTTCACTTGAGGTCCTGGGTGATGATGGTGCCCAGGAAGCGGAAGGACTCCACAGTGTCTACAGGGGAGTCACACAGGGTGATGGGGGTGGGTGTGGCTGGGCTTCCTTCCTGTAATCCACAACCATCTCCACTGTCTTGAGAGCATGGAGCTCTTCATATACATATACCAATATTTAAAGTCATCGCCGCTTTCACTTTTACATTGTTGGACCAAAATGGTGTATCATACTATTAAAATATTACATGATTTTCAACTGGGAACATTAGTTGACCTTTAAAATCCTTCCAGACAGTGAAAAACGTCTGCCTACAGCCTAATTGAAGCTTTGTGGACTTTAAATTAAGACCATTCTGGACAGAATTTAGAAAAACAGACTAACATGATTCTGCTAATGGTACAGACTCCTAAATACCCATTCAAAACTTGTATTTCTATAGGTTAACTTTTTTTATCCTGTTGGTGTTTGGTTGTCTCTACTGAGTGGAAATACCTAATTAGGAGTGTAAATAAGTAAACAGTAATAATCATCTTTGTATTTACATTATACATTTAAACCGACATTAAGTGTGAGTGTAATCCCACAGGTCAGTGTTCCCTAACAAACCCATCAGCTGGCAGGGTTTGACTTTCCTTATAAGATCAAACACCAGCACCCATAACTCCCAAAATAACATCAATGAGACTGTCAAGCTCAGGTTTAGTGCCTTTTTGTTGAGCTGCACATTTGAATATGTTAGACCAAGTTTTAACCACTTGGGTCAATGGGTCCATGTTGACCACGTGCTGGTCAAGCAAAGGAGCACCTTCAGCGGAAGACTCATCCCACCAAAAAGCACCACAGAGCGCCACAGGAAGTCATTCCTGCCTGTGGCCATCAAACTCTTTAACTCCTCCCTCTAAGGGTTAGCCTGTATGACCCTAGGTCACTAAATTGGACATTGATCATTACATCTCTGCCATAATTGAATAATTGTGCAATATTCTGTGTACTACTCCCGTGCAATATTAGTTTTCCCATGTTAGTTTTTCTTATTTATTGTTATTGATATTATATACCTCTATTACTGCTGTGCAATATCTTAATAATCTCAATAAGCTACACTTAACTCGACAGTACATGCACCTCTGCTTATTACTTATTTTATTAAATTGTATTATTATACTGTATTATCATCATCAACCGGTAAACCCACTTGGTACTTTACACTTAGTTTATCTTATACTTATACCCACCTGATACTTAATTTATTTTCTGACCTGTTTTTATAGTGTTTTATAGTGTATCATATTGTTTGCTAGTACTTTCTCCTGTGTGCACCGACGTAAAGGCGAGCTAAGTATTTCTGATTCTGATTCTGAAACAAACTTGCTACATGTAATGTGCTACCCTTTGCACATCTTATCTTCCCCTGTCCCAGAGGATTATTGTGGCTGAGGCATGAGAGATGTCTTTGGAGATGTCTTTTTGTTGTGTACAGAACCACATTTGCTATGGATCAGGTTTTATTACCCCAAGGACTGGTGCTAACCCCATATCTAAATACATGTGTGTAATATTGTTTACACTAGCAGCACATGCAGGGTTTAAAGAGGGCCTGGGGCTTGTGTAGAGTGAATACTTGTTCTGAGCCAGATTCAAATGACAGCACAATCTGTCAGTGTTGAGTCTGCCACTCAGTTTAAATCTTTACTTAAGTCAGTAATTACGCAATTATTATGTTTTCCTCACATCCTGTCTTCCATCTTTACTGAAACACATTAGCTACAAACAGATGTACCTGCTGTCTCCCTTTGAGGTTTGCAAAGGTATTGTAGGAGTACGAAACAGGGTTGACGGAGTAGTTGAGCCGTCTTTGGTGTGAAAAACTGACACACTGTTGTGGACAAGAGTTAAACGGTCTGAGGAGTTTTTTCTGAGGAGTCAAAACAAGAGCTCAGAGCGTGTGTGAGGGCACCCATGCTTACAGAGGCTAGCAACACTAAAGAGAGACTGGCATTGTGGATAGTGTAGTTCTTTATTGGTCCATTCCGTAATTAAGTCAATTGCATCTCATTTCGAAAAAACTACATGTCCCACCCGCGCCATCCCTGAAGTCCCGGATGTCTATCGCGCCGGAAGAGAAGAAGGTCCTTTTCCCAGCCATCTTGTGGCTTCATCTAGCGAAGTGTTCGCACCAAGCCTCGTAGAATCGGAGGAAAATCCTGCTGAAGGGGCGCCATCATGCCCGGACAAATGCAAGAAGGTTTTGGCTGTGCCATAACCAATCGGTTCGACCAGTTATTTGACGACGAGTCGGATCCATTTGAGCTGCTGAAGCAGGCTGAAGTGAAGAAGAAGGAGGCTCCTGCTCCTGGTGCCGCCAAGACTGCAGCCCAGGCGGCCAAGCAGACGAAAAAGGAGTCCCAAAAAGACAGAAAGGCCCCACTGGCTGATAAGAAAGAGGAGACCCAGGCACCCGTCCCACTTAAGAAAGATGGTAAGATCTATTTCTGCGTTTTAGGTCTCAATCAAGCTGCAAGTAAAATATTTTAGGCTAACAGGCTAAGTTGCTTGCTTACTAGCTAGCAACGGTTCATAAGCCCCCGTGACATGAGGTCCGAATGGCTGCTTTTGTGTTTCTGTCAATTGCTGGAACGATGACATTTATTCAAACATATAATGCAATGGGATCTGTGGGGCTTAAGCGATTCGGTGATGAACGGTTTGCAGGCCAACTTGTTTTGGCTTGCCCCCACCCCCATCGGCCTTGTTGAACAGGCAGAACCTGAAAGCCTGGCTAACTAGAGAAAGTGGCCTTACGATGTTTAAATGTTAACTTACCCCTGTCAAATTGTGACCTTCAGTAAGGCCACTTGTTGTTGGCTTTGCCCGAAATTGGCCGAAAATACGTCGTTTCTACTGCCTCTTCAAAATATGTTTAAATTAAACCGGCGTAAAGTAAAATCTTACACAAGCAAATACATCTTGTTGAAGTAAACACGGTAACTTTATCGTGGTGGATTTGCAGGTGGCTTTGTCAAACATTGGGAGCAGCACTGCTCTCATGGTGATGCACCTCGTGGTTGTAGCGCGGGGCGTGTTAAAAGCACAGCCTCCAAACTGCCACTTCCCATTGGAGCACAATACATGTGATCGGCAGGTCGACACCAGATCATTTACTTTCCCATTTTGGGTTACAGCTCACTATCTGTGTAGATTGTCTCAATATTAAATTTATTGTGAAGCCTGTAAAAACTACCCCAAAGTGAACATTTTGGTGTTGAAATGTGTTTGTAAAACTTAACTTAGATTTATTACATGCAGAATTGAAGCATCCCTAAGATGTATACCTGCTTACAGGCAGTTAGTTGTAGTTCATTATTATCATGTAAGTCTGCCAAGAGTGCTCATATCTGTTTGCTTGAGAGAAGATGAGACAGGTGCGCAGACTATGGTGCACCCAGCTGCTACTGTGTAGTGGAGGGTGTCTATTTTGGTAGTTGGTGATTAAGGCAATGGGTGGGACTTGGTTGTGTCACACTGGTCCAGTGGTAGTCAACCATGTGCCATGGAGGGTTAAACACTTTCAAGCACAGAGTAACTGATCAGCACACTTTTCAGAGAGTGTTGATCAGTGTTTCTTCCACAAAATCTTTGAACTCCATAGTTTCAATTGTTAACACTATGTTTTATTAATCAGATTACATTGCGGACGGAAGAAAGTTGCACAGTATTTAATAAATTGATCTTACCAGCTGGCTTAGTTCTTTAATTCTGCACATTATTTGCTCCATTTACAAAGAACAATTACCACCACTTCTTTCTGTTGTCTGGAGCCTCAGCGCTGGGTCCTGATCTATCAATGCTATTGGTCCTCTAATCCTCCTGTTGTGGTCAATCCTAGGTGCTGGCATGAGGAGAATGGGCCGCAAGCCGGAGGGCGATGGCTCCAGACCCCAGGGCGGCCAGGGAGAGGGGCGCCCCCCCACAGACAGGCGGCCTGTGGACAGACGGCCCCCGCGCCGCTTCGAGCGGCCTGCTGGTGACGCTGGTGAGAAGCCTGAGGGAGGCGAATTCTCCGTGGAGAAGTGAGTTCAGTTTCCAGTTAGCAGACATTTTAATAGAACAACAACCATATATGAGGAGAGTGAATCCACTGCTATTATACCTTCTTTTTTTGTCTTTTTTTTTTTTTAAACAGGGCGTTTTCTAGCTCCACATGAGCCAAAAGCAGTACTCAGTAGGGGGTGGGGTAGGGTCAGCAACTGTTAAAGGCGTTGCTTACAGTGATAAGCCTTAGTATGTTAGAGTTTTGTCCAAACTTCTAGGTACATGTGGCTCTTTATCCTTAGTTTACTTGTATAAAATTGATAAAACAAACAAAACATTATAAAATGCTCAAACGTAGATTTAGACCAACTTTAAA
This sequence comes from Siniperca chuatsi, assembly GCF_020085105.1. Classification (NCBI taxonomy): domain Eukaryota; kingdom Metazoa; phylum Chordata; class Actinopteri; order Centrarchiformes; family Sinipercidae; genus Siniperca; species Siniperca chuatsi. The sequence goes on from NC_058047.1 coordinate 22,012,655, forward strand.
CATCAGTCAACCAAGGCTAAGTTAAAAGCCATAATCCTTTTTTTTTTATTTATTTTATTTTTTTTGGTGGATTAATAGCAAAATCTAGCTGTCCACATTGTCACCCAAAAAACCCTCAGTTAAGTGGTAAATAAAATAAAGCCTCCGATAAACACAGAAACCCGTGCGTCGGTGGGAATTTGACGATGTTCTTTGTCCCTCTCTTTAGACCCATTGGTGATAGGCCGATGAGAGGACGCGGCGGTGGAAGAGGAGGCCGTGGAGGCAGAGGGCGTGGCATGGGCCGCAGCGATGGCTTTGATTCCAGAGGGAAACGTGAATTTGATAGACACAGTGGCAGTGACCGATCGTAAGTACCTTTTCAGCTCTTATATAGCCCTTAAATAAAATTATCATAATTTACACCATGTGTGTTAGATGTTTGTGTGTGTTTTCATGCAGTGCATGTGTCATGATCCTGGCTAAAGCAAATGTTGTTTCAGTAGTCTGAAAGGTGAGGAGAAACGTGGTGGAAGTGGATCTCACAACTGGGGCACTGTCAAGGATGAACTAAAGTAAGTTCTTATATATGCAACTACAGAAACTTTGCATGATGGGAGGTTGGAGTTACAGAACACTTTCTTACTGAGAACTTGAGGAAATAACACCATAAGCATGTGATAGGTTTCTCCTTGTATGATGTATTTTTAGAGAACACTTGATAGTGTTTTATAGTTGTGGGTGTATAGGTAGGTCTTGGTAGGCTTAGGTATTCAGATTTTGTAAGTTCTGATTCTGCTCATGGATACCAAATCATATCGAATCCTGGTTCAGAATCGTGTCAAAATACTCAGTTGCCAGTTTATTAGCTACCCTTTTCTAAAACTAATGCAGTGTAATGCAACAGCCTTGCAATAAATACTCACTCCATGAAGGTTATAAAGAGGTGTTGATTCAACATTATGGTCATTTTAGAGGCTGTAGTTTGTGGTGCTGTTGAACTGTATTGTCATTGATATATTAAATATACTACAAATATATTAAATATTACAAACACCCGAGTACAATGCGATAGAATTCTACCACAGCACCACAAACTACAGTCTTGTATGAATAAATGAATATAAATGACAGCGAATAAATATAAAATTTAATATAAAACACGTATAGAATAAATATAAATGACCATAACGTTGAGTCAACACCTTTTTTCAAGAAAAACTTTTTATAACCTTTTATAACCTTTATGAAGGTAGGAGTTATTGCATTGCTGACTGTTACACTAGACTGCTTTTGCTAATATCTATGCTGCCATAAACAGTTGTCATAAATTACAATGGTTTTCCCCATCCTTTTTAGTTAAAGTCCTCCTCCACTCAAAAATATGTTTTTCTTCTTGTTCCTACAGTTGGATGTTTGAGCTTCACTGTGCAGAATGATGTATGTGCAGAGTTTGACACTAGAAGGCTGTTTGCACATTCATCTGCTGAAAGTGGAAAGTTTCTCTGTGCTCATTGAAAATGTGATTTTGAGGGGTGGGCCTACGAGCATAATTTGTGACAGCACAAATAGTTTGGAAGCCAACCCTTTGCAACTTTGACATGTGTGATGTAGAAACTTGAAGTCGCCAGCACACATACACTGAGAAAGGACTTTGCAGTGAAGTAGGAGACGTCTTGTATCCAGCAGGAAAACTTTAGAAATTAACAAAATTTGCATATTCATAGATTCTGGAGTTTTTAATGAGCTAGGAGTAGATGCCTTTTTAAGGATTTTATTGTGGAAATTATACTTTTATGTGGAAAAAACATATCAGACACACATTATTGTTCCAAGCAGACTATTTGTATATATGTTTTAATACATGTCTGGAGGGGAGCTTTAAACAGCAAAATGAATAGAAATATTATGTGGCTTGCCATGCATAAAGACGACAACAAGGTCCAAACGTTAGCAATCAATAAGCACAATGGAAAAGAGTATTTCTTAATAATTCCCCAGTTCTCAGTACCAAGCCTTATGTCTTGATGAATAGAAATGTTGACATCTGACCATGAATTTTTTCTTTTATAGTGAGCTTGACCAATCAAACGTCACTGAAGAGAACCCTGAAGGAGAGGAGCATCCACCTGCTGACTCTGAGAATAAGTAAGTTTTTTTGTTTTTGTTTTGTTTTTTGTCTGTTTTTTTGGTCTTCATATGTCCTCATTAATAAGAATAAATTGTGGTTTAGCTGTAATTTATGAAGTATTCATAACTTAGAATTTGTTTGCGCTGCATAGTAGCTAGTGTGGTAAGCAAGAATACCAAGTACAAATCAACCTGGATTTATATTAAACATTAACGCTGTGACACTGTGTGTCTGTGTATGTTGAAGGGAGAATGAGGTTGAGGAAGTGAAGGATGAAGGCCCCAAGGAGATGACTTTGGACGAATGGAAAGCCATGCAGGACAAGGAGCGGGCCAAGGTGGAGTTCAACATCCGTAAGGCCAACGAGGGCGCTGAATGGAACAAAGGATTTGTGCTGCACAAGTCCAAGGCAGAGGTTAGTCAAAACCATATCTCTCCTTGTTCTGAATACATCTATATTTCACATTCAGTTTTGGTGATGACTTTGATAGACTATGACAGACTTGACTATGTAGACCTTGCTAATATTTTGTGTCAGCTCAAAAGAAAACATATTTCTTTCATTCCAATGCAATGTAATAAGATAAATGTACAAATAGGCACCAAACAGCAACCCATTATTATCAAGGAAAACCCATCACTTTAGAGTTTTCAGTGAGTAAACTAGAAGGCTGTCTGTCCACGCACATCAGGCTTTACACAAGCGTCACTTAATTAGCTGCTAAATAAAAGTGCGAAAGGTCCTTGACAGCTGCGCGTCACATGCTCCACTCCACAGGACTAGGAGAAAGTTGTAGCTGCCTGACATTGTAAATTCATTTGAATTTTGTTTGTTACTTTATGTATACTTTAAAAATAGAGATGTCATGCATATAATTTATTAAGCAGTAAACTAAAAATTCAACAGTGTAAACCAAAAGTAACACTGACTCACATAGTTTTGTTCGCATCTGTATGTGCACTAAACAATGTCTCACCTTCATTCTGCATTTTTATTAAAGACGTAGAATAATTAAGATTGAAGCAGTTCGTTGGGCAAATGCATTTACTCAGGCCAGACATGAACCGATGGCATTTACAAGTGAGCCCTGACCCACATTGAGCCAGGATGTTTGGGAGATGCAGTTATTGATTTTTGCAGGCAGGAAATGTAGGACTTGACAGGGTATTGTATTTTGAAAAATATAATTAAATTGTATTTCCCCTATTTAAAACATTGGCATTTGTTGTTGGCACAAACGTGATTCTGCTCAGTATGTTGTGTTAATGTTTGGATTCTTTTGCATCTCTCCAACACAGGACAAGAAGAGCGATGTGATTGACCCTGAGGTTGAGGAGTCTAAGGTAAAATCTCTACTGTTGTTGCTCAATATCTGAACTCAAATCATACATGTAAACAAAATTGAAAAAACCCCAAAACTATTTACCCCTATTCAGTTAGAGGATGAGCACCACTTCCGGAAGCCAGCCAATGACATTACGTCCCAGCTGGAGATCAACTTCGGAGACTTGGGCCGTCCAGGCCGTGGACGCGGTGGACCACGTGGTGGTCGAGGTGGTCGTGGCCGTGGTGCTGCTGGTGGTGGTGGCGGCGGCGGCAGCGTCGAAGCCACTAGGCCAGTCCGTGGAGGGAGGACTGACAAGGTAGATAATCTTACAGGAAGCTTAGCTGTTGTGTCACCCAAGTACTTGCATTGAAAATATATTTTTCTCGTTGGAATTCCATATCATACTGCCTAAAGATAAATAAGGATTCAGTGTACCTGTAAGAATGAAGGTTACCAGTGAAACTTGAATTGTGGAGTCATTTTAAGCCATTTTCCAAAGCCCCCCTTGCCATAAAATCCTTTCATCCCCTTCATTGTTCTGTGGCACATCTTAAAATGTTTGAATTTTCTAACTCCTGCTTAATGTTTGCTTTTCCTCACAGTCATCTGCGTCTGTGCCCAACGTGGACGACCCAGAGGCCTTCCCAGCCCTGGCTTAAGCCCTGGCTGTTGTCCCTCAGGCCTACAGGAGCCTCTTAAGCACCTCCACTACGAGGCTTGCATGTTCCTGGATCCTTCAGCAAAGTGAAATGATGGAGAAGACTGTCATTAACTATGGCACTCAATGTGAGGACTGAGTTTTACCCAATAAAAACAAAAGAAAGATGGAAAAAAAAAAACAGAAATTAACACAAAAAAAAAACAAAAAAAGAAAAGGACTTCTTGCTACTCTGGAGCAACTTATTGGTAGAGGTTTTGTACTTGGAAACAAAGTAGCAGGGATGTTTTCATACAGTATTTTTTTCAGAGGTTATGCATTGTCCATTGATACATTTTTGTAATTGCTGCTTGAAAATATGTATTTCAAAATGTAAGCATAAGAAGAGTGTCTTTAGTTTGGTGTGAGCCATTGCTTGCTTTAAAATGGGCACTGTGGAGCTCCAACCCAAGCTCATAAGCTCTGCAACACCAGGTATTTCCGATGAAGTTAGAGCTTCACTCATTGAGATTTACGGATTTTTTTCTTTAGCACTGGGGTATTGTTTTATATTTTATACAGAAGGTCTATTCTTCTATGATCTTCAGCCTGTAAATCTTAACTATTTTCATAAATTCTTTCAGACTGTATTTCACATGGTGCAAAAAGGACATCTTGATCTTTGATCAAGCGATGCTGCCTACATTTGAATGCATTGATGAAATGGCGCCTGAATCTGTATTAAGGTTCTTTTGTACTGAAATGTTCTAAAGGAGGAACATTAGGTAATTTTGGAGGAACACATTGGCGATTACTCTCCCAAATTTGTAGTGATCCTGAGACATTTGTCAGGTGGATTAATTTGATTCTGAAAGTTAGTCCATGTGTTTTGAGTTACTTGTGTTTGGGGTGCTACACACAATCTAATGTCTCTCCTCCCTGCCCATTTCATCTTGGATTACTAGCCATGTGCAAGTCAATTAATGCCTTTGTTTTACTTTAAAGAGTGATACAGAGAGGAAGTGTCTTTACACAGTTGAGATGTGGCTGTAGTCCTCTGGAAGCTCTCAGACCTTCTTCGACTGTTTACACTCCACTCGAGCATCCTTCCACAGGCGTCAACTCGGCCCAGCTTCAGTTTGTTTCTGCAGTCTGTTCTGTGCTGATATTTTCTTCAACTGTAGCTTCCACAGTGGCACCACTGCATAATTGCTCTGAAAGAAATACAGTCGTTCATTGTGTGTAACAACTGAAGTGCTCTACAAATGTGTGAATTCTAGCCCTGCTATTAGAGACCTCTGTCGGTAAATAAAGATGGTCGATAAATTTTTTGCATTGTCACTTTTTTTTTTTATCCTGCCTGCACACAAGCAACATGAATTTACAAAGTATTTGCTTTGTTTGCTTCTTCCTACAGCTGTATATTGCCATACATGATCTCTGACATTTAAACTGAGCAGCCGTGCACACAAATCTTTACTGGGAAAAAGTAAGTCAAATGTTTACCTCCCGTCTACCTTTTTGTTAAACTAAGTTTGGAAAATGTGTGAAAGATCAACATTTCTGGTATCCAGAGCCACGCTTGCTGCCAATGCTGATAAATACTCTTGTACATCACCCTGTCAATTGTCAATTCACCCTGTTTCAGACCAGTAGGCCATACAAGAGAAAGACAAACAAATAATCAAATGCATATGTGCCAGTGCTTCCAAGTGCAGAGGACGAAATAACCTGTTTATTTGCATTTACATTAAAACAGACAAATCAGACTCCCATTAAGGATGTGTAACTAAATTAAGAAATCAAAAAAGTTTTGTATATGAGCTGATTCCCAAATAGAGACAGTGATAGGTTGCAAACCATTTAGAGGTTGCTGCTCAAAACAGTCTTAAACAGTTTCCAGTCTGTTGACTTAGCTGCTTCAATTTCAGGATCCTGCTGTTCATGCTTGATCACTGTTGCGGCTTACTGTGTCATGTGCTTCTCCTACTATAAGTCAAAATGTCTGCTGAGAAAAAGGCCAATCAGTGCTGTCAGCACCTGGATGCCTTATTCAAGCCGGCAGAAATGACTATTTCTGATATACTCTCAGCCTGTACTTTGTGCATTTTGGTCATGGTATTAGTGTGTCCAATGCTGCTCTGAAGAGAAAACAATGGTAATGCATGAAATGACAACAAAAGTACTTTTTCAGTCAAAAGTTACTAAATAACAGCTGTGGAAAACTTCAGCGAAAGCTGTTTTTGTTACAGTTCTGATTTCAATGAGCAAAGAGGTAGTTCAAGCACATCTCAGTGAGATGTGTGAAACTGACACTGAAACATTGTCATTGTGTCCAGTCTCTTTCGATTAGCAGTCTTCTTCCTCTAAAAAATGTTTTCACTCAAAACTTATCTCACCAAAGAGTTCTGGTTTCAGGTTAACACTAACTGTTCTGAAAGAAGTCATTGCAGTTAATTTTGACCGCATCTAGAGTCAACTTCCTTCCAAACTCCAGCGACTCTATAAAGATGTTGTGACTGGGGAAGAAACCCAGCATTTCTTCCTCGTCCTCGTACTCCTCCTCCTCCTTCTCCTCGTCCATATTTCCCAGCCCGTGTGATGAGATGTAGTCGACGGTTGTGTTCGTGTCCAGAGAGGTCTGCGTGTGGTCGGAGCTGTCCGAGTCGTGGGAGAAGCTCTTGATGTAAGTGGTAAGAGGGTAGAGCAGAGTGGCTGGCTCCGTCATGGGGCTCAGGCTGGTTTGAGGAGGGAGCTGCGAGGAGACGTTTGTAGGTGTGCAGATGTCACTGCTCTGCTTGGGCAGCTCCTCAACATCCACCAGGATGGGCTGTTCTTCCTCTTGGGTTACACTGGAGTGAGTCGACTGCAGCTGGAGGTTCAACTTGCCCTATTATGAAGGGAGATACAGGCTTAAACTATGAACAGTGAGCTGCAATTTACAGTAGTTTGTATTTTATCCCCTTTTACATAATTACCTTCTCCTGGGCACACTCTTTTGCCCATTTGCTGTTTGCAGGATCTGGCACAGCATCGAGCATGAGACACTGGAAAAACACCCAGAACCTGAGGAGGAATGTGGAAAACTGCTGAACAATATGGCATGGAAACTTTTATGGCAACATAATGATTTATTTGTATTCCGTGTCCTTTCTTTGACAACAATTGTGTGTTTTCTGCAGAACTATTGAAGAACAAAAAATGAATGGTGTGAGCTTGCTTTCACTTAATAAAATCCATGTAGTGCTGCTGTTGTTCACGTACCTCTGCTTCACTGCTGAACTCTGGCACAGACACAGCAGAAACAGCGTGATCAGAGACACGACTACACACACTAGTAGAAGGGATAGTTGGGTATTCTCTGCAACAGTGACAGTAAAAGAGGGAGATGTAAGATTGCAGCATATACATTTGTCTCCTCTGGTGCAGTCAGTTAAGGTAGAAAGGAAAAAAATCATGTTCCAGTCCTTTGAAGAAACGAGGTAGCAAGTTATAAAGTATATGTTTAGACAAATTGAAATATGAGTCAAGTTTATTTATAGAGCACATTTAAAAACAACAAACGTTGACCAAGGTATGGAGGACCGGAACTGCCAAAATAAATAAATAAATGACTCACCTATTGGTTGATCAACATCAGAGTGTGCCTTCCTCCCACAACGGTGGCTTCCGGCCACTGAGGGGCAGTCGGCTCACAACTATCATACCGAGGAGATTTACAGCTGGCTCCGACCAGGACTCTAATCTGGATCATATTTTATGGAGAAAATATTTTCTGGTTTTCTCTCTGATGTCCTCTGGCTGCTCTGCCTCAACTCTCTGTGGTTTACTGATGAACAGATAGCTTCACTTGCTGCTAACTGTAACGTTAGCTGCCCTGAGCTAGTTAGCCATGCAGCTGCGGTCCAATTAACTGACTCTCCCTGGAGTGGGAGCTTGGAGCAACAGCGGTCCAAAGCACCTATACTACAGGAATAAACAATGACAATCCCCTAGTGCTCCCGGCTCTGAGCTCCCAGTCCGGGCAATAAGCTAATGGGACAGCTAGCTGCACAGCTAAAGTAGCTAACCGCTAACAAGTAGTTAAAGCCATCTGTCAATCAGCAAACTCCGTAAATCACCGAAAGTTGAAGCAGAGCAGCTGGAGGACATCAGAGGGAAGACCAGAAAATATTCCCTCCATAAAATATGATCCAGTTTCTCCAAAATCAGTGAATAAAGTTATAAAATACACAGAGTAAGTTGGAAACATGAATAGACTCGTACTGAGAATAGCAAGCAAGCCTGTTAGCTGAAGACCCATAGTTAGCCTGAGTCTCTCGAGAGAGCTCAAGCCTGATGGTTTGTTTAAGTATCACAACACAAATGTCCATTATAAAAAACAACGGGAACCTGTCTGTCTTTATCTCCTGTGGGATGTTTTGGTGTATTATTATTATTGTGACTGGCCAGTTTGTGGAACTTCTCTTCTCTTCTCTCTAACTATGGGTCTTCAGCTAATAAGCTAGCTCACTATTCCCAGTCATCTCATCTATCATGTTTTCAACTTACTAAATAAATAAACTAAATAAATAAATGAATGAATAAATAAATAAATAAATACATGAATAAATGAATGAAAAAATTAATATATAAATTAATTAATTAAGGAATAAATAAATAAACAAATTAATAAATAAAATGGAAAATTAAATGGGAAAGTAAATAAATATAGGGATTAATACAAATGTAAATAAATACAGAAGCAAATTAAAACAGAAATATCAATTTGTGTCACATTTAATAAATTGTTTAATGCCCAAATTAATTAAAATATTATTTTGGTGCATTTAATGGCATATTCATTTATTTATTGAGTCATTTATTTATTTATTTTGGCAGTTCCGGTCCTCCATACAAAGTGCTTTACAAAGAGATTAAATAAAACACAGGAATGATCAAATAGAAACACAGACATAAATGCAAAAATACAACAATTAATAAAAGCATAGAACATCTTGATAAAATCATCAACACTAACAGCATTGGACAGGCATGTCTTCATGATGATAATTAAGAGGCTGAAGAAAATAAATGGGTCTTTAGACGGTATCAGTGGAGGGGAAAGGTCTAATTGTTAGTGGCAAACTATTTCACAATTTAGGGCCAACAACTGAAAAAGCTCGATCACCTTTGTTTTTTTTCTGGGTGCGTGTGATGGAGAGCAGTGATTGGTCACCAAATTGGAGGGGTCGGGGAGGTGGAATAGGGGATGAGAGGTTCAGAGATGTAACCTGGTGCCAGTCCATGCAGTGCTTTAAAAACAAATAAAAGAATTGTAAAATCAATTCTGTACTTTACTGGTAACCAATTAAGAGAGGCCAGTACAGGGGAGATATGGTCTCTCTTCCTGGTACCAGTAAGGAGTCTCGCTGCTGCATTTTTAACCAGCTATAGGTGAGATATGGCTGACTGACTGATTCCTACATAGAGAGAATTGCAGTAGTCAGGCGAGAGAAAATAAAAGCGTGAACTATAGTCTCCAAATCGGACGGGAATGATTTTAATTTTGCAAGTGATCTAAGATAGTAGACGCTATTGCTGACAACTGAGTTGATTTGTTTATCAAATTTTAAACCAGAATCAAAGATAACACCGAGATTTTTTGTGTGGGGTTTTACATTCAAAGACAGAGGCCAGAGGGCATTGATTGTGGTTGCGGAGTTGTCTGATGGGCCAAAGGGACCTCAGTTTTATTCTGGTTTAGCTGAAGGAAGCTTTTTGCCATCCAGGATTTTACATCCTCAATGCAATTTAAAAGGGTGTTAGCACTGCATGGATCAGAAGGTTTCAGCGGGAGGTAAAGCTGGGTGTCCTCGGCATAACAATGGTAGGAAATATCATATTTTCTGAAAATAGACTTGAAGGAAGCATATAAATGGAAAATAAAATAGGGCCTAATATGGAGCCTTGTGGTACTCCACAGGAGATGGGTGCAGAGGAAGAGGACACATTATCAATTCTAACAGAGGTTGATCAGTCTTGGAGGTAGGAGGCAAACCACTATTCACAGGTATCCAGTGTTGCTTCATGACAATTTGTGACTGCAGGGATGAGTACTGTATTTATTATATTAAATAAGACTTTGGGTTTCTGGGCATGTTTGAAGATGATATCAGAAAAATATATTTGGTTCTTTCTGCTTTGACATATTGGTATTGGACATCTGGTATTTAGCCAGATAGTATCTCAGATGCTGGAAAGTAACTTGGAGTTTTGTTCCATTTACGCTGTGCATAAAGGATGGGTTCACAATTGTTCAGGTCTGTCTTAAAACAATAGTCAGGTGCCCATATGAACACTGAAACTGTTTGCTGTAATCATTCCTCCCGTTCATACTGACCATTAAAAGATCCTTTCAATTTAAGTGATAGGACAAAATTCACAGTCCTCGTTTTGTGCAAAAATGTATTTAAGTTAATATGAAGCTTCAGCAGTCTGAGTTAGCCACATCAAGTGGATATCTTCCAAAGTTTCAGTTTTTTTAGTATGAAATTCCCTCTTCGTGTTACAGTCCCTCCACTGCAGCTCATCAAGGAAACAATGTGGGGTGGGGGTGGGGGTGGGGGTGGGGGACGACAAAGAGGGATTTTTGTACTAAAAAGACAGTAAGTTTGAAAGATATCCACTTGAGTTGATGAGTTCAGACTGGTGGAGCCTCACATTAACTTCATGTAAACTGAATTGAATCTATTTTTACACAGACTGAATTTTAAGGCAGACTTGGAAAAAATGTGAACCTATCCATGAAGCCACAGTATGTCCTTGGACAAGTCTGGTCTTAATGTTATTGCATACAGTACGCAGTCAATTTCATTTTAAGAAATTCTGATTCATTACAGCCAATAGTTGGTGTGAAACAAATGTAACCAGCAGAACTTGTTTCATCCGATGTTAAATTAATAGTTTGACATTTTGGCAAATACACTTTTTCGCTTCTTGCAGAGAGTTAGATGAAAAGATCGATACCACTTTCATATACTGTATGTCCTGAAAAATATAAGGCTTCAGCCAGCAGCCAGTTAGCTTAGCTTAGCATTAAGACTGGAAACAGAGGGAAACCACTAACCTGGCTCTGTCCAACAAAATCCACCTACCAGCACCTCTAAAGCTCACTAATTAACACATTATATCTTGTTTGTTTAATCTGTACAAACACTGAGATGTAAAAGCCACAACTTGTGGTTTTAAAATGACTGAAGTCTATTTCTTGGCCAGGAGGTGTCAGGTAGCCAGCGGAGACTCCAGGAAGTCACTGCTGTAGCTTCATATATTTACTGTACTGACATAAGAGTGGTATAGATCTCATCTAACTCTTGGCAAGAAAGCAAATAAGCATATTTTCCAAACTATTCTTTTAAAGAAACTTGGAAAGCTGCTTACGGTGGATGAAGAAATGGATCTTTTGACCTGCAGGGCCTTCTCCTACAGCAGTTGAAGCAGTCATCCACAGGCTGTAGTCAGCTGGAGACAGGTCTTTGATGATATACAACCTCTCGGATGTCGATATAGAGTCTGAAATACAAATGTATATACATACAGCAGAGAAGCCTTTTTAAGGAAAGTTACTCACATGACTGCGTCCAAAGAGTACATGCTACAAAGAACATGCCATCACCTCAGTGTACAAGATGTTTCAGTAAAATAACAACACCTCAGATAAATGGTTCTTACAAGGCTGCAGGTCTCCGCTGCCGATCTGTAAATAGATGGTATACTTGGTGATACAACCCCGACGCTGACCCCTGGGAATGTCTGTCCAGGTCACTTTCACTTTGTTTCCCTCAATCTTCTTTTGGACTGATGGACCAGCTGCTGGGGCTGCAAACAACAAGCATGACCCAAAATAATAAATAATAAAGGAATATTTTAAACAAATTAACACATTTTCTATCAATTATGTTTATGTGTTCAATAAATTTTAAATTACTGAATTAACACTGTTAAGCTGATCTTAGATCTTACCTGATTCCAAAGAAGTGACACCTGTAAATCTGGTCCTACTCACTGAGCTCTCATTATAGAAAACATACACTGCTCCCTCGTAGCACTCAAATGGCTTAATACCTGCCCAAAGAAAGATAGTGGTGGTGGTGGTGAAAAAAATATTATGGAAGAGGAAAGAGAGAAGATGTAGTTAACTAACTTTAAAAAGTGATATCAGAAAGTCACCGACATGGCTTTTTTGTGTTATTTCACCTGTATTTACTGTAACTCTACATGTCCCACCTGTAATAACAGCATGGTTTTCATTCCTGCCCAGTCTGACCCATCTGAGCTCCTCCAGCTTGTGGCCCTCTGGGTACCACTCCACCACATATGCCGCATGTAGCGGTGCAGTTTCAGGCTTACTCCAGGAGATGGTGTGGTTGCCAGCAGTTACTTGCACATCCTGAAGGGGCTTGGCTGAAAAAAAGAGAAGTGTGTATGAATACTTTTAACTGCTTAACCGTCATTACAAGAGACAATCATATAGATACCAACTGTAAACTCTTAACAGCCCAGAAAAAGAGGCAAATTCTGGTTGCACGAAGCTACTGACATAATTTAACAAGCAGTCACTCATACAAAATTAGCTTATTTATTTATTTATTTTTACCTTTTGTGTGATGGATTGTAATTCTGGCAGGAGGGGAAAGCCCTTTGGAGTTGCAAGCCCACACTGTCACCTCACAGTTGGCACAGAACGGGACTGAATAATTCCTGACATCGGCACTAATGTTAGTGTTGGAGACCAGTCCAGTGTTTGGTCTGTACACTTTGACTTTGTACCCTATGATTTTCCCTCTAGCGATGGAAATGTTTGCCTCCTGCAGTCAGAGAAATGTTTAAAAGTAAATCATTGAGCTTGACACCATATATTTGCTTTTGTTGAAGGAAAAGAAACAACAGATTTTTGTGAAAATTAACACAGTGCTCAAAATCAACATGCTGCAAGAACAGTATGTAAGACACATCATTTCTGTTCAGCTCCTCTTTTCTTGTAAACTGAAACTGTGGCATCTGCCGTCAAGTTTCACTTACCTCTCACTGTCTTTAAGTGACATTAAATGAGTGTGTGTGTGTTTGAGTGTGTGTGAGGGTGTCACCTCAGAAGTGGTCAAGGGGTGACCTTTAATTTGTGCAGAACAACATAGTAGTGAAGCAGGAAGATCAGAAAGTGTTACTATGGCTACAACACAGCACACCCACACAGATGCAGAGAGTGAGAGAGGGGAGAGGGAACACATGGAGACTACAAACCCTCAAATTCATGAAACTGTACAGCAGTGTTATGTGGATCAAACTTCACATTCATTCACAATTTAATTTAAACTATTGAAAAGCTCTCAACAAACTCGGGGGACTTTTTAATAAGATTTAAAACTTACCTTCCAATAAACTCTCAGGGATTTAGAGTCAGTGGCAGATTCAGCGTACCACACATCCAACTCTTTGGCAGGAGCTAAAACAATTAAACAACATATAATACTGAAATCACATGTAAGAAGGTTGATATTTCAGTGTTTGATGTTATCGACTAGAATTGGTTGGTTTTTCAATGAATGAGTGAAAGACATGTTTATAGAATTGAAATTCTTTATCAGTTATTCCTAATTGATTGTATTAGTCTTGCATGTAGAAAACACTTCTCTGTTGGTGAGTTCAAGTGCTGTTGGGAAACTGAGACTTCACTATTAGTTACCCAGCTGCAACCTTTTTAATGCAAGAAACTACAGTTTTCACATTACTATATTGTAATGATGCTCATGTATAATTATTGTTTGTCTTTTGGGTGTGACCCAGAAATACTTCCTGGAGACTCTAACAGCTCAAAAAAACATACTTAGCATTGTTTTATCAGCTTGATACTTTATGACTTTACCTAATTTTATCAGAATTGCTTATAAATATGATTTTGAACAGATGACATGTCTCAGAAGTCAGCTACAGAAAATTACGCATTTCTTCTGTTTGGGGACCTCAGCTGTAAAACATGGTTAAATACAATGGATATATATATATATATATATATATATATAATCACAGATATTTTTTATTTGTGATTGGTGTTGACTGTACTTTTTACTCAGCGCTACCTCTCTGTGGTTTAAATGACCCTAAACATACTGTAAGTAAGATTGCCTTCATCAAATCTGCAAGCTCAGTTTGAGGCAAAGACAAGGGTTTTCGCTTCATTACTTTCCTACACATTTGGCTTTAATACGGTCAGGAGAAAAGGAAAAATCTATTTAACGTAAACAATGAATTGATTTTGCAATTATTGTTATCATTTTTACACATACAGCAGTGGGTAAAGCCAATTTAAGCAAACAACAAGGGTTAAGATTTCAAATCAGCACCTATTCACAACTGCACTTCTATTAAATTATGTTATTACTTTCACAAGGAAAGGTAACTGTTTATTGCGGTAGATTAGCTTCCTCAAGTATGTTTCAAAGTTGATTGTCATACTGTCCTGGATGAAACCAGTGGCTGCTTGAAAGGTCAGAAATCAACCTAGCTGTGGACGATGGTATAATCATGTGTAATCACATGTGGGGACTTTCTTCGGTGGCTTAGACACTATGTGCTTATCCAGGAAAATGTAGAAGATTGATATACAAGTTTAATTAATGCGTTCAATACATGCTTAAACAAAGAAAATGTTAGCATTAAGACACCCTTTACCAAAAATGTGTCTTCAGCTATTTCTACCCTGACCTCTGCTACTGCTGGCTGTTCGTGGAAAGCTGATGATCTGTCACTGCTGCACATTCATACAGTAGCTTACATCTGTACAGAGACCTGCATATCTTCACACCATCAGTATTTTATATACGCAGCTATTTCCCATGAAGCATCACTATCTTCTTTACCACTTCACATTTCTTCACTCTGGCTCAATGTTTAACTGATACATTTAATAAAACTCAACTACAGTTTACTGATGACATTTTATTATTATCTCAGTGTAAGTTGCTGCGCATACTGTGTCTCATCATTAATTAATGGTTTTGCACACACACAACACACAACCCAGTAAGGACTGTTTCAGTGGCTTATAGGTATCCTGCAGGCAGTCAGTGGTGAGCTGATAACTGCATAAAAACAACCCAACTAAAAGGAAACATTACTGCCTAATCTGATAGCTTTCATAGATAAAGTGCCACAGAGATGCTGTAAATACTCCACTCAGATATGTTTGCCCGCAGACAGAATCAATGGTGCTTTCAATTAGGAAGTGCAAAAATACATAAAGGTTGGTCTTTGAACAAAATTAAATGGGGTAAGCGACTGGTTTGCTTACCCTCCTCTTGAGTCCAGCTATCAACGTTTTCGCTCCACTGACTCCACAGGCCGGTGCTAAATTTGGATCTGGCTCTGAAATGGTACAACCTGTAGGGCTCCAGAGAGGAGATTGGCCAAACCTGTTCCGAACCCATCTGCACACCCTGTAAGTCAAAATACATGTATTTTTCATCTTATTTTCATTGGTTTAAACTCACTCATCCATGCTCCTAACTCATAGTTCAACAAAGGTTTCTGCCTGTGGTGAAGTGCCATTTATGATCACATTGTAAGAACACCTGATAGAGCATATATGGTCACATTTCAGCTTGTTTTTGGGACATTGTGAGTTCACCTCTGCTCACGTCAACCTGACACTCAGATCTGCCTTTGGCTTTGAATCAGCTGAACTTGCAGTGGCAGTATGTCTTCAAAGGTTTTAAGTAACCTGCAATATTCTTGCATTATCTCATTGAAAGTCCCTACATTTTCTAAATCTGGCCCAATCTGAACAGTTAAGACTTCTTACTGAGTCTGAATAAGATGTCCATGTCGGTGCTTCTGCTCTGTATTGGATCTCCAGGTGCTGAGTCCTCACAGACTGCTCCACTTTGATGATGCACTCTCGGGAAGAGCACTCGGGTTGGCCAAGAACAGGCGTCGATGGCATCACTGCTCGGATCAACACAGTCACCATAGTGGTCAGATAAATCAAAAACAAAAGTCTTAAGCAACTGTCACAAAACATGTCAAAGGGCACACAAAATTGAGAGTTTTTGATGTTTGTTTTTTTTTTTGCCATAAATGCAGCGATGGAAAAGATATAGGACTCCACTGCATCATTGCTGGCCAATCAGAGGTAGTCATCACTTAGTGAAAAAAGGATGATGGATAGAGATTATTAATCATCATAAACTTCAAGATTAGAGCATAAAAGAAGGACACGTTTCACTGCAAAGCTGGTGTCAAGTTCCAGTCATGATATCATTGTCATTTCATGCCTTACAAACAACTCATGTGTAACTTCATTACACATGAAACACAACACACCCTCCATGCAGATGTTGCCACTTATTGGAACCCTTATGGGATGACCAATGTGCTGCTGTCTTACCAATGTCACTGAGTGTGTAGTTGGTGATGATGGACACTGCAGAGCCCAGGGGATTTTGGGTTTGGACCCACACAGAGATCAGCTGGACAGATCTGGACACACTGAAATTAGCTGACGGTATAGCAGTTCCCTTACTGGAGACTTTGTACGACACTGGTCCATCCGTGTGGTTTCCAGACACAGTTCTCACCCTGAAACACACAAAGCCAAGTGTCATTTGACAGTAGATAAAAGCAATGTGAGATTATTGATGAGCAGTACGTTCAGTAAATAGGATGTTTCTGTTGTGGTGTCAAACTCACCACAGCACTAAACTGTTCCTAAGATAAGTGTCTCGTCCTCTGTTCCATGTGCAGAACACAACTTCCCTTTCATTGTTTATGACCTTGGAGATGCATGAAATGTTTTTAGGGCGCTCAGGTGGGTCTGAAGGACAAAGAAGAAGAAGTATTGAGCAGAGAACATAAACCCAACAATCAATCTAAACAAGGCCTTTATGAAACATTTGAAACTGCAGTAGTTCATTGCTTGTACATGGGCTGTCATTCCAACACATTACTGTAGGAATATCCAATTAGGAAGCAATATCATTAGTCATTATTGAAAACTTTATTTGGTTGTATCCTCACAAACAAAAATATTCTGTTAGTAAAGGTGAATAATAGTGATCCATAAAATCCATAATGCACTGCTATTCCTTAATGTTATCAATTACATTGCATAAACAGATTTCATCTATTTCAGTATTGGATGTGTCATTACAGAACGAGTTTTTATATTGATAACATTGTGTGCAGGTTCCATGTTAGCGAACTGGCATATTGCATGTGTTCAAAAACAAGCTTGTTTTTACTCCTCAATTAGTCACAGCTCTGTGGTCAGAATAAGCAACTTATCGCAGTTAGCTTTGAAACTTAGCTGCACTCAGCCTCCAACATGCGAACAGTGTGTACTCTAAGTATACAAGAGAAAGCAGAACCAGCTGTGCCTCTTTTCATTTTTTGCTTTACAGCTCTTGTAGCTTGAAAAGTTACAGTCTTCTCATATGAAAGTCTCATCTTGATACACCATGCAATGTAAAACATCCTGCAGGATATTTTTTGGTGTATATTCATGTGAGTTTTGAATGAGAATAATGTGTAAGAGGCAAAGAAATTCGGTGACTGATCACTATTTAAGCTCACACTGAGCTTTCATTCTGCTGTCATATACTGTCCCTCTTGTATTAAAGGCTTGGACAGTCATTTCCTTGGAGGAAAAATAGTATGAAATCCACTAAATCTGTGCAAAAAGAAACTTAGATGTTTCAGAGAGGGATGCTTTCCTGCTCCTTGATTTCATACTCACATCCAGCTGAGATGTCCAGTCCACAGGGGTCTGGAGGATGAGGACCGGAACACTGACAGCTGTATGTTCGGTTCTTGGTTATGTTTAACACATTAAAATATATGGTTGTAGAATTCAATTCTTCGTGCTTCTGTGGTGTGGGCGGATGGTCGCTGAACATGGATCCCCTGTCTATGCAGTCAAAGGTGCAGTACACCTTAAAACTGGAGCCTCGCTGCACCAGAGGTCCAGCGCTGGACCAGATGGCACAGGATTTCTCACCTAAACGTGGAAACGATGGCTTATATAGACTGCATGTTCATGTTATCAGATGAGAAAATGAACATTTTGCACACCTGCCTTACACAAAACGCATCATCTTTATGCAGATGCACAATTTTACCAACATCATTGATAAAATAAAAAATGCAGTGGTCAGAAATGAGAACCAATGACAAACCAGAGACTGGAAACACTGTCAGAATAACTTAAAGGTTTTTTCTAGAAAGGCTTTTCATGTACATCCACTATCTAACTTTTATCTCCAAATAATATGAAGAAATAAAAATTAAAACGTAACTTACATGCCAACTGAAACATGTGTCCACACAGTAGTCTGAACTTACCTATGCAAAGCTGCAGGACCAGCACAGTGACAGCAGTGAAGATGGACCATGTTTGGGACATTGTCGCCGTGAGTCATCAGTAACTGCCTTCTTATATATGTCTCTTACATTGCCGCAGGGACTAGTAGTTTACTAGTTTGCCTTAAAACAAGGAAAAGTACACAAATGCATGAGGTCAGTCATGTTTTTACATACCTACATCGATTTTAAAGGTGGGCCTATTTATCGAGGAATAATGATAATAATCAAAAGTTCTTTTCTGGGAAACCACTCGGTGCTTTATGAATTTCCCTCCTGGTTGCCGGCGCTTATATAATCCCATTTGTATTATATAAATATGAAATCATGTATACATTTTAAGCAGAGTCATGTAACAGATACAGCGCCGTATTTGTCTCAACTGCAGCTGCGTACAGTCAATAATGACGGTAATTAAAAACAGGAAAAACAAACATACCGGTACTCACCAAGACATCACATCCCAGCATCATATTAACCTTTATTGCCTTCTGAGCCTTTTGAATCGCTGTTCGTCATCATCTTTCCAAACATCTTTATTTAGAGAAGTGTATCCAGACTGTGGTGAAGTGACAGCGGAGACTCCGTGGTGGCTGACTGCCGCCTCTGGTGTGATGATGTGACAAACTTCAGTCACAAACTCAGTCACAGTTCATCAGTGAAGCCAGACACACACACAGAGGCTGTGCAGATGCAGGCTGTTGATCATTAGGTATTAGCCTTTACAGCTAAGATAGTGCATACAATTACAGTGTATTATTGTGTACTATTACTGTAATATTCTAATGTCTAGACATTTAGAAAGAAAGTTATGACTAAAAGTAGTCCTCCAGTATTTTTATGGGTAGTTCAGTTCTTACCAAGAGATTTTCATAGCTTCCTTATAGGAAATGATCCTGCTGTATTTGTTTTTGTACTGTTTAGCATCATATCCAGAAACTGTGGCTTCTCAAAATCTGCCTACCACAATGACAGACAATGCAGACGCAGGTTTGATCCGTGAATCTCATATAGAAAATGAGAGGACTGATTTCATACATGATGAGGAAAGTCTGCGTGCTGGGTGTTCAGATGACATCCTGGAGTGTATAACACCTGTAAAAGGAGGAGTTGCAACAGCACAACAACCTCTCACATGAATTTTCATCATCACATTTTCCACACAGCCGTTCACTCCCCTAATCGTATCCCCATGTGGTGCGGTAAGGGGACTTTCCCCCCTAGCTGCATCACATTTCACCTTTAGATGTACAGGCACAATACTGGCCTCAAGATTAATAAAACAACTGCAGTATTGCACAAAAACATCACAAAGAGTGACAGATGATTTTTAAAGGCAATAAGTCTCTAGAAGATTTCTGCCAACTTCTGTCTGTCAGTGAAGGAGAGACCCTCTTGAAATTGCGATTATCAATGAGGAAGTGAGATGACACTCAGGAAGTCCAAAAAAACGGTGTTTAACTGCAGGTGGTGCATGTATGAGTAAAAGTTTAGGTTCATGAGCGGATTACTTTACCATACACTGAGCCATTATCTGTAACAGGTAAACCCCAAACTGACTTTTGTCAGCTTGTGTTTGGAATAATTTCACACTCACTGTACTTTTTATAAAGTAAGAAACTCACAATCCTTTATTAATGATGTAGGCCTACCTACTTTCTAGTAAATCAACACATCTGCATTTTTCCAGAAGTGTATCCATTGGAGAAGAGTTCTTTATGTATTAAAGAGCATTGTGCGAACATGCTCACAATGACAATGCTAACGTGTTGATGTTTAACAGGTATAATGTTTACCATGTTCAAAATTTTTGTTTGTCTTTCCTGATGTTGCTCGGATTCCCCAGTTAATGGTCTTTGTCAGATATATCAGTGGTAAGGATATCAAGGAGGAGTTCCTGTTCTGTGACCGGCTGCACACAACAACAGGGGGAGAGGATATTTTCAGAGTGGTGGACACAAATTTGAAGGACCTGAAATTGGAAGGGATTAACTGTATTGGAATTTGCACTGATGCCGCCAGGAGCTTGACTGGGTGCAGATCTGCTTTTTGGGCTCATGTTCGTAGTGGTCCTAAATGTGAAGGTGACACATTGTATCATCCACAGGGAAGCTTTGGCCAGCAAAGCATTACAGCGTGACCTAGGAAAGGTTTTTGATATGGTTGTGAGAGTAGTGAATCTAATCAAAAAGCTACCACCACAAGCCAGTCTCTTCACAGAGCTATCCAGGGAAATGGGGGCAGAGCATGACCACCTGCTCTTTCACTGTGAGGTGGCTCTCCAAGGCAAGAGTTCTGCAGAGAGTGTGGGAGCTGAGAGAAGAGCCTACCTCAAGAATGAAGACACTAACCCTACCAAGCACCTTGTGGACATTTTCAACAAGCTCAACACACTGAACACAAGCCTTCAAGGAAAGGAGAACAGCCTATTGGAGCTGGAATTCAAGGATTCACTGCATGCCCTGGGTCTGTGGCAGTCCCAGCTGGGTACAGGAGAACTGGCAATGCTTCCTGTCCTCTCTGCCTACCAAGTGAACATGGGTGTTCCCCCGAGTGACTCTGTGAGACAGAACATAGTTGAGCACATGTCTGACCTACGGGAAACATTTAAGTGGTACCTCCCTGACTCACAGGGATCTCAAAACCTCTAGTGGGTGAAGTATCCCTTCCAAGCTGTGCAATCACTACAGCTGGGTCTAAGTCAGAGTTAGAGGCACTGGTCATACTGCAGGTCAACAATGGCAGTAAGTTGCTGTTTGAGACAATCACCCTCTCAGACGGCTGCTAAATGTTGGGGTTTAAGGCTGAGGGACGAAGGGAGGGCGTAAGAACGGAGAGCTGAGAAAGAGGTGAGAAATACAAACAAAGTAGAACGTTTGTTCATTTAAAACTGTTACAAAATTGTATGTACATATTTTAAGAGGTGGTGAGAAACTTAACACGTTGATTATTGCTGTGATGTACGTTATATACTTGACCGCACTCCCCACTCCAGCTGACATAGTGAGTGTATTGCCTTACTGCTTCTATGGCCTCATTTTTCATTGCAAGTTCATAGTGCAAGTTCAACACGCAAATTAGATTTTTGCTGTGATGCACTTTCATAATGAAATAAATACATTTCATATACATTTCAAATTCACGGTTTGTTGTGTTCTTTATCAGTAGTTTCTAAATGTAGATGTTATGGCAATTCATGATGTATTTTTGTAAGTTTGGGTCCCGGGGAGACACCAAATTTCTCTTTTGGGTCTCGAGCTGAAAAAGTTTGGGAATCCGTCAGCATGATAGCATTTGCTAATTAGCACTAAACACAAAGCACAGCTGAGGCTGATGGGACTGTCATTAGTTTAGGTATTTGGTCACAAACTTAATCTGATGATGGTGCTAGAAGAACAGCCAGGGGATCAACTAAGGTATGACAGTTACTCCTGAAGGGAACATGAATATGTGTGCCAATTCGTATGGTAGTCCATTGTCGACACATTTGATTTAAAACCACAAATGTCAGCTTCATGAAGGAAATGTCAGGGGATCACCATAGTCGTTAGAATAGCCTACATCCTCTGGGAACCATGCATGTCTGCACAAAACGTTGTGGAAATCTGTCTGGTAGCTAGGTAGATATATACCAGTCAAAGGGATTTTCCTCGACCTGACAACCCAAATGTTGTCCTTATTACTTATCACTGATCTTTAAAGCATCAATAAATTATTTATTTAACATTAACAAAACCATTAGTTACTTTATAGTATATCTATATAGAAATTGGCATATAGTCCGGAATTGCTACACACTTATTAGAATGGCATTCAATCAAACTCAATATAAACATTTCATATTCATTTATTACTTGGTTTTTCATCATCTGAAGCATTATTTTCTCTGATTATACAAAGTCACTGAGGTCATCGCTAGAAGGGAAATGGTGCTTGAATAATGCTTTCTTGAAAATCAGTTTAGTAGTGCAGATTGTCCTGTTTGTGTCATTCCGTTCGTCCCTGCTACACCTGTGCGTCACAGAGTAGCTGCCTGAGGGAAATAACCACCAGTCAGTGTTGTCTCAAGTGTATACTGACATAAACAAGTGTCCGCTGTGTCAGGAGTCATTGTTTCACCCTGTTGTAAATCCAGAGAGGGAGAGTCCGCTTCCACATTGTTCTCAGTCCCTCTCCTCCTCAGTAAGAGGCCACCATCCAAGACACTCGTTGTTTCAGGAGTTTTAGGCCACAAAACACCACTAACAGAGCTGAGAGTCAGCCCCAGAGGTGAATCAGAGAAATCCAACTCCACACTGGACAGCAAGCCTCCTAGTAATCCTCCAAATGCACTTGAACATCTGTCTTCCTCTCCACTTGTTGGTACATCCCTCTGCTCTTCTTCTGTCCACTTCACCTCATCTCCTTCTGGAGCCACCGTAGCAATCTGGGGTTTGTAGCTGACATTTTCCAGCCGGCTGTCAACAAGTATGGTCCCAGCATCTGACATTAGCAAAGGTGTCTCCCCTGTGGGTCGTTCTGATCCAACTTGGGATATTTCGATGTGGATGTTGGGGTACACGTCTTCCCTCTTGTCCTGGGAGATAAAACTGATGGGGGACAGCGGAGGGTCACTGTAGGTGGACGGGAACGACGGTTCACTTCCGTACTGCTGGAGACAAAACAAAAGCAAAGCCACAGTCAGATATGAAGTGAATATAAAGCAAACATGTTGGACAAACGTGTGTCATCAGATCTCTTGCATTCACTTGCAGCAGCTCACAAAGTTGCACGTTGTCAGAGTGAAAGTAGAAAGTAACAACTGGCATCACTTCCTACTGAAAGTCCAGACTGGTATACTTCTTTTAAGAAATATCTCTGATATCTATCTATCTATCTATCTATCTATCTATCTATCTATCTATCTATCTATCTATCTATCTATCTATCTATCTATCTATCTATCTATCTATCTATCTATATATATATATACATATACATATAATTATGCTTGTATTGTTGATGTTGGGGCAGTTGTTGCAGTTGCTAACTGTTGCATGGAGAAGCATGAATGTAAACACAGTTGGCTTTATTAGCTTTCTCTGATTACCTCGAGTAGTCTGATGGCAAGACTGTTTCCTGGTTTTGGTAAGTTTTCATCAAACCAGGCAGGTCCCCAGGATATACATTTCAGTTTGATCCTGAGATAGAAAGAAATTTAGGTTTTAAAAGGCTGGCTGACTTTATTATCAGATGCAAGAGTGATGCAAAATGTACAGAATTTAGAAAAAACTAAACAAAAACAGCGTTTTTCTGCTTCTGTGTATGACTAATGATGGCAGAGCCATATTGGGTGAAGCACACATTCAGTATCTCCACAGCTAAAACCACCTATCAGATTGGGGTGCTTTGACCACATGCAGTATATTTTTTGCAACAGAGTTTAGGTTTCTTTTCATGTTAATCGTGTGGCTTCTTGTTCATGTGCTCATGTTGTGGTGGGGCATTTCATGAAATCAGCCACAGGGGCATCCATCCAGGTTACTAGTAAAACAAAACCTACACATTCAAAATCTGTTCCAGGAGATTGAGGAAAAAAAAGTGATGTTTACCCTCGGAATACTTTCACTATTATTAGATGATGTCTGGTGTCTGTTATGGTGACTGTTGTTTTCCATTAAACAATGATGTTTAAGCACAAATAATGCTTACTAATACCTTTCCCTCACACAACTCCAGCACATCAGGTTGGATATGATCGCTACAAAGAGTGTGATGATGAAAACAAGCACAATCACCAGGCCAACTAGAAGAGACAAGAAGGGAAAGACACAACAGTTTAGTAGAGATGCTGTCAGGGAGTTAAGAAGACAAAGTTCTTGTTAATCTTCCCACTTTAAGCTTTCTTGCCCTGAAATAAAAATGGGAGGGGGATATCCATTACAGGCAAATGCTTTCACAGAACAGGCTTAATAGATTGATATTTGTGTTTTTAATGGGTGCATGGGATGGCAGCAGGAGACTGACCTGCAGGGGTTGCAGGCTGAGAGGATATCCGGCTCCCCCGCGGCCCTTCTCCTGCTGAGGTGGACGCGGTCAGCTGCAGAGCCAGAGCTCCATCAGGACAGTCCAGCCACTTCTGTCTGGGACCGGAGCCAGACAGCGTCACTGGAGAGAAGCAAATGACAGCCATGTTATTTTAGATATTTAAGCTTTAAAATATGTAATTAGGCAAGATTAACTGCCTTAATTCAATTGCTACAATCAGGCACAATTCACTAATCGTGATACCGTGTAGAATTTTGACCCTATCAATCAATACGAATGTTAAGATCACAAGTAAATTATTGACCTTGGAAACAACAGAAACAATCTCAATCTCTAAATTGAGATTGTTTTGTTAAATATGAATGCTGAAAAATTCGACCTGAGTTGAACATTTTGGTTGCTAAAGAACTTCAGTTTGCAGGAGAGCCCAAGAGTATGTAGCTAAAGGCTCATTTGTATGTTTTTGTCAGTGTGGTGCAGCCATAATTGCTCTCTACAGACTATCACAGGATATAAGTAACTCCAAAAAAAAGGGGGGGTGAGAATAAGACAGCACATTCAAGGAATCTTAAGTAAAAGCATTCAGTGTACACACATGTCACATAAGAAAGAGGAAAAAGTAAGCTCTCAGGTGCTTTTACACTGAAGTTCCAGAAATAGTGCATGAAGCAGGTTGGTTAGTAACAGCCTTACGGTTGCATGTGTGCATGTAGCCACATGGCTTCCTGTTTGTGGTCAAAGCCAGTTCTAGAAAACTGTATGATTCACTGAAGACATTGTGACAAATTATGACAACCAGGGTTTGAAACATCAATTTGCTCACTTCTGAAAATATGCATTCCTCAGCTATATGTCGAGAACTTTGCAAAATTCATATTCAAGCAGACAATCAGGACAGGTATGGCACAACATGAGATTTATAGGATATATCTCCAAGCCATGCTTTCAAAAAAGCCATGAGACAAAACCAGCAAATGTTAATGTATGGTGATGAATTTTCTTAATCAATGTTGTAACGTCTGTTATGCTCCATTGGCTCTGTTGTCATTTCAATATATAATTAATCACAATCAACAAAAACAATCAACAGTTTAAGGTTTGAATTTCATCACATTACTGGAAGTGAGAGGTGAAAAACCCTGCTGATGCACTGAAGGTTTGTGGGAGGGGAGTATCAATGGAATGCTGGTGGCACACTTTCCATTATGTAACAGTGCTGAAACACAATATATATGCATACTACTGCATATATGATTTCCCACACGTGTGCGTACTCATAGTAGGCATGCTAGAAAGCCTTAGCCTGACCCAAGGTAAAGTACACACACATACAACATATGCTGATATGAGCACCATAAAAAGAAGTCCTCTTGATGTACCAGAACAGGAAACGACTCACAGCAAAGTTGTGCTTCCTCCAGACATTCAGATCAAAGTGTCATTTTATTTGGAAAGAGCAAGTTCCCCCAAATTACAAAAACCTACTTTCTCACTCATCCCCACCCCAGTGGTGTCTAGCCGAGCAAATAGTTTTGGGGTTATTATAGGATAAATCAAGTTTTAAAATATCTGTCTCTGTCTGACAATGGAGGTGAATGAAATTTTGTTTGTGGTGCTCACAGCATTGATAAATTTAGAAAATGCAGAAAATATTCTATATTATGGATTTAGAACAGCCTAACCATGTGGGCTGCAACTAACCACCGATAGATTGATAGACTGTTTAAAATGCGTTTCACAATGTCCTAAAGCCCAAGGTGACATCTTCCGATTGCTTGGTTTTTCCAACTTACAGTCTAAAACAGAAGATCAGTTTTCTATCACATAAGACAAAGAAAAGCAGCTAGTCCTTGAATCGAAAACTTTGAACAGGGGAATGTTTGTCATTTTGTGAGAAAAAATTACTTAAATGATAAATCAGTTATCAAAATAGCTCCAGATAAATTTTATGTCGATCGAATAATTAATGAATAAATAAATTATTTCAGCTATATTCAACATATATAAGACAAACACACACAAAAGGACTCAGTGCAACTGCTCACCGCTGAGTTCTGGGTTGCTGGAGTCCAGTGTCTGGATATAGATGGTGTAGTGTGTGATGAAGCCTCTCCGCTGGTCTACAGGCAGCTCGTCCCACTGGATCCAGATCCATCTGGCCTTGTGGACCAGTGCGGACATTTTGGGACCAGACACTGGCTCTGAAACACATACAATGAGACAGAGAGAGGATGATGGCTGTAGACTGTCCATTGAGTACATAAATGTCAAATGTATCTGTATGTATCTGATGCTTTCGTCTTTAAATTTCAAATTGTAGGAATGAACTGTTTTTGGGACCTGTGGAGTATATGAATCTTACTCTGTTCTTTGGAGTAGACCAGACCGGATGATGGAGCACTAACACCTCTGGTGGTCACAGCATACAGAGAGATATTGTACCTCACACCTGCAGTCAGACCTGAAACAATACAGGAAAACTAAACACTCTCATCATGAACTCCACAATATTTCACAAACATTCAACTTTGCTTATGAACTTTGGCTTCAGCTGTATTAAGAGTATCATATTCATTTTAAACAGTTAAACAATTTTGTTATTGAAATTATACAAGCACAAACTAGTGTAATTCACAAACGTCCCACAAGAGGCCACTGTTTTATCTCAGTTGAAACCCATGTGTCTATATTTATAAATGTTTTGTGCCATGTTACGGTTAAAACATTTTGTAGCTTTTTTTTATATGCCAAGCTTTGTTTTATTTTACCATGCGTGCGTGTGTATGTGTGTGTGCGTGCGTGTGTGTGTGTGTGTGTGTTTCTGTGTGTGGATCTGTGTTGTCTCTCTGTGCCTGTTAGCGTTCTGTACCTGTGACAGATGTGTTGTTTTGATCTTTAGCCAGTTTTTGCCACTGCAGCTGTGCCACAGGTACACTTGTCCATTCTAACACATAATGCAGCAGTTTTCCTCCAGATGTTAACCAGTATTTGTCCCCTGGTGACAACCAGGAGACGGACACAGCACTGCCATTAGCTGCAGGAGCCAACTTCCTCAAAACAGGTCCAAAATCACCTAAACAGATAGACATCAAGTAAGGATTACACTTTATTAGGCTTTTTCCTGCTTTTTTCTTTACAACTCAAACAACTTTTCCTATGTTTTGTCTTCTGTGTCTAATATTTGTGTACCTGAGTGTCTGAGTGGCACATCCGCTGGTGGAGATGTCCCATACAAGGTGACAGCACTGATGCTCAGTGCCTGGACATCTGCTGGTACCTGAACTGAACACTGGCTCAAAGCAGCATGACAGGTCACTTCCTGTTTCTGGCCATTACCAAGAAAGATCTTGTACTGTTGCACCTCACGACTGTAATCTTCTGGAGATGGAGGCTAGGAAAGAAGTCCACTTATCACTTTACTTTTCGACATCATTCAGTAAGTACATTTTAAAGGAATATTTTGACGGTTATTTGCTTTCTTGCCAGGAGTTAGATGAGAAGATTGATACCACTGTCTTATCTGTCAATGAAATATGAACCCACAGCCACCAGATGGTTAGCTTAGCTTAACATAAAGACTTGAAACAGGGTGAAACAGCTAGCCTGGCTCAGTCCAAAGGTAACAAAATCTACCTACCAGCACCTCTAACGCTCATTAATTAACAAGTTAACAACAATCTCTTATGTTTAATCCGCACAAAAACGTGTAAAAACAACAAGTTGTGGTTTCATGGGGGGTTATGTGAGTATTTCTTTCCAGCAGGTCACTGCCAAGAGACATGCAGACATTTAAGTGGTAGCAATCTTTTCATCTAACTCTTGGCAAGAAATTTTCTGGTATTTGGTGTACATTTGTATTACAAAATGGGCAGTATCAATATAAAAGCCAGAGCTAATGAATAGCTTTGATACATTACCTTCCACAAAACTGTCACCATCGGCAACCCATTCGCCCCCTGACTGCCTAACATGCTCCACACATGCAACTGCTGAGATGGACCTAAAGATAAGTTTAACCACAAGTTGTGGGGTTTGTTTGAGTGATGACAAACTCTCACATCATCACATTCAGATTGCCTTTGATACATGATAAGTAAGAATTGTGGGCTTGCCTTTTCCAGGGCTTTTCCCCCTCACAGATAGGCTCCATATGCTGCAGAACGATCTTCTGCTGGAGGTCGACCTGCACATGAAGCTGGGCGTGTTGATATGTGTCAGTCCTGATGTTGAGTTACATGTTCTCATCTGGAACTCATATTCAGTCAGAGGCTTCAGGCCGGCCACTTGTATCAGACCCTCACTGAGCTCCGTTCCCTCTCCCACTTCCTAAAAAACATCAAAAGATTAGCTCATCCGCACACTGCCTGATTAAGGCTGATGCTTCAAATAACCGCAAAGCTATCACGGTGTCATAACACCACTTTACCCAAGAGCCATTATCTGCGCGGAGCCTGACATCAGATCTGAGATGATCTGAAGATTCAGAGGTTTTCCAATGCAACATGGCTGCTGCGGAGTTATTCCCAAACTCTATCTGCATAATACGAGGGGTCTCTGGTATCACTGCAATACAAAAGAACATAGGAGTAACGTTCACACGAGTGACATTGATTGTCCAGTGGGATGAGCTTACAGCACACCCACATGATACAAACAATAAAACAGTAGTGACTAATTCAGTAATGACTCAAAATGTCAGTGCTGTTGCAATTGATGTTTAAAACTTAGCCTTGGCCCAAGTGGGCCAGTTGTTCACCTCAAAGAGATGTTGCAAAAATAGGGAAACTGTTTGCTGATAGCAAGGTCAAATGAGTCAAACTGTGACGATAGAACAACTTTCTAAACACAGTTCACAGGATGACTCATTTCTCAAGAAAATACTTGATAATTCAGATTTCTATAATCTTTTTAAAGTGTGTTTATGTAGATGCACACTCACTCATAAAGAGTGTTACAGAAATGAGAGCTTACCTATATCCTTTACACAGAGGATGAATAGATCCGACTGCGATGCTCCAAAGTGGTTGTAAGCAGTGATAATCAACTGGTATTGCGTGTTTTCATCTATCATTGATCGTGGTATGCTGATTTCTTCAGCATCCTGGATCTGATGTAACAGTATCTGGGTCTCATTTTCTCTGATAATAAAACACGCGTTAAAAATATATATAAAGCATATATTGACAGTGAGAAAAGAAGGCAACAGCTTAATTTGACCTAAACATAACACCATACCTGTTGACTGAAACGTTGTAGGTAGTAGGGAGGTATGTTTCCTGTCCTCTCTCCCATGTGCAGTGTGTAAAATCTGAGCTCCTTGTCATTTCACAGATAATATTTTCAGGTTTATCTGGAGGGACTTTTAAGGGCAGAGGACGGAAAACAAAATAGAAAATTAATTGTAATTTTTTTGTATGCCTGCTGTCCTGCCTGTGTTTCCTTTGTTTTCTGCCACACTACAGCTCATTGACAAAAAGTGTGCTATTACTTTTATGTTTTACATTTATGTTTGTACGTAGTTTTGTATTTGCACATAAATTCCCTTCAGGAAATATCACCTTTTCTTTTTTATTCATACAATCCTACATTCATATAACTGTAGACATGAGAGCCAACTGTACGTACGCCCGCCATATAAGTCCTGTCCATTGACAATCTCAGTCAGCTGATCTTTCGTCCGCTTGCAGAGTACCATAGATTGTGGCATCTTGACATTGAACAGATTGAATATCATCGTGGTGCAGTTGACTTTCTTCCAAGGAGCCACGATCTTACCATTCAGCTCCAGGGATATTTTGAACCTGGAAGACAGTATAACATAACTGCATCTGAAAAAAACAGAGTAACATTTTTGACATATCTGAACAAATTTGACACATAAACATAGGTACAGAAGACGATACGTCATATTGTATCATACTATATCTTATCATATTTCTACCATTCCTACCCCTGTTTACATTCTCTGACGTGGCAGTACACTGTCAGGTTTGCGCCTATGAGGAAGAGTGGAGCTGGTTCTACTGTCAGGTAGCCAAGGCCATTGAAGCGCTGGGAGCCAGCAGGGAGCAGAGGGCAGCCTGTCCAGAAAAGACAGACACACAGGTGTTCATAGCAGCACTGTCCAAGACTGAGGAATTATGTTTGGTTTTCAAAGTATGATTTAAATTAGATGGTACAAACATGTTTAAATCCCAAATGCACTGATGCTGGCAGGGATACGAATCTGTGACACAAACTATCCTCTCTCTTCACATTTTTACTGTCAGTTGTTTAGAGCTCCAAATCACAAAAGCTACCAAACTGTTAAACAGTTTTCTCACTAAATCAGTGACTGAACTGCACCAGATAGATTGATACAGTAATACTCACGCTTGATGGAAAAACTGAGAAGTATAATAATGAGTCTCCAGATGGTTGAGTAGAGATTCATCTCAGCTCATCTTTCTTAATCTCTTAGAACCCACTCAGCATGACTCAGCAGCTGTAAAGAAAAGTTATTCTTATCAGAAGGCACAACGTAATTAACATTTAATTAGTAATTTTTTATCATTTTACAACACAAGGTTGTATAATGAAATAAAAGGTTGTAGTCCCTTCATGCTGCACACATAGAACACAACAGATAATTAAATTTATATTAAAATAGGGTAACATATAAAATAAATAAAACAACATATACAGTTATTTATATACATAGCCTACACTTATACACCCAGGAAATAATTCGTCTGGTGGAATGTAAACAGCAGACAGAGATAGTGATGATAATATGGTTTTCATCTTCACATAAAAAGCTCGACATTTGGGAGACAGCTTCTGTCCACTTTGCCTGCGTTTGAGCACCAAGCATCACTGATGTAAACAGAGTCCTCCTCCTTTCATCTAGCCGGAGTCTTGCGCCCTGTCAGCGGAACATGGTCCGCTTGTCGAGTGCTTGATCTGCACAAGGTACCCTTTAGCGTTTTTATGGGACGCACAGAGGCTGCCAGAAAGCCTTAAGGATATCAGGTGACGTTGTGTGTATGACAAGCGACATAAAGAGCGAGAAAGTCCGACCACAAACACAGGACTTTACACGGGGTTCGTATTCCGTGTGAAACTAAAAGTTAACTTTGAGTTATTTAAAGTTATAAGTTACCTTACAAGTCGTCACGTGACTTCCTAATACCTAACCAAGAAGTTTCTGAAGGCTCTCCCACAGACGCTAAAAGGCGCTAAAGGGTACCATGTTGTCAGTACAATGACCAGGGGCGCGACAGTCTCTGATTCCCGTTGTTTGGTCAGACTGAGTCCCATTTCGTCCAGACCAGACATTAGCCAGGAGCAGCCTTAGTCCAAGCTGGGCCAGCATAGCCCCTATTCCGGGTCTCTTTCCTCTCCTCCTGGGGCGATCACAGCAGCCGCAGTGGTGCCTGGTCCTGTTGATCTGGCTCAAGGTCTGCTGCTTTTTAATCCAAACCCCGGCTTCCTTTTCTGATGACGACGATGATGATGTACTACTGTCATAGGTAATACATGTTTCAGCAATAAAGCAAAAATATGAGGAACAAAAAAAAAAACATGAAAAACAAGAATGAGTTTGAAGGAGCTACAGGCCGCAGCATCTCCATGTGCAGCCGTTGCCATAGTCAAAACGTCCTGTTCTAGTTGAACAATGTTGGCTTAGCCCTTTAAATCAAATCAGACATGTTTCAATGAACAAAAGCAGGAAAAAAGAACAGATATTCTCATAATAAATCACCAAATATTTCTTTCTAAAAAATACTTTCATGTTTACCTCAGCCATCTGTGTACAGGAGATGCTCTGGCTAACATAAGGAGGACATCCTGTTCTGTTGAACTTCTCATCTTTTCAAGTGAATGTTTGGGTCTGATAACATTTACAGAAGCACAGGCAGCTCCAGTCATAGTAGCTCTGTGACAGATGCACCGTGGCAGATAAGAGTAAAGACATTAATGTCACTGCGTGATCCTGCAGATACCGCTGAGATTAACTGAGATTAACATGCATTGCATCAAATCTAAACATCTGAGTTTGAAATTACGTTAATTCGACATTTTCTTTTTTATCAAAGATCCCACAAACTAAGTTATGTAGTTCCGCTCAGATAAAGCTCACCAGAATTTCATGCTGTCTGCGTGCCTTTGTAGTGCCTTCACGGTTTTCTTATCAAGGTACAATCCAACAAGTTTTTAGCCAGAGTTAGGCTACGTCTTCCTCCGATGACTTGCTTTGTGAGATGCATGTGACTTAAGTGATCTCTTTTGTGTGAATAACACATCTTAAAGAGGCCAGTGACCTAGTTTGAGGGTATTTTGGAAAACGCAGAAACTTTGAACATGAGCTTCAGTACTTTGGTGCCCTACTTTCGTATCACCACAAGGGTTCAGTTGACGCCAGTGTGCTGAGTACCTGCTCTCATTAAGCGTGCCTCTCTTAGCAGAAAATCAAGGGATCAACCCAACATCTAACATACTGTGACATCAATTTTTACTTTGAAAAACATGCTGACCGTAGCTTCACAGTAACCTCATTATGTTTGTTTCCATTGGTCCTGACACTTCTGAGGGTTTTATTTTTACAGTAAACCTCTAAATGTGCAGATGCAGTGAACAGCAAGGCAAACAGTTGATTCATATTACATCAAAAACATTACAGTATAATTCACTGTTGTCTCTGAACTGACAATACATATACATGGTCTGCCTTTTAAGTAGTTAGATTGGTAAAACAAACTTACACTTTTAGTCTGAAAGAGGTCACTTCACATGAAAAACAAAAAATCGGCCCATATCTTTTCTTTTTTAGCTGGTTGCTTACGGTTACAGTCCCTCAGAGTGTCGACTGTGTTTGAGGAAAAGTAAGCACAGACTGACTTTCTCAAGCTACCCTAGATTTTGTGATTTCCTTTCGCTGGTTATTTTCCATTTCTAACTTCAAAAGCTTTACAGGGAAAACCCAGACGTTAGAGGGTGTGTGTGTACATTTGATGATAAAAGAGACTTCAAGCTTTGGGTTTGTTAATTTTTAGAACTGACATGTGTGCATATAAAAGGTCAAAGGTTCAATTTAAGAAAAAAAGCTCAAAGTGCTACTTTTTATATGTAAAGACTGCCTGAAGGGTATTCTCTATTTTGAGTGTTTTTCTCACCTGCCAAACCTCAGTGAAACCACAGTGTAAAGATGAAAACACAGTGGTCTGAATGAGAAGCGTGAAATAAATTTCAACATCATTTATTTACACACACAGAAGGTTTTAGCAAATCTGACAAATCCAATGTGCAGTGGAAAGGAAAGTAGGAAAATAGTTCTCTGTGATTAAAAAAAAAAGTTTCAGGATTTTATTGCATATTTGAATACATTAATAATATAAAAAGGTTTATAGAAAAGGCCTATTGATTAAGAAGAAAAATACTTCCAAATTATGTTTTACTCACACTGTAGGAAAATAACAATATAGCAGATATTCTTGATGTATTACAAGATAAATGTAGTCAAACACAGTGATTCATTGTGTTGTGAAACAGATGGTTCAGTTTGGGACAGTTGGTGGTTTATCGTGGTACGGCACAGAGGCGGTAAGGTTTGGGACACCGAGTGGCTCCTAATGTGAACTCCAGACTGGGCTGCTCTCTAGCAGATGCTGAGAAAGAAAACCTCTGAAGGAGGGAGGTAAAGAAGAGGAATAACTCCATCCTGGCCAGCTGCTCCCCGAGACACACACGCTTACCTGAGAACGCACGATACAACAGATGAGTTGTATTCACACAATTTTTAAAAGGGATTCACTTTGGCCATATAATATTGGTGCAGTTCAGAGTCTGAAACAACCAAAGAATAGTAGGTAATAGTAAGACATGGACCCTGATCCCCTCCCAATTATGGTAATCAGTTAGACAGGCTTGATTGGTTTGAGCAACACATAACTGAGTTTTAGAGGCTTGTAACTACTGACTAACCTGCTGAAAAAGGAAGGAAGGCCTCTCTCTTCCTAAATTTGGCGTCCTGATCCAGAAAATGTTGAGGGTTGAAGGTGTGTGGAGTTTCCCACATCGACTCATCATGTAGAACCGAGTTCAGTGTGGGCAGGATTATGGTGCCCTGAGGAAATGCCATTAATGTAAACGGTAATTCACAATTGAGCAAAATTAATATAAACGGTAATTCACAATTAAGCAAACATGGACCAGAATTTCTTAAAGTGCTCCAAAAAAAATGGACATTTGATCTTCTACAATTGTATGACAACTGGGTTGATTAAAATCCTGATATGATCAAAAGCTCTAGAAGAGCTACTAAATGGACTTTGTAGTATGATTATTTTGTCAAATTACAAGGTGTAAAAAAACCTGGTAAGTAATTTCTCCATGAATTTTCCTCAGTATAACATGGGTTTCGAACAAATGTCTTACCTTACAGGCAGATATTGGTTATTCAGTTCATATCAATCCAGTATAAAAATCAACGTGCAGATTTGGTTTACTTTTTATTAAAGTATGAAACCAGGGACTGGTTTAAAAACCATTGTTGATTCATTCCAGTGTTTGTGGGAAAAGGATGGTTTTTGAGTTGGTGGCCGAGAAACACTGCATTCAAAAGCTATGCTGCCAGAAAGTCCAACTTAGAAAACAAACAATAAGCAAAATGCTCACAGGAATCAATTCTTTCTCACATGTGTACCTTTGGGATTGTGTACTTGTCGAGCGTGGTGTCCTTGTTCGCCATGTGGACCACATTCAGTGGGACGATGTTGCCCATTCTCTGGATTTCATGGATGACTGCATCAGTATAGGGCAAGTTTTCTCTGTCAGTCACAGAGGGCTGTCTGGATGAACCAATGACAGTATCTATCTCAGCCTGGACTCTCTCTGCACACAGTGAAAACAGGAAACAATGTGAGTCTGTGTACTGCATAGACGACTGAGGGGGAAATGATGTGCAACACATCCGACACACTTACTCTCACAATACAGGATTGACCTGTGAGAGACCCTTGATACTAAAATGTCATGTCAAGAAGCTTACAAAACCAGTAGGCATGGGGCGGGAAAGATATTACTCACACACACACACACACACACACCTTGTATGTCAGGGTAGTAGATCATGTATAGCAGTCCCCAGTGTAAAGTAGTGGCAGTAGTTTCAGTTCCAGCACCAAACAGGTCCAGAGTGCAAACACTCAAATTTTTTAAATCAAAACCAGAATCGTTGTCCTCCTCCTATCAATAATACAAAAGACAATTTCTAGTATCAGCTGACATATTTCATTAGAAAATGCAAAGAGAACAAACACAATACAGACACATAAAAACACTCACCTCTCCCATCTCTGTGAGGAAGCTGTCAATGTAGTCTCTCGGTGAGGAGGGGTCAAGGCTTTCTCTGTGTTCTTTGATCTTGATTTCTATGAAGTCAATTATCTTTTGTGTCAGAGTGACTATCCTCTGGTGAGGTCCGGGCAGCCACTTCATCAGCCAGGGCAATGTGTTATAAACCTACAGAGCATGAAGACAGCAATATAAAATTACATATACTGTGATAGAGAATTTTATTGTTATTTATCATCACATTTTCAAAACTCTAAACACAATTAACACAACATCCGTCTGTTGTGGACCTTACCGTTAACACAATTCATGTTGTTTTCACAGAATATGCAGTCAATTAACACGTTTCTAAAATGCTTACATTTTCTTTACATACAAGCTTACCCAATACCAAAATTATGATTCTTTCTTGTCTTATTTACAAATGCTTGCAAACAGCATGCAGAAATGAAAATCTTAAATATAGTATAAAGCCTCTTCTTCTGCAACAACAGCAACTCAAAGGCTATATTGAAACAGCTGATAAGCATTTTTAAATGAACAGCATATTGAAACATTGAGAAATAGCTGATAGACCATCCACAGCTGATTCCAATCTCAATTGGAAACATAGTCAGGTGTTGAAGTTCTTTCAATTACATGGACATAATAAGTAAAAAGGGGACTTTTTGGATTGGTTTTGTTCAGTGTGGATACAGAACAACACAGAGGAGCAGAGAGAGAAAAATTAATGTCTGGACAAGGGAGACAAATAGTTGGACCAACAAGAGCGATAGCTGGACCAGAGAGGAGTATCTGGACCGGGGAGAGGAGTAGTAGACCAGGACATGGGAGAAGGAAAGGTAGGGCGAGTGGAGTAAGAACGCATGGTGGTTCAAAGGAGAGTAAGAGCTGTTGTCACTGATAAAACAAGAGCTACCATCATAGACCATGTGATAAACCAAGGTCTATCACTGAGAGAGGCTGGTGAAAGAGTCCAGCCTAATCTCTGTCGGTCAGCCGTGGCTTCCATTATCTGGAATTTTCAACAAACCAACAGGTAAGTAATGCATTTCACAGGGCTTCTTATATCATTACTGTTGCTATGTCCCACAGTAACTGTAGGCCACCAGTCCCAATGCTAATACATATGTTGTATTTTTGTTCCTCTGAAGGACGCAACGTCTTCCTACCTCTGGGAGAAGAGGAAAGCTCCTCAGTGAAGACCAAGAGCATGCCATTGTAGGATTGGTCATTGCTGACAATGTAATAAAACTGAGAGAAATTCAGACCAGAATTGTAGAGGACAACCTGGTATTTCACAACGTGGAAAGCATCAGCCTGACTACCATTGCTCGGACTCTGACCAAACACAGAGTTCAAATGAAACAGTTGTCCATAGTTCCTTTTGAAAGGAACAGCGAGCGGGTCAAGGAACTGCGGCACCAATACATCCAGGTATGGTGTCTATCCAATCTGTCTTGTTCTATAGTGAGTTTTATACTATGCTACTCTACATGTAAACATGGGTTACAGAACATAACAGCAGGACATACTGAAAAGCATTTACATATGCTGTGTTTGATTTCTTTCAGAGAGTCATGGAGGTGGAAGCTAATCAGAGCCCACATGAAATCATTTATGTAGAAGAGGCTGGGTTTAACCTGGCAAAAACATGTTGGCGGGGAAGAAACGTCATCGGGAAAAGGGCCACCGTTGATGTGCCGGGTCAGAGAGGAGAAAAATATCAGTGTGTGCTGCAATTTCGAGTGCTGGTTTGGTCCTGCAGAAATGCCAGATTGGTCTCTACAACACTGAGTGCCTTCTTTTGTCTTCAGATGACCTCCACCAACAACTGGTGCCAGAAACAGAAAGGGAACAGGTGGGAGCAAACATGAGGACATTTGTGATTGCATGGCACAATGCAGAATTCCACCATTCACATGCAATCACAAACTGGTTTGCTGCCCATCCAGGAATGGTTTCCCTTTTCCTCCCCCCTCACTCGCCTTTCCTCAGCCCCATTGAGGAATATTTTTTTCTGCCTGGAGGTGGAAAGTGTATGATCATCCAATGGATGCTGGCTGCAGAGACACAGCAATTCTGTCACTTGCTTTTTTTTTTTTTCCTACGGTACATTCTATAAAGTAAAGCTGACTCATTCACTTTTAGATAGTACAGTATGTTGGCAAAAATGCACACATTCAACACTCAACCGAAAAATGTAGAGTGGTTTACAATAAAAGGAAACTGAATTCTTAAAAAAAATAATGGATTTCATATTTTCTATTGTATGCAGGTAGAACTGAAACATGAAAAGTAATGCAGTTTTTGTAACGCCAACTATTTTGAAAGTCATGCTATGATTGACTCTATGCTCCTCTTGGATAGAAAACGTCCTAGTGTATTGCAAGAATGATATGATATAGAGTCAGGTTCACCGTGTTTTGATAGAGTTAATGTATGTAAAGTGTTTTTGTATTTGAGAAGAAAATTAACAATTTGGCTAATTGTGTGATGTAGGTGTGTTGCTGTGTTAAGAGTTTAGAAAGGATCTTAAGTATAGGTAAACGCTTGTTAGCAATTGTAAAAAACTGTAATATCTATGACCTGCTGGAGACTTTCGAGTGCTGGTTTGGTCCTGCAGAAATGCCAGATTGGTCTCTACAACACTGAGTGCCTTCTTTTGTCTTCAGATGACCTCCACCAACAACTGGTGCCAGAAACAGAAAGGGAACAGGTGGGAGCAAACATGAGGACATTTGTGATTGCATGGCACAATGCAGAATTCCACCATTCACATGCAATCACAAACTGGTTTGCTGCCCATCCAGGAATGGTTTCCCTTTTCCTCCCCCCTCACTCGCCTTTCCTCAGCCCCATTGAGGAATATTTTTTTCTGCCTGGAGGTGGAAAGTGTATGATCATCCAATGGATGCTGGCTGCAGAGACACAGCAATTCTGTCACTTGCTTTTTTTTTTTTTCCTACGGTACATTCTATAAAGTAAAGCTGACTCATTCACTTTTAGATAGTACAGTATGTTGGCAAAAATGCACACATTCAACACTCAACCGAAAAATGTAGAGTGGTTTACAATAAAAGGAAACTGAATTCTTAAAAAAAATAATGGATTTCATATTTTCTATTGTATGCAGGTAGAACTGAAACATGAAAAGTAATGCAGTTTTTGTAACGCCAACTATTTTGAAAGTCATGCTATGATTGACTCTATGCTCCTCTTGGATAGAAAACGTCCTAGTGTATTGCAAGAATGATATGATATAGAGTCAGGTTCGCCGTGTTTTGATAGAGTTAATGTATGTAAAGTGTTTTTGTATTTGAGAAGAAAATTAACAATTTGGCTAATTGTGTGATGTAGGTGTGTTGCTGTGTTAAGAGTTTAGAAAGGATCTTAAGTATAGGTAAACGCTTGTTAGCAATTGTAAAAAACTGTAATATCTATGACCTGCTGGAGACATCAAAATATCACCACCTGCTGGCAGTAAATAAAAATTGCCTTTAGGCCCATGTTCTGTAGATCCTACTATACTTAAGTATGTTTGTTATGTACACACAGTTGTGGAGAGTAACTAAGTACATTTACTCATTTGGTGTACTTTTTGGGGAACTTGCACTTTACATGAATATTTCAAATCTATGCTACTTAAAATATTGTACTTTTTATTCCACTATATTCATCTGAGAGCTTTTCAGAACAAGATTATTTTTAAAAAACACCAACATATAATAAGCCTTCAAAGTATAATCCAATGTTATAGATTAAACTAGTGGTCCCAAACCTTTTTGGCTAGTTGGGGCTCCTTGTCACGTTTCAGATGTCTATGTTGTTAGCAGTTCGAATAAAGAGACGCTTCCCCTCAAAACATCTCAGATGGTTTGATTTGAATGAGAACTGTTAAAATATACTCAAACTGTAAAGAGGTCAAATTATCCAATATTTTTGCAAAAAGATTAGATTCTTCTTTCCTCTCCCATTAATCACCTCACGACCCCTCAGATTTATCTGGTAACCTTTTGGAAGGGCCCGACACCTAGGTTGGGAACCACTGGACTAAACTAGCTAACTGTATATAAAGTAGTTAAAACCTCGACCAGCTACAACAGTAAAATGCTGCTTACACATTAATGCAGTCACAATCTAATAATGTAATATATAATAATATATCAGTAACAGGGGACATTTTACTGTGGAATGACATTTCAGTCAATATTAAATAAATAAATAAATATGGCTATAAAAGATATCTTGAAATAAATAATACATTAAATATAGAAATAAATGTAAATATAAATAAATGAGTCAATAATAATAAATAAATAAATATATAAATAAATAAATAAATAGGTTTTTATTTAAAAAAGGACATTTTTCAAAAGGACTATTTCTATTTATTTAAGGGGGCTTTTATTTCAAACCTGCAAAACCTGGCAAGCAAACCACCTTGGTACTGTATTATTTATTGAACTATATTAACTCATTTATATATTTATATTTACTTATATATTTATTGCCTCATTTATTTATTTCAGGATTTATTTTATAGCCATATTTATTTATTTATTTGATATTGACTGAAATGGCATTCCATATTTTACTGCATGATGATTTTTTTTTTATACTAGGTACATTTTGCTTATAATACTTTTGTACTTCACTTAAGTAGGAGTTTAAATGCAGGACTTTTACTTGTAATGGAGTGTTTTTATATTGTTGTATAGATACTTTTACTTTAGTAAAGGATCTGAGTACTTCTACACATCTTTATCCCACTTAATGCCTTTTTATGTTTGTTTCATTCAAAGTCATGTTGATTAATGTTGTTCTGGAAACCTTTTGCAAAATAGTTATTAAAGCACAATATTGACTTATGGGATCTGGCTGGATAAATCCTGATCTTAAAAAAAGATGACTGCATGCTCCATCTTGTTTACAAAGGAGGCTCACCTGTGTCCACGAACTGCCCTGTAAGTGCACTACCTCGTTGAAGTTCTCAAGAATACTCTGGTACTGCTTGTCAGTGTACTCAAAGCGATCCCCAAACACCAGGCAGCAGATGATGTTGGACACAGCATTGTTTATCAGTGACTGGGCATTAAAAGGCTTGCCTTTAAAATAAAGAGGAAATGTAGATAAGACACACAGAAACTTTGTAAAAAAAATTAAAAAAAAAAAAGGCAGAAGAAAAGTACTGTGACATATTGATTATGATTATGGCTGATTAGCTGGAATAACAGATACATATACAGAGGGCAAGCCACTGCCAAACTAAAGCAAACAGGTGTCCCTTAGATAATGAATGAACCATGTACATGGTCTAAGGTGCACAGTTCAATGCTCCACAGTGTTGCTGCATGCTGTTGAAGGGAAAGGGAAAATGTAATAAACGTAAAAAAAAAGAATGTGCCGTGGTGAAAAAGCATACTGCCCTGTAACTAGTTAGGGAAGAATTAGTTGATTAGTTGTTGCTTGTTGATAAAATAACATTTGTTTGTTGCCTTGGTGAAGGGCAAAAGCCTCAGTGAGATATTGGCACTCCTGCTGGATGGATGGCTCCAGGGTCTTCTTGCCCACACCAAAGTTTCTGAGTGTATGAAGAGCAAATCTCCTCTGCTGCTTCCATCGATTGCCATTCGATGCCACCAGACCTTTTGGAAACACAAAACAGCATGAGACCAGAGGTAATTGGAAATGGGTATAGCTAACAACTAGCTAAATGCTAATAAGCCTAACATGGTGTCAGTCTGATGCTCCTACCCTAACTAAATACAAACTAGCAACTTTTTAAACAAAATGCAACCCACACTACCTTTATTCCCAAACATTTCTTCAAACAGTGGTATGGAGGGGCGATCTACGTAGTCTTCTCCTCTTTGGACCAGGGCCTCTCTCACAAGCTTGTAGCCATTAATGACCACAATTCTTCCACCAAAGAGCCGAAGGCTGAAAATGTTTCCATATTTCTCTGCAAACTGAACACAGAGACCAGACTG
The DNA here is from genome assembly GCF_020085105.1 of Siniperca chuatsi. Taxonomy (NCBI): domain Eukaryota; kingdom Metazoa; phylum Chordata; class Actinopteri; order Centrarchiformes; family Sinipercidae; genus Siniperca; species Siniperca chuatsi. The sequence continues at coordinate 22,054,478 of NC_058047.1, forward strand.
GTATTTTGGTTCAACACTGACATACTTTTTTTATGTTCTATAAAGTTGACATATTTGTAAATTTTATGAACATTTAAAAAAAAAAATCTTTGTAATTTAAAATGAATAAATACTCCACCTAAACAATAACAGCATGCTACACTGGGATGAAGTACTGACAGAAAACTTTTCATAAAAATGTCTTCATATGCAGATCAAATGAAGAACAAGCACATTAATGGCTGAATTATGGCACTTCTAACACAGGCCACGGCACAGGCTTTGGCAAAAGTGAGGAAAAAAACATTGGCAGAAGCCTTGAGAGAGGTTGGCCAGGCCAGTTAGAGGAAAGGTGAGAGAACAACAGTATTTTTTTTTTTTTTTTGAAAGATGAATTTGAAGAGTAAATTAACCAACTGACAATCTATGAAGATGTTTTGATTGTTTTTCAAATGGTAAAAATAACTTTTCTACTTTAGTTTTCAGGTGAGAAAGACGAATTCTACATGGTAATTACTACTGAAATGGAGAGACGTGGACTAAAGTGAATAGTAAACAACAAAGGCCATGTTGTGGAAATATTATTCAGTGACATTGCTATTTTTTGCATGTTCACAAATTGAATAAAGGTTTCACAAATCTGAAACTGTGTCTTAAGGAATCTTTAACCTCTCTGGGATAATCTAGTCCAGATTTGACCAGTTTAGGTATAGAGGTTTTACAAATTAAATTTGGGTTTCAGACAGCGTTAAGGCTTTACCAAATATGCTCCCACCATGTCTAACACGCTTTCACAACAGTAAGAGGTTCGGAAAAGCGGAGAATCGGTAATGTAATGTAAGTTAAGTTTCCCTTAACTTTCCCCTTAACTGCCGAATCGGAAGCTAACTTCTTTTTTAGACATTTTATTTCACTGAGCGGGGTCGGGTACTGTATGTCTGGCCTCGACATACCTCTGTGAACTGCAGGTGGAGTCTGGCGGGTTGGATGCGATGAAGGTCACCAATCAAAGGAAGAGCCCAGGGTCCAGGAGGAAAGTTAGTCGGCACTCTGTTCTTCAAAACATCAGTCAACAACAGAAAAACACACAGAAATATCACAATACTCCTGCCGTCCATCCACTCCAAGCCGAGTACTTTGTATATTGTCTCCATTTGTTATCTTATTTATGCTAGCTTAGTTGTTTTACAGTGTTAACTTCGCTCTGACGACTGAACAGAGCTCAGTCAGGTAAAGAGAAACTGTAAGCCCAAATAATGGCAGCCAGCAGTGGCACTTCCGGTGGCAGCCTGAGCTGCCGCTGACCTGCCACCGCTGTGTTTGTATACATACACACACACACACACACACAGTGCACAAAAGCTGCTTCATGTTACAGTAGTTAAGTAATGATAAAGCAACAGACAATTCCTTCATATGAAATAGCTTGTGTGAGAGGCTAAATGGCATTAATATGGTTGTTTATGTTTACTGTTTTAGCATGTCCTGCTGTGACCTGTTATGTAGTGTTTCTCAGGGAAATTTATGATTTTTCATTTTTTATTTTTGGATTTTAAAAAAATGACTTCATTCATGTGCCAGGTTTATATTGAGCTCCATTGCTATTCCTTAACATACATGCAATACATATAAAATAATTACTCTGCCACAATTTACAGAAGTCTATCTAAGTCTCATAATTTCATATTTTTTAATTTGTTGTGAATGTGCTGTACTTCTTCCGCCACTAGGTGCCGCCATTGAGCAAGTCAAGTGGTCTGTGATGCAAAAGCTGTAAAATAAGAACAACTTTGTTGTTGTTGTGTATTGCATTGCATAGTAATGAGCAATAGTACATTCAGCAAAACAGAGAAGTTTTCTGGTGGATGAGACCAAATATACTTTTGTTTAGTGCAGAAATAAAGTCACTGCAAGTCAAATTCCTTACCAGCATATGTCTGTGTCTCTGGCTGAAACACACACACACACACACAATACACAACAATATAGAGTAGTAGTAGTAGTAGATCAAAAAAAAAGAAAAAAGAAAGAGGTACACTGAAAAGTACATGTCTGTCTGGGGGTAATATGTCATGTCTAATTGTCGATGTGGGTGCCCGTGCATGATTGTGAAGTGGTGATGTAATATGTGCAAAGTACAGACACAAGTGAAGCAGGCTGAGACTGGTTTGACAATAGTGACCCCCTTTCCTGTGACTGCTGCCATCTGCAGCTAACGTAGGCTACCTGCAGATGGCGCTGCAGGTTGTAGACTTAGACCTGTTATTGTTCTGCTGTTCAGGGTCTGAAAATAACAAAAATAATGTGAAGATAGAAAAACTAAAGGGAAAAGCATGAATATAGATCCCCGAATGTGACATTTGGAGTACTCTTTATAATACTATGTGGGCGACTGTTTCCAGAAGAAGTGCTGTCACTGTGGTTATTTCCTGGATTATTTAGCACAGTTTGCACTAATTGTTACACTAATGTTATTTGCTATGTTCCTTCAGATAACCACAACTTTACAAACTGATAATCAGCTGATAATCATTATTAATACTGGATACAGGATTCAATCACATCTGCCTTTACTCCTGTGGAACATTATTGTTGACTGAACTCCTGGACTGCTGCAGTTTTTCTGACAGAAGACTAAGGTCAGACTTGTGTACCTGAGCATCATATCTACAGATATATTTCACACAACCTATACATATCACTTTGACTTGAGTGAATTTGACACCCGGGATTCATTAACCTTCCCATTTGAAAACCGATTTTTTAAATAACGTTGTAGTATAACTTGCAAAAGCACTGCTAAAAAAAACATCAATAAAGAATACCAAATAGTTCACCTTTAGTAATATTGACAAGATTAATCAAAGAAACCTTGCAAATTAATGAAAAAAATCTCGTCATGGAAATGCTACGTCTAGCAAATCTAATACTATATTGATGACTGTTAACATTCATAAGTTAGAAACTTAGGCACCTCACTAGCAGATGCCACAAACAGCAGCAGTTGCCATGGCAGCAGCAGCAGACATACACACAAGAAGACGAAGAAGTAGCCTACTCACATATTTTATTTGTGCAGCAATGTCACAGTGTAGAAATACTCTGTTAAGTAAAGTAAAAGTAAGTAAGTAAGTAAAAGTCCTGCATTCAAAATCTAACTTGAAAAAAGTACATAAGTACCAAAAGTACTCATTATGCAGAATGGTCCATTTCAGAATCATATATATTAAATTATTGGATTATAACTATAGATGCATTGATGTGTAAGCATTACTTTAATGTTGTAGCTGATAAAGGTGGGGCTAGTTGTAACTAATTTATATACTCCTGGGAAGCTTATTCTGTAACAAGAATAATAATTTATTAGTTGACTATATTTTACATTAATGATTGGAATTTGCAAAGTAACTACCAACTAATGCTGTCAGATAAATGTTGTAGAGTGAAAAGTACAATAGTTGCCTCTGAAATGCAGTGGAGTAGAAGTATAAAGTAGCATTAAATGGATTTACTCAAGTAAGTACAAATACCTCAAAACTGTAGTTAAGTACAGTACTTGAGTAAATGTACTTAGTTACTTTCCACCACTGTGCCCTTGTACATCCATCTTTCTGAGGACCAATATGAGTCAAGGCCGGATCAACGGGGTGTAAAGTAACAAAGTACATTTACTCAAGTACAGTTTCGAGATACTTGGAAAACATCCATTTGCTACTTCATACTTCTACTCCATTATATTTCAGAGGGAAATATTATATATAACAAAGAGGGAACATTTTACTATGAAATCAGCACTTTTACTTTTGCTACTTTAAGTACGTTTTGCTGACAATACTTCTGTACTTTTACTCAAGTGGGATTTGAATGAAGGAGTTTTACTTGTAATGGAGTATTTTTACATAGTTGTAATGTACACTTTTACTTCAGTAAAGGATATGAATATTTCTTCTAGTGGTGGGCAATCTGATTTTAGATCGAGGTCTAAGGCGTCCGCAATCTATTTTTCAGGTGACTCATAGAGATTGCAGTATTTAATGTCCTCTTACTTCTCTTTCCAAACTTTACATAACCTCACTGACTAGCAGATCCACCCTAGATGAAAATACCAATGGAGTGATGTAGCCAACTAAAAGTCTAAGTTGATTGGATGAATTACTTCACGTGACTCTTCCTTGGGTGATGTATTGTAAACTGCGCAATTGAGTTGTGAGTACTACTAATTTTATGATTGTTATCTTTTGGCTTCAAATTGAACTTCAAATTAAACTCAGGTTTTTAATTTTAACCATTTAAATATTGTGTTTTAATGGTGCAAATGGAGAAATTCATAGGCTATTTCAAGTCTAGCTATAGTCTACAGGGCATTTCAAAATTGAGAAAAAAGATTGCAATTTAGATCGTGGGTCGTGACTCTGATTAAACAGATTGTGATATTATTTTTTGGCCAGATCGCCTACCCCTAATTTCTTCCACCACTTAACTGGGCAAAGCAAGCAACTGTCCCAAGCCCCCTGACCCAGGGAAGGCCCTTAAAGCCCCAGGTTCACTGCATGTCAATTGGTTTTGGTAATTTGATCTATGCATTGTTGATTTACTGACTGATTACTGTCAAATTATTTGTATGAAAATGATTAGGAAGACCTCCTTGTGTCCATAAGATGCAGTGCATGTGGATACAGTCAGCAACCAGCTGGAAGAGTTCAAGTTCCAGAGTTGTTTTTCACCGATGTTATGTAACATTTCCTCACTGGGGCCTTTTTTCCCCCAGCCTCGTCCACTTCTCATCCAGATAACGAGAGATGCACAACCGTCCTGTCTGCAGGAGCAAACTGTGATTTTACAGAGGGCTTTCTGAAATATCTTTATCATGATTTTTCAAGCACTTTTTGAGTTCATGGACTTTACTGGCTTGCTGTTGTTCAGTTTTGTAGTGTTACTTTTGACTGATGTATTTAGAAACTGGAGGCCACACAGCTTTCCACCTGGACCCTGGGCTATGCCTTTTCTAGGAAATGTCTTCACTGGAGTTGACTTCAAAACAATGGAGAAGGTGAGGTGAACAGTATGATGATAAATGAATGATAAATACACAATAGCATCATAAGATTGTAACTCAGAAGTGTTTTCTCACCAACTGCCAATTTCATATCAGTGCATATTCATGTATTTTATGCAAACCAAAGTTTTATTTTCTGCTGCTTTATAGGCTACAGACGGTAAACAAAATAATGCAGCACCTCATGGAAAATGACTTTAAATCTCAAATAACAGCGATAGTTGCAAATACCAGGTTTAATGTCAGTCATTACTGATGAAATGTCATATAGAGGCATTTTTCAGTTATAAAAGGGTTTTTGACAACCAGGACTTAAATAGAATATGTGAGTTTTCAAAGCAACATGAAACTATTTACAAAGCTCAAAACATACCAATCAGAGACAAACTGCAAATCAATACATGGAAAATAAGTAGGCCTACTAATTTATTTAGTATGTTAAAAGAGCTGAATGCGACATTCACTGTCACTAAATGTAGCACTAGAGCACCAGCACCTCAGACCAAAGCAAATGGGTGCCACAGCCCACCAGACTCCATTGAGAAAAACAGTAATTTTACCTGTCCGATCATTGTAAAACACACTTCATTCAAACTGCACAGAAATAAAGTAAAACTGTCTCTGTTAGTCTTTCCACTGTTCCAACAATCACCAACTCTGGTTTGGTCGAAATAAAGCCTTTATTCACCGTGTTGGATGGGAAAAGAACCACCCGTTATGTCCTCACAGATGAACAGTTTCACAGGGAGAGATTCACATGCACTAACATGCATGCATGGCTGAAGAAAGAACAGAGAAGACATAATTCTCTGCTCAGGACGCGATTACTCCACTAAATAATTATATAGCAAATAGTTGTTTGCTGCTATATAAATGTTCAAAATCTCATATACAGATCCTTCAAAGAGAACAGTTTCAAAAATCATGAAAACATATATCAAACAAAGACAAACTGCTTCAACACAGAGGAACAGCAGCCACAAGGTGAAACAGTATTATTAGCATCAAGTGAGACCAACCTGTTGCAGCAAGTGTTTATGTAATTGTCTACCCTTTTTAAGCATTTCATCTGACAAACACTGTCTGTATTTGTATCCAACATATAATTAATATATTAAAAGAATACAAAAGACATTTCCTCTCTCGAAAAGTAATTTGTTTTTAAATGCAGCTTGCTCGGGTGTACGGCCCAGTGTTCAGCTTGAGGAGAGGCAGTGAGAGGATGGTGTTTATTTCAGGATACAAGATGGTCAAAGAGGCTCTTGTTAACCAGCTGGACAGCTTTGTTGATCGACCTGTTGTCCCTCTCTTCCATGTTGTCTACAAGGGCCTTGGTGAGTACGTGAGAGCATGAATGTATGGCATCACAAATGTCTTTCACTATATCAAAAATCACAGCTCAGTCAGCCAACTCAAATGGGACAGACTACAGTATATTGTCAGTGCAGTGTATAGTGTTGATATTTTGCCGTCTACACTCTGACCTCTCTCCCTGCAAGGATACACCAAACAGCAGACATTATAGAGTGACAATAGCTGTTTCTTTTCAATGTAGGTGCTCAGAAATGCTATAATTCACACAGCATAAACACAGCAAAATACATGTTATTCTGAAACTACATGCAGCAATCTTTGTGCAGGACCTGTTTGATTTTAATAATTTGATATAACATTCCCGGAGGCATCGCTTTGAGCAATGGTTACCTGTGGAAGAAGCAGAGGAAGTTTGCCAACACTCACCTGCGTTACTTTGGAGAGGGCCAGAAGTCACTGGAAAAGTACATTGAAGTGGAAAGCAACTTCCTTTGTGAAGCTTTCAAAGAGGAACAAGGCAAGTGGATTACAGAGACTCATCTTTTAGTTCAACTTGACTAATGAACTTAAAAAAAAATACTGCTAACAATGTACTGTCACTTGAACTGAATTAAACATATTCCCAGGAAGACCATTCGACCCCCACTACATTTTAACGAATGGAGTGAGTAACATCATCTCCTCTGTGGTCTTTGGACATCGCTTTGAATACAGTGATCAAAGCTTTCGCAAGCTTCTGGAGTTGGACAATGAGGCCATTATGCTCGCCGGCTCTGCTCAGACTCAGGTAGTTCCTGATCCACCTCAACCATTATGTTGTGTGATCACAAAACAAACTGGGTCTATTACTGATCTGAGAGTTTGTCCCACGACTAGCTGTACGACGTCTTCCCTGGCTTGCTGAAGTACCTGCCAGGACCTCACCAGACTGTCCACGCCAACTACAAGGAGATCATGACTTTCCTGAAAAAGGAAATAGAGAAGCACCAGGAGGAGTGGAACCCCGATGACCCTCGAGATTATATCGATGTATACCTGGCAGAGATGGATAAGGTAAGATATTTCCATAAAAGCATGGCTCTGTGTATAATGTCACAAAATAACAGTGTCTTCTGCTGATGCACTTCCAGAAAAAGGAGGATCCCCAGGCTGGCTTCAACGTGGAAACCCTGCAGGTTTGCACCCTCGACCTGATTGAGGCTGGGACAGAAACGACTGCCACCACTTTACGATGGGCCCTCGTATACATGATGCACTATCCTGAGATACAGGGTTAGTATCTTATTAATCACATTAGGCACAGGAGTATTCTCATGAAGGTTATAGATGGTTTGGTGCTATTTCAAGTGCATAATGTCTGACGAGCTGCCCGTTGTAGTTGTAACTCTGCTTCCTCACTCAGAGAAGGTCCAGGCAGAGATAGACAGAGTGATCGGACAATCTCGTCAGCCCACCCTGGCCGACAGACCCAACCTGCCTTACACTGACGCTGTCATCCATGAGACTCAAAGGATGGGAAATATTGTTCCCATGGGATTCCCCAAAATGGCCAGTAAAGACACTACACTAGGAGGATACTTCATACCTAAAGTAAGGACTATTTACCAAATTCACCCAGGGATGAATGATAAGCTGTAAAATTTGTTAATTATTGATACACAGCTGTTATCAACATCTCGTGACTCTTTTTTTCCAGGGCACAGCTATTAGTACAATCCTTGCATCTGTGCTGTTTGATAAGAATGAGTGGGTGACTCCAGATGTCTTCAGTCCAGAGCATTTCTTGGATTCAGAGGGCCAGTTCCGCAGAAGAGACGCATTCTTACCATTTTCAACAGGTTTGCTAGATACTATTTAGCGTGCAGGAATTGCTCCCAACATACAGTAGTTCATGATAGCAACATATGGGTTAGGAATCTGCTAACCTACAGCTGTTGTCGACTGTTTCCCCGCAGGTAAACGTGCGTGTTTGGGGGAGCACCTGGCCAAAATGGAGCTTTTCCTTTTATTTACATCTTTCCTCCAGCACTTCACCTTCTCTCCTGTTCCTGGAGAAATGCCCAGCTTAAAAGGTGTGCTAGGCTTCACCCATTCCCCCGAGAAGTTTAGGATGCTAGCTGTGCCTCGCTGATTTTCCCCACAAAACAAAAAATAACCACCCCGAAACAAACAGACGCACAAAAAAGACCATATGAAAAATTAAGAAAAAGTACAAATAAAGAAGAAGAAGGATATTTGCAAGTTGTACATCAAAGGCACATGGCTTATTGTTTCAAGCACAGACAGCAGGCCCAGTTGCCTTTGATTTGGTTCTTACAGGTAATTAAAGCACCTGTACTCCCGCCGGTCCTCCCACAGATGTGTTTACAATTATTTTGCATGTGTAGACCTCTTCTAAAGATTGTGTGTGTCTACAATAAAAATTGTTTAACATTTCCCCGACTTTCCTGTCAGTTTTGTTGCACCTGATGGGGAAACCTGCCTTACACTTGTATCATTAGTACATGGACTGAAAAACTGATCTGAAACCACCTGTGTGAGAGTACTGGGACTCGCTACTAATGTTACAGTTAATTTGCACTTTGTTTGCTGTGGTGGTATTACATTCTCACTTAGAATGTCGATGTTTAAACAAACTGTTCTACAAATTAATTTGACATGTAAAGTGCAATATACTTGTACTGATACAGTACCTATCTGGCATTGGTCTGACAAGCTTTTATCTACTGGATCTCAGATAATTGACTGACATGTTTATTAATATATGGCATTCATGAGCTGTTGATCCATTAAGGGTTACATAATGTAATGAGCTAATACTGACTTGATCATTTATCAGTATTGAGGTAGTCACATTGTCACGTACAATTGTCATGTACAGTGCAACCCCTTAAAAGAAAAAACTGAAATCGATTTACCCTAGTACAAAATCTGCCTAATAGTTCAGTATCCCCTTCACATTTGTTGCACTTTTTATCTTATGCATCCTCACTGGAGTAAGATCAAATTTATGAACACATTTAAAATGAGCCTCTTTGATTTTGTTACTAGCAAATGAAAAATGTATTCTGTTGCATACACTTGACCATGTATCTTCATCTAAAGCCATGGCCTAAGTCATATTCCAAGATTTTTAACAAGGAAGCAAAAGTACCACAATTAGACAAGATACCATAACATTTTCTGATTTTGCCTTTAATTGAGGTGGCAGTCATTACTTTATCCTCTGATTCTGTTAACTCAAACTCATAATTTCTTTTCTTTAATTAAGGAATGCATTAAGGGTGTTTTATTCTTTTCATAAATCAATAAATGATTTTAGTTGAATCCCAGAGTTGTCACATAAACTGATTCACGACAATTTAGAGAAGTCAGGGTTTGGTTGAAAAGGCGAGAACATGGTAGTGGCGGTGAGCTTCAAAAATATCACACAATCCCACAATGTTTGAAAAGTACTGACAATTGTATAATGCTTCTCAGTATCCCTTATCTTTTGAAAACCTTTGACAAACACAAGTGATTCCAGGTGAGTGACGTTTGAAAAACGGGCCTTTATCTGAACCCACAGGGATCTTTTTCTGCCCATTGCTAAATTTCTTAGCTGTGTTGCAAAAGATACCTTATAACATATGACTTACATTTCTACTATTTCTACAAGACTACACTCTTTCTCTGATTCTTTCAGAGACCAGTCTTTAGTTGTGTACTGGAATGGTCCAACCCATTTACATGCAACTGCACAATGGATCAGTAAGATGCCTTTTTTCCCCACTGCCCTTTGTATTGTTGGCTTGACTCTGTTTACACTATGAACATCCAATCTCAGTCTAAGGTCACTGAAAGACAGTGGATGTTTTGCACTTAGTGTGTGTTATCATATTGCTGAGCTGAGATGGTCATTGCTCATGAGTGATTGCCATAATATTGCGATGTTCAAGCACAATAATACTTTATAATTATTACTTTAGGTTTCATCATACATACTATGACAGAGGTCTTGTTTGTCTAGCGAAAAGGAGGCGTGTCTCTAGCTGGTTATGTAAGAACACTGTCACAAGCACCTTTGCACGAACTCTGAATTACTAAAACTTAAAAACTTAAAGTGTGAACAGGCATTATAAAAACCACAGGTGTTTCAAGTGAGGAAGAAGAAAGTCTTGAAAAGCACAGACCTCCCTCCTGCTGCTGGTTTAACTTTCTTTAACAATGTGGCTTCATAATCTTTTGCTGGGTTTTGACTTGAAGGGGGTATTCCTGTTTATTTTTATTTTCCTCCTAATAGCAGACTTCCTCAAAAACAGGAATCCTCCAAATTATCCTCCAGGCTCTTCCCCTTGTGGGGAATTTCTTCAGTGTGGACAATAAACATCCACACATTTATTTTACGAAGGTAAGGTTTAATATACATGAGGTTTCACCTTACAGGGCTTGTAAGTTTTAAGGATCAAAGTGATTAAAAGTGATATAATTGCTAAAGGCTTTTATTAATACATTTTGGATTTGTTAAAACAGTTTTAAATTGTTGTCTACTTTTGTTTTTCATTTAATTTTTGCTGTGCATATTTTAATTTTTAAAGGTCCACTGTGTAACATTTAGGAGGATCTATTGGCAGATATGGAATATAATATTTAGAAGTATGTTTTAATTAGTTATATTATAATCACCGGAAAATAATAATCGTTGTGTTTTTATTACCTTAGAATGAGCTGTATTTATCTACATAGGGAGTGGGTCCCCTTCCACGGAGGTCGCCATGTTGCACAGCCATGTTTCTACAGTAGCCCAGAATGGACAAACCAAACACTGGCTCTAGATATGGCCGTTCCCCTTTTTGTGAGTTTTGTGGCCACCGTAGTTTCTCCTATATGCTTGGAAGGGGAGGGTGAGGTGAGTGGTATTCAAAGGGTTGCAAACTGGAATTTCACCAATGGATGCCACTAAATCCTACACACTGGACTTTTAAGTGTGAATTGTATTGAGACATTCTAATACATTTAAACTATTAATTTGATTAATTTAATTTAATTTACAATCAGTTCAAGATCCTTCACAAACACTATTAACAATAACAACATGTATAACTTTGTCAATGAAAAAAAATGGAAGCCATTTCAATTATTTTTATTAATTCACCTCAAGAATGTAACTTTAAATTGTTCATGCACTTTAGGAAATGTGCATTTACATTTCAATTACTATTTTTTATACAGAAACTGATGGCAGATATATCTGACATCTGGTGGTCAAATTGTAAATATAAATGTAAAGTCTGACCTCTAAGCACACTCGATAGCCCATTTATTCCTCATTGTGCATTGGTAGGTTTTGTTTTTAAACAATTTAAAAAGTTCATACGATGCAGTAGTGATGTATTGATGTATATATGTCCACAGCTGGCTGGTGTCTACGGGAATGTGTTCAGTGTCCGCCTCGGCAGTGACAAAATGGTGTTTGTGTCCGGGTACAAGATGGTGAAGGAAGCCATAGTGACGCAAGCTGAGAACTTTGTGGATCGACCATACAATGCAGTCACTGACAGGTTTTACTCAGGAAACTCAGGTGTACAAATCTCTCTCTTTCTCTTGTCTCGTGCTGTGCAGAAATAAGTTCCCCTGAGCTATTGAACCTATTGCCTCTGTCTGTGAGGAGATCCGACGCCTGCAGGAGGCGATAGAGAAGGAGAAAGGTTGTGCACAATGAAAACAAAATAAGCCCATAATCAGCAGCTTCAGCTCTTTAGCAGTATGGCATTGTCTAAATAGTGGACTCCTCTCCTCCAGGTGAACCTTTCAACCCAGCAGGCCTCTTCAACAACGCTGTGTCCAACATCATTTGCCAGCTGGTGATGGGGAAACAGTTTGACTACAGCGACCACAACTTCCAGATCATACTGAAGTATCTGTCTGACCTTCTTTGGCTGGAGGGGTCTATATGGAGTCAGGTAAGTCAGTAATATCCATTTAGTTCAATCACTGTCAGAGAGACAGCATTCTGGATGGATTGTGGGAGTCAATCCTCCGTAGCCGACTGAGAGGCCCATGTCTGTGGCCAAAATGTATCACAAAAGGTGAAAGGTGATGTGACATCGACTGCTTTCTTCCGAGTAGCTGTATGAGTCATTCTCCGGAGTGATGAAGCACTTGCCAGGTCCTCACAACAAAATATTCAGCCACTTCAACACCATCCTAGACTTCATCACTCAGGAGGTAAAGAGGCACAAGAAGGACCTGGACCACAACAATCCCCGGGACCACATTCATGCTTTCCTAACTGAAATAGAGAATGTATGTGAACATTGCACACACTGCACTGTACAACACTATGTAGTTCTTCCTGTCAATCTACCTCATTCACTATGGTATCTTCTCTGCATTTCAGAATAGCACAGAGTCTGACCTGGGCTTCACTGAGATCAATCTGGCTCTGTGCTCTCTGGATCTGTTCCTGGCTGGAACAGAGAAAACCTCTACCACTTTGCTCTGGGCTTTGGTTTTCCTCATCAAAATCCCAGATATCCAGGGTAGGTGATGTGCTAGGGCCTACAATGAGCAACCTGTGAAACAGCAAGGAAACAAGACTAAGAGTCTACAGCCATGCTAGGAGGTCTGTGAGGCTGTACTTATGGTAGGACAGTGGTGCTTTGAGCTACATGCTATTGTCATTTCTCACAATGATAATGCTAACAGAATTTTCACCATCTCATTTCAGCACGTTAGCATGCTAATATTTGCTATTGCTTTAATTTGCTGGGAGATCATTAAAGATAATACAATTGATGCCGAGTGGAATTACATGGCAATCCATTCAATAATTGTTGAGATATTTCCGACTGGACAAAGTGGGGGACTGACTGACCAACCATCCCTAGAGCCATATCGCTACAATGGCTAAAAATGATAGGGATTGTTTGTGTGGCTTATTTTCTCTTTCAAAGTTTACCCAAAGGAATTACTGGCATTTATAGGCTATATGTGCAAATTTGAAATCACGTCTAGTGGTTGGTGGATAAATCTTTGAAATAGCAGAGCCAGCCCATTCTCACCAGATAAACGGCCATGTAGGTCGCCTCTGCAAGTGGCTTATTACGACCCATATTTACATTTATACGTATGGAGGTGGCTCGGGTGGATGGGTCAAACAAACACAGGACATCTACCCAGGATACCGGGGTTCATGTCCTGTGTGAAACCTGAAGTACGCGATTTCTGTCATGTACAAAGCTATCTCAATGTAAGTGATGGGGGACAAAATCCACAGCCCTTATTCTGTGTAAAAGTTAACAAATCAAGGCATTAACATGTCATTCCAAGTTTTTCTCCCCCTGTTGCTACAAGTTTAATTCCTTCAATTTGCTTGCATTTCTAGACAAAGTCCAGACAGAGATAGAGTGATCGGACAGACCTGCCAGCCCACCATAGCTGACAGACCCAACCTGCCCTACACTGACGCTGTCATCCATGAAATCCAGAGGATGAGAAACATTGTTCCTCTCAATGGACTCAGAATGGCCGCCAAGGACACGACACTGGGAGGTTACTTCATACCCAAGGTAGATTTAATACACATTTTAAGTCATAACAGGATTATCTCTTGAAAATTTTTGAGGAATGAACAATGTGAGTGTTGTTGCAGCATTGCTTGGTGTTAACCTATGGATCTTGTTTTTTAGGGTACGTCCTTGATGCCCAACCTGACCTCTGTGCTGTTTGACAAGACTGAATGGGAGACTCCTGACATCTTCAACCCCGAACACTTCCTGGATGCTGAGGGAAAGTTTGTGAAAAGAGAAGCTCTCCTGCCTTTCTCTGCAGGTAAACCACATTCACCTCAATCTTAAACATAACCTGAACCAGAATAGAAATTTTATCCTCAGCTTGAATGTTTGTGGACTCTTCAGGGAAACGCATGTGTCTCGGAGAGGGCCTCGCCAAGATGGAGCTGTTCCTGTTTTTGGTCGCTTTACTGCAGAAGTTCTCTTTCTCCGTTCCTAAAGGAGTCGAGTTGAGTACAGAAGGAGTTACTGGAGCCACACGTGTACCGCACCCCTTCAAGGTTTACGCCAAGGATTGCTGAATTAAGCAACATCTCACTGAACCATTTTTCATCTAACCAGTGTGTAACAGACAAGACTAACAGATGCTTTAGGAGCAAAAGCTGTAGTTTCTTTTCAATCTCAATCTTTTACTGCTGTATGATTACATCATGTACTGAGGACCTATTGATTCTCCGTGCCTGTACATTTAATTCTGTGTGATAGTTATTTTTACATAAAAATATTATTGTATTAATGGCACTGTTTATAAGACATTTCCCTTTGTCCTTGTAGTTATTAATGACAAAATATAAAGTTTTCTTTATAGTAATGATCAGTTATGTCATGTAGCCATTGTTGTTAATTCATTATTTAATAAAGAACTGAAAGCATAACAAACAATTTCAGCACATTTGAAAATTATTAAGTCTGTGTGTTTGTTATTATTATTATTATTATTATATCCATTTAGCTTTAAATAATAAGCCTACTACACATAAACACTTCAAATCCACTATGTCAGGGGTATTCAATTACAAATTCAATTGGGCCAGATTTTAAAACCAGGAAATGCAGATGGGCCAGACATTGTCAGCAGCCTATTTAAAAACCTTTTTATTTTAGTTTTTGGTATTGACAAATTTTAATGTATTTAAAATTAAAAAATAGCAGGTGTTTGGAGATGGCGATAAAATAAACAAATACTTGCCAGTCCAGGCAGGGTTAAACTGACAGAGACATACTTTCAGTAGAGCACTTCCCTACTTGTGACTGTCAGTAGCCAGATGTTTTGAAAAGTTACTAAGCGTGGTCGGAACTCACACGAGAAAACGTTGATTTATGAAAGATATGATTGGCGGTGCCGCTACATCCGTAAACATCCTGCCCGATCGGTACAGCGCATGTGCAACTCTCAACAGAGATGAGAAGGAAGCGAGATGGCTCACTCGTTATCTACTTCCATACACTATATATGTAGTTTACTTATTTTGTCATGTATCAGATTTATTTATGCTGGGCCCCTCGGCCGATGGTCTGTGTGAAGAATGAAAAAAATGCCTTACTTCGGCGCCATCTAGTGATAACATCAGGAATGACAGAAGACAGCCGTAACATTACACATAGATTGCACCAACTTTCACCAGGATTGTCTAATTTTCTACAAATAAATTTAACATTATGCCAAAACAATAATTTGGAAGATGCTATGATAAAAAATGGGGTAAATACACACCAATCCCTTATGAAAAATTTTTCAACTTTGTTGGCACTCATGGTTAAATGTTAAATGAGTACTCCACCTATTTAGCATTCCGCTCTTATAACTTTGTCTGACTCATGATGGACAGCTTTAAAAAAAGAGATATCGCCTCTTTTTATTCCACAGATTTTTCTTCCTTGTCAAAACCTGGTGCCTACATTACCCACAATGCAACAGAGTACCAGCCCATCTCTAACTAGGAATGGATGATGGACCAAGCGATCCGTTTTAGTCCCTTGCTCGTCTCCTCTGCTTCACAATGTGGCTGTGTGATTTGTTTCAGTGGCTTGATCTGAAGGGACTGCTGCTTTTTAGTTTTGCCGTTCTCCTCGTAGTGTATTTTCTGAACAAAAAGGATCCACCTAACTTTCCACCAGGACCACCGGCTCTCCCTCTTTTAGGAAACGTCTTCAGCATTGAATCTAAACAGCCTCACATTTACCTAAGCAAGGTAAGATGACATAATCATATCTTCATATTATGCAGTGGTGTTATTGTGATTCTGAAAATTCAGTGAAAACTTGAGCAAAAGGTGAAAAAAGCTATTGAGTAATAACTCCCCTACTTTAGTATGTAGTAGAGACAGGTCCTCAAACAAGAGAAATTACAAAACTTTACATGAGACTCTGCCCCAACAGAATACTAAAGTCTGTGGTGGGAAACAATGCTAAAAACCTGCTGATAGTGAGTCACAGTGCATCTTATCAGAGTCACATGCTGGACAACAGGTCACTTATTCTCTGCTCCTGCATCCACAGCTAGCTGATGTTTATGGGAATGTATTCTGCATAAGTCTGGGAAGACACAAAACAGTGTTTGTGTCTGGGTGGAAGATGGTGAAGGAAGCCATAGTGACACAGGCCGACAACTTCGTGGACCGGCCTTACAGCCCGATGGTGACCAGGATTTATTCAGGGAACTCAGGTGAATCTTACAAAGAGTACACACATACAGCACATCAGCGTTAAAGCAGTCAAACTGCCTCCTGATCCCAGCCAGAGTAATGTGTGTGGCTTCTCTCTGTCTCAGCGGGTCTTTTCTTTAGCAATGGGAATGTGTGGAGGAGACAGCGGCGTTTTGCCATGGCCACGTTGCGTACCTTTGGTCTGGCCAAGAGCTCCATGGAGCAGAGCATCTGTGAAGAGAGTCGTCATCTGCAGGAGGCGATGGAGAAGGAGAACGGTTGGCAAAAACAGCAAAACAGAAAAGAGAACAACATGTAAAAGAATGCAAAGCCAAAATACACACACAGTGTACTGTGATTGAAGACATTTCTTCTGTTCAGGTGAGCCGTTTGACCCTGTGCCCCTCTTAAACAACGCTGTGGCCAACATCATCTGCCAGATAGTGTTTGGGAGACGGTTTGACTACAGTGATCACAACTTCCAGAGCATGCTGAAGAATCTGACTGAGATGGCCTATCTGGAAGGCTCCATATGGGCTCTAGTAAGATGCAAAGAAGCTCAGACACAACTCACAACCTCACATGGCTATCACCATTCATAACCAGTGTGTTAACTTTATTCATACACATTCAAGAAAGCTAATAGAAAAGTGTAATTGAGTTTGGAAAAAAAACACTCAATTTTATAAAATTTTCTGTACACAAAATAATTTAATTTGCAGATTCTTTCAATTGAAAGTTCTCTATCAGAAATTATTGTGAGCTACAGTGAGACCTTTACTTGCCAGTGGATAAAAACAACACCAATGAATAAGTCCTGTGCTTCCTCTCCAAACAGCTGTATGATGCGTTTCCAGCACTGATGAAACGCCTGCCAGGGCCTCACAATGGCATCTTCAGCAACTCCAAATGCTTGCAGACATCTATCAGGGGAGAGATAGAGAGGCACAAGTTGGATCTGGATCCCAGCAACCCACGAGATTACATCGACACCTTTCTGATAGAGGAGAAAGTATGGTGCTCACAATAAGCCAGTCTACTGTGTATATATATATGAGGACCAAAAACTAACCTTTTTGTGAACTGACCGTATGTTTGTCCCTCCGCTCTGCCTGTCAGAACAACAGAAACAGTGAACTGGGTTTTGACGATGGCAACCTGGTTCTGTGTTGTCTGGATCTGTTCCTGGCTGGTAGTGAAACCACTTCAAAGACCCTGCAGTGGGGCCTCATCTACCTCGTCGAGAACCCTCATATCCAGGGTGGGTGTTCTGCTCAGACTCCCACAGCAGCAGCACATGAAATAGAAAGTCACTTTAAATGATCAGTGAAAAATCTTTCATTTCACCCCCTAGACAAAGTCCAGGCAGAGATAGACAGAGTGATCGGACAGACCCGCCAACCCACCATGGCTGACAGACCCAACCTGCCCTACACTGATGCTGTCATCCATGAGATCCAGAGGATGGGAAACATTGTTCCTCTCAATGGACTCAGAATGGCCGCCAAGGACACGACACTGGGAGGTTACTTCATACCCAAGGTGCATCTACTTATAGCACGCAGCACATCCACATTGTGTATTTATTAGAAAACCAATATAATTTTGTGCAGTTTATGATGTTTGAAATATGATAAAGTCAGCTAATGTTACTGCAATTTGAATCTCCTGACATCACCTGGAGATTTATACTCCAAGATGAAGAAAAAGTACAAAAAGGACAAAATACATTTATTCTGTATCTTACACTTTAGTAGTCCAAGTATTTAAGAAAGCTCAAATCATATACATATTCACAGCCTCATTTTTTTTTTTTTTGCATGACTTATCTTGATCTTGTATGTCCTGTTTTCACTATTTGTTGATGTTGCTTCATACAAAGGTATTTAGTGTGCAGAGGCAAGTGTTTGTTATTGCTGGTGGTTGAAGTTTAAACTCACAACTTAAAATTCTACAACTGAATTATATTTAAAATACTGCAAAGTGCTTCTGACTTAACAATTACTCTGAGTCCGTGTACAGCGATTTCTGGTGTTCCCTATGACGATAAATCTCATTGCAAAAAGTCTTGGGCTTCATTGCCTTGCTGGCTAGACAGCTTATTGTTGCCTAGGAATGAAAAATGTGAGTGTTGTTGCAACATTGCTTGGTGTTAACCTATGGATCTTGTTTTTTAGGGTACGTCCTTGATGCCCAACCTGACCTCTGTGCTGTTTGACAAGACTGAATGGGAGACTCCTGACACCTTTAACCCCGAACACTTCTTGGATGCTGAAGGAAAATTTGTGAGGAGGGATGCATTTTTACCTTTCTCTGCAGGTAACCTTCACATCTAACTGATAATTCTGAGTTTGAATAAGTACCTAAAGAATCCACTTTTGAAGATTTGAACCACAAGGAGTAAAATCATTTAAGCAGCAGAAAGTGTGCGCCTGTAGCTAAATAATGAGTATACAAGAAAACATTTTCAGCGCACTAGCCTTCATTCTGTTGCATTTATGCTTGTTTTTCCAGGAAAGCGTGCATGTCTTGGTGAAGGCCTGGCGAGAATGGAGCTGTTCCTGTTTGTCGTCAGTTTGTTTCAGAAATTTTATTTTTCCACTCTAGATGGAATTGAGCTCAGTACAGAAGGAATCACTGGAGCCACACGCACACCATACCCCTTTAAGATCTATGCCAATCCCCGCTGAACCCTGAAACCTATCCCCTACTATAGACTATATGCTACAGTAAAGCCAAAAAACATTATACATAGGCAACACATGCTGCAACTGTGGCTTGCTTTCCTGTCAATACCATTCAAGTTTTTAAGCAGTCCAGTAGAGACAGCAATATGTCCTGTCCATAACGTGTGTGAGAAATACTGGAGCTGATGATGGTGGCACAGAGAAATCTTTCGTACAACTATAGCATGTGCTTTGTTTTGCCACAACACATAATCGCATTATGTGACTGTGTGATCATTTTCCAACACTGACACTGTTATGTCACCGTAACTCGTCAATCATGCATCTATTATTTCCCACTTGTGATATGATATACTGTATATGATTTTAGTTGGACTATTGCCCACTATAAAAATTACAAAAGGCCAGATTTCATTCACCTCTTTGTCTCTCAGGTTACCTACAGTATGTATGGTTAGATCCATCCTGATGGGGTTGACTTGTAAATTGCTGCTTTATTATCACATGTGTGAAGGAGCCGATGACATGAATTCACCTGTAAAGAACACACAGATGATTTGTGAACGGTGTTGAAATGAAACGTAGTGATCAGTGCAGGCCTTCGTGTTTTTAATCTTCGGACCTAAACTGAGATTGATGTCACTCAATGTAAAACACACTTTTAGAAAAAGATTTTATTTATTCACAAGAAAACCAAAATGATTTAAAATTTTAACTCCTTAAATTCCTGAAAATTCATAATGCCTTCCTAACTTTTCTTTATGTACACACAAACGTATAACGTAGTTCCTGTGCTGTGCTACACTTGATCGCACTTCTTATTTTCATGTAAATGCTTTTAAATCAGCAATCTACAGGAATCATCCGCTGCAAAGGAAAATAAAAGCACTTTGACATACAGCTATCGATCACACATGGCAAAACCATCATAAAAGAATGCCTCTTTAGTGTTATTGCAAACATACAGAGTGACAAGGCGATCAACAGCCATTTCATGTTGTGAAACTAGTGCAGTTTAACTTAAGACTCGATAAAGGTTGGACAGCCAATATCCCACAATATCAAAGAAAACACCTGCTTCTCTACAGCGCTCTTCACTCTGAACCTCCACCGACACTAAAACAGCCTGAAACATATCCATGATTAAATACAATATCGACTACAGTAATTAAAACTCTCAAGTTACAACTTGCAGGTACTGTATGAAAGCTTAACCTGGTTCTGACATTTAGGATCAGAAGCTGGTGCTAAAATCATGTTTACATTACAGCTGTACAACTTAATCGATTATAGACTTGATTACTCACTACTACATAAGATTCAAGATATTCAGTGAATAGAAAGGCCTGCCAGTTTTCATTTAGAGCATTAAGGAGCAGTAAGGAAGTCAAATCACACTTTAGTACTGAAAATACATGATAAACAGAGTGACTAGTCTTGGATTTCTTGTGTAGGATTCGTTGTTGCAGCACCTCAGAGGTTGATTTTACTTAATATGATTTCTAGGATTTTTCACAGCTTTACACGATGGGCTTGTTCCATTTTAGTAGAAAAAATTTTAAGTGTCTGTTTGATGCTTAAAAGCAGTTGGTGGCCAGCACCAAATATAGCAATCATTTTCTCAAAGACATTCAAAGAACATTTGTCTGACATTAGTACCTCCTTAACTGCATAGTATGATGGTACATACATCAACAATCATCTGAAGTTAGATTTAGCATTCAAATAACCCTTTAAAAAAAAAAAAAAAAAAAAATCACATTCACATTCATATATATTACGGGCTCAGATTCTGAATAAAATAGCTAAGCATTCAATTACGTTTCTCTCATTCCTGATCGAGTACACAGAATGACAGGATAGAAGAGAATGAAGGCTAAATTGATGATTTGCAGTTGGCAAAGCAAACACAGAGCAGATGGGAAATATGTTCTAAGTCTATGGTTGGGAGAGTATGCGCTACTTTAGCTAATGAGGTGAACACAGGTTGTGGGTTCATGTTCTATGAAAGGTCAGCCTGTAGCCAGTGTATTGTGGGACAGTTTGCTATAACCTCAGGTGGGCGACCTATAGGGTTGTGTTTGATTAAGTAAGAGCTCAGATGTGTTTAAGGTCACTTGAGTGCTCACTGGTGGGAGGGAGTGAGGGAGGGTATTTTTCCCTTAACTGAATAAAGGTGAGACATTTAGCTCTATGACAAGGTCTACTTGGAGTTAGTGGCAGGCACGCTGATGGAGAGTGCCCGGCGTGGGGCGTTTGAGACTTGCCGCTGCTGGGACAAGAAGGACTGACCGGGGGACACCACGGAGGAGGAGCAGCCACCCAGTCGTGATTCAATTGCCAACTTCTGAAAGTTCAGACTCTAAGGACAAAGAAAGACAAATTTGCAGTATACTTGGGTGTTGATAATGTCATAAAAGGCAGGATATAAATCATTTTACCTTGTTATACCACGCTGTGACGATCAGCTTTTCCTCATACTCTCTCAGTCTGGCCTGCTCACATTGACGCTACAGAGGCAAATCAATCAAACATGAGTTAAGCTTGAAAACCAGTCCTTTAAAAAAATAAAATAAAAATAAAAAAGTACTGTACGTTCACTACGAACGAGTCAAAAAGTAGATTTACCTCCAGGTTGAGAATCTGCTTGTCCCGATCTGCTAACTGGTTCCTCAGAGAGTGGATCTCAGCGGTGGCTGGGTTTAGTTTAGGATCCAGCGCTCGGATCACCTACAAGCAGGAAAAGAAAGGACAGTTCTGAACACAAGTCAGATCACAGTACTGGACTCAACCTTGCGTTTCAAGGAATAACAAAACTGGAATAAAATTGAATAAATAAATAAAAAAGAAATGATACTCATCACTCACATTGCGAGCTTTCTCCAGGTACATTTTGTACCTCTCTTCCATGGCCCTCATGTCATCATCCTTCTTCTTCAGGGCAGCCATCAGCTCATCCACCTTCAAGGCTTAGAGGCCAGGAAGAAATGAGGTTTCACTTTCACAGTCATATTGTGCTGTTGTGTATTGATGCAGCATTGCAGAGACGGTTACATTTTCCACTTCTGAGGTCGCAGTAGTGGTGTCATATTGGCAAAATCAGATGCGTGATTGGAGACTTACAAGTTTGAGTGTTGTCAGGCTGAAGGTCCTCCAGCAGCTCTTTCTTCTTCATGATTTCGTCCTGAGCCTCGTTCAGCTGGACCCTGAGGAAACAAATGCCGTTTCTTTAACTCCCTCTACTGGAGAACACGGTCATTCATTTTATGTCTCAACTTTTATCCAAGAACCCATAATTCACACTTACATGTGCGCATCAAGTTTCCGCTTCAGGTTTGACTGAAAACAAAAAAGAAAAACTGATTTTAAAGCTTCAGCTAATACATTACAAAGGTTACATTTGGTTAATTAATTGTGCACTGCAAACACATATAAAAAAAATTCCCCCAGTTAAACATTTTGACTGAAAACATAAACTAATGTGACTTCCTTCCATAATGTCATGCCAGCACAAAGTCTAAACAGCCTAATATGATTATAACTCTTTTCTCTGTATTGGTGCCAGAGCTCCTGGCACACTCACATCATCGGGTTTGGCCGCCTGACTCTGCAGAGCCCTCTGGAGGTCCTCGACCTGCTGCTGCAGCTCACTGATCCGCTCTCGACTCAGTCTGCAGATTGATCACAGTGAATAGGAAGGAAACATTAACAAAAGAATGCATTTAAAAAAGAATCTAACATGATGCATTAGCACACAAAACAGAACAGAGCTAAAGCTCAAACAAAGCAAAGTATCAACAGCAAAGCAGCCGATGATTATGGAGAAAAAGAACCTCTATCACGTCGACCTGTTACAAAGACTTAACTGCTAACCTGTTCTCAGTGTCCAATTCACTGCGTGTCTTATGTGCTTCCCCCAGCTGAGCTTGCAGTGAAGCGATCTTCTCCCTCTCACATTCCTCCTGCTGCACTCTCAGCATCTTATTCTCGTGCTGCAGCCTGATGAACTTTTCTCTGAACAATCACACAAACAAAGTCAGTGTTAACACACACACACACCACACTGGAGCAGAAAGTAAAAAAATTCTACATTGTCAGAAGCAGCGTCTATTACCTGTACTCAATGGGTATTAACTCAGCTGCCAGGTTATCATGGCTGGGGCTGCCAGAAGGAAGCATCCCTACATGAAGAAAGTATGCGCATTTCAGAATATCAAAGTGACAAGTGGCTAAGCAGTATTACTGTCAGATTTGAGTATCAAGTGAGATACCTGCTTGGGCGAGCTGGTGCTGTTGAGCCTGAGTGCATCGCAGCTCCTCATTGATCTCCTTCAGAGACTCTCTCTCAATAATGATTCTCTAGTGGAGGGAAAGACATTATAAAACAACAGTCCAAATGTTAGTGAAGACGTTACCACAGCTAGAGTAAAAAAATAAATAAAACTTCTTTCTGACACATTTCAAAGGCTGCCACACCTCTTTCTCTTTCATCACAGTCTCGTGCTTTTCCCCTAACTTCTTCATCTCAAAGGCCAGGTTGTCTGCTCGTCTCGTCTCCTCAGACAACTTCCTGTGTAGCTCCTGGACCTGACATACAGCATGCGAAAACACGTTACATATAAAACACATGTTCGGCTTTAAGAAATCAATAACAGATTCATAAAATTTGAGTTTTATTTTAGTGTGGAATTTCTTTGCACATCATTTACCTGTCTCTTGTACGTCTCAAGCTGAGCGCGGGCAGCGTTGGCCTTGCGCAGTTCTTCCTCCAAGCTAACAGTGTTGTGCATGTAGGTCATGTTATTCTCCTCCAGCAGCTTCATCTGCCTCTTCAGATCACCTAAATTCTCCAGCTTACGTTTGTACGTTTCCACTGAGGCCTCCAGCATCACCACCCGATCTGAGCAGTTCCTACAGTATGTCAATACAAAATACATTAATATCAATTTTCAAAAAAACCTATCATTGAATAACTGACACCAAACGGCTTAATTTTTCTATCTTTAGGCTCTAATCCGGGGTTTCCACTAGCATGGACGAAGAATTTTAGCATTTCCCCCCCATTAAAATTAGTGTAATAATTTACAGTTTAGAGTTATTTTACTTAATGTTGGAATATTACATTGTGTGCTGATGTTGTTTTCCTATTTCTTTTTGTTTGTGCTCATGCAAAAAGTAAACCTACTCTCTCAAAGCCATTTGTATGCAGATTTTTGTTCCAGCCATCAGCTAATTTCACTGATTAGCACACCCTCAACCAAACAAGAGGAGCTAAACATAAGCACCTAAGTGGCCCAGGTGTCTGCTAGTTTCTCATTAGGAGGCAACAAAAGATGTCTGTTTGTATGCTGCTCCTTAAAGAAAAAGTAGCTGAAATAAAAACTGGTTACTCTGTCTAGCCTTTTTTAATATTACTTTGTTTATTTTTGTGGTCTGTACTCAAAATAAAAGAAAATACTTTGGCAGACCTGTTAAACCTGATGCAGTGCACCTCCCCCCATAAAACACAAACCTCAGAACGTCCAGTTCATCTTTGAGAGCTCGAGATTCTTCTGCCAGGCTGGTGAGCTCGTCGTTACGGTGCTGAACCTCAATCAGCTGCTTCTCCAACTCTTCACAGTGGATGCGGTAGTCATCCTTAGCGGCCTCCAGCCTAAAAGACACAAATACATATAATAATAAAAAATAAAACCACTATCCACTTCTGGCTAATATCCTGTCGCAGGAAAATAAAATGCACCCATGCCATGACTGCAAGCCGGATGACACCCCCGTCATCGGCCGGATTACAAACAACAATGACAATTCATTTCGGGAGGAACTCAACAATCTTGTTGATTGTGCACAGAGAACAACCTACTGCTCAATGTCAGCAAAACCGAGCAGCTGAGTGTTGATTTTAGGAAAAAGGAGGCAAAGACACACACCCCTGTTTACATCAGTGGAGCAGGTGGAACAGTTTTAGGTTCCTGGGAATCAGCATCACAGAGAACCTATCATGGACATCACATATCTCCACCCTGGTTAAGAAAGCTCAGAAACAGTTGTATTTCTTTAGAAAACTTAATAAAGCAAAATTCCCGTGCCAAGTTCTTTACAGAGGAGCAATAGAAAGCATCCTGACCGGAAACATTACAAACTGGCATGGGGTGTGCACGGCCCAGGACCGGAGGGTTCTGCAGCGGGTGATTAAAACCGCTTAGAAGATCACTGGTACCAACATACCGAGAATCAGTGATATTCAACTCCACCTCATCCTCTGCACTCCACCATAAATAAAATGACATGGAACTTTCTGTTATGCTGGTTTTGAACATTAACATACCACTACCTTTGTATATGTATATAAGTAAATGTATATATTGTTTTATTTTTATTCTATTTTAATTTAAAATATTTGTATATATGTTCTGTGTGTGTAGCGTGAAAGGAGCTACAACTTTCATTTCACAGTGCAGCCCTGTGTTGTAGAATGACAAAAAAGTACCTTGTATAATGAGGTTGATGCAGTACACTGAAAGTGACACACCTGAAGTTCTCCTCCTGCAGCGCCTCAAACTGTTGCTGCAACTGGCTGTGTTTTCTTCCTGAGGGTGTGCTTGGGTCGTCAAATGTGTCCAGCTGATTGGCTCGGTCTGTTAGGACGTCATTCTCGGCCAATAAGCTGTTCCGTTCCTCTTGAAGAACAGCCACCTGTCCAGGCACAATAAGGTTTAGACCTGCTCTCACAAGTGAAACAATTAACAAAGTTAAAGTGAATTTTATATATATATATATATATATATATATATATATATATATATATATATATATATGTTTGTGTCAGTCAGCAGGAAGACTTTGTGATGTTAAATCTCTCTTTGGTCAGTTATTTCATGCAAAGCAGCAGTCACATCTGAGCATCGAAAGACACACCACTCCCATTACAGATAACTCTTCCTCTCCCAGCTGTTAATCAGTGCAGTTAATCCATGCTGGAAGCATGACAGCACAGACAAATTGGACTTTAAGTAAACACGTTAATACACGGCTTGTTAGTTTCACTTCTCACCCATCATTTCGCTGATGTGTTTTTTTTCCAACCTCCAGACACTGGACTATTAGCCCGAGATTAACATGTCATTGTTTAAAAGTCCTGCATACAACATGTCTACAAACTAGAAAAAACAACCCATACAATCAGTGTCTAACTTTAGAAGCTACACGTTTAACTGGGGCTGGGATACATGGTTGATCAATATCATAATAAAATAACAATATTTTCCTGATACATATATATCGCAATATTGCAAATATATCCAAAATAACATGATAATAAATTTGATGTACAATTCATGCTCCACTGTCATGCATTACAATGAACAAAACTTTTCACACGTGTAAAATAAAGAAAATTCAGTCATTAAACTCATTTTGTTGCTCCCAATGTTTAGTTTGCTTGGAATTTAAAAAAAAATAGACGACAAAATTTTGTAAATGACAAGATTTGATGATCATCATCAGAAGAATTAAACTGAAAGCTTATGAAAAATAATACTGAATTACTGTCCAGCCCAAACTTTAACTCCATTGCTTTTCCTATGAACTATAATGTAAGTCTTAAATAGACCAATATGAATTACAAAATAATGTGATGCTGCTTTTACCAAAAGAAAATGACGAAATGGTTATTATGACAGACAGATGTTTCTGGGTGAATTACTGAAATAATACCACAGAATATTAAAACACACACTGCATGACTTGTCTGAACAGAATCCTGATTGAGCCGTCTGTTAGCTGAGTTAGAGTAAACATTTGAGCAGCTGGTTTAGATGGGTTTAGTTTTGCCGAATGGTCAGCCAAGTTGGACTTACCTCGCTGCGGCGAGAGATGAGCACGATTGGTGACAGAACAAATCAATCTGTCGAGAGTCCAGTTGAACAGTTGATCAGTGCCTATGTTAAACTTAGTCTTCCTGTACAGTGCTGAGTGAGGCCTTCTAGCAGTGGCAGAGCACGGGCCGGTTGCCACAGTGGGACCAGCAGAGCCCAGACTGTAAGCCCACAGTCCTTCTGCCACAGCAGCTCCAGACAATAGACCCAAGCATTACAGCGAATTACACAACTCCTGTTTACACTGTGCCACAGGCGTGTGTGTGTGTGTGTGTGTGTGTGTGTGTGTGTGTGTGTGTGTGTGTGTGTGTGCGTGTAAAAACATGGAGATTTGAATATCTGCAACTTACTGAAGGCACTGAGGCTAGACAGCTGTAAATGAATCATATTAATGTATTTTTTTTCTGTAGAAAGCGTGTGTATAAGCTCTGTATTCACCTGTATGTCCAGCTCTTGACAGCGTTGGGCTAATGCTTCCTTCTCTGCTAGAAGTTCGGCGAGGTCCTCTAGGGCTTTTTTTAGCTGGACACATGAAGGAAAAGCAGAATTAACTAACAAGTACATTTACATAACTTATAGACTGGTTCTACCGCAAGACTCTGGTCAGAAGGCTCAGAAGTCTTTAAAACTCTTCTTTAAGCATCACCTCCTTTTCATGGATGGCCATGTTCAATTTTTAACCAATGTTAAGCTTGTTACACAGGACTCATCCCACAGTCTATCTGCCTGTTCAGGCAGCTGATGCCCAGAGCTCTCTGTACAGTGGTCATGCTTATCCTCAAACAGATCACCTTAAAAAATGCCTGGGTGACTCGAGGTTGGAGTGACTCCTTTGAAATGGTAATGTTGAAGTTCATACTGAGAGCTGAAACTGACAACAATTTTGATCATCAATTTGCTAAGTACTGCCTCTCAAAAAGGTGAGGATTTACTTGCTTTTCTCCATTTCATTTCATAATAAATTGAACCCCTTTAGGCTTTTTGACTGTTGGTCAGACAAAATAAGCAATTTCAAATCTTAAGATGATTTATAGACCAAATACTTAACTGAAAAAATTACTTAGACATTAATTGCAAATAAAAATAATCATTGTACAAACTGGGAATTAAGAATGTATCTCCAAATTTACTTACTTAGAGAATTTCACAGCAGAAAGTAACAACTTTGTTAAAACAATAGGAAGTCCTCCCGGTTGGGAGTCTCTGTAGTAACAACACTGACCTGCTGTTCCAAGTCCCCTGACAGTTCTGCTCCAAATGTGGCCATGGTCTCTTTACTCATGAGCTGAAGAGGAAAAATGTCACTGGATTTATGGATTACACAGACTCATTAGAATAGCTGCAAAGCTTCAACCTATTTTACCCAAACACAAGTATACCCTCTGCCCTCCCACAACACCAACTACTGCTGCGGCTGAAGTCCCTTTGAGACACTTTGGCTTTGTTCAGACTGCAGGCAAATCAGATTTGTTTCTCAAATCAGACAGACTGTCCGCATTGTTATTTGCAAGTGATCAGGTCGGATTTGTGTGTCCAGACATCACCAACCTATCTGCATGGGTTGATGTGGTAACGACGTAGGAATCAGTAACTACGTACGCTATGGAGATCCGTCATCTCGCCCTCCAAACAATCGTGCTGTCAAGTCGCGGTGCAGAACTCCTCAACTGCTGAGTTTGTGTGGTGCAACGGAGGAGTTCTGCACCGCGACTTGACAGCGTGCAGCATGGATTCTGTTCTGACGCTTCATGGATGTATTATAATAGCATCCATGAGCTGCTCTGATGAACTTCCGTCACTCTGGATTTAACGTCATCGTTGTGTGTCGTGTTGCGAGCGAAGCAAAAGACACTTTGAAATCCTATTTGAGTGTCCGGACTGAGACGCATCTGTAGAAATTCGATTTGCAAAAATCGCATTTCATGTGGTTTTTGGCTGTCCAGACTTTCTAAAATCAATCTGGATATGCCAAAAGACTGATTTGGGCTGGCAGTCTGAACAAGGCCTTAGAGACAAGTTAAAGTTAAACTGCTCAGCCAAGCTTTTCTGGATATTTTGAATATCTCTAAGTGAAGGAGACACATATTAAGATGGACTGACCTCCTGGATGGCTGTCATGACAACATGCTGCACTGACTCCTCCAACGTCATGATGATCTGGATGTATTCTGGCAACAGAATGAGAGAGATTCATCAACTACACACACTGACTGCATCGTTTAGAATTTAGAAGCGTTTCTGTCCCACTTCCAAATGTAACACAGCTGTCATTGATTTCCCAGCCAGGCTGCTTGACGGACTCTGCCTTTGTCCGTGGCTTGGGAGGGCAATAATTAAACATTGTTCAGCTGACGGCCTTAACCTAACTGGATTTTGATGGCACATGTATACTGTAGATATTTGAGTAACTGTTTGTGTGCACAAATGGTGTGTAACATAGAAGCAGTCCAATACCTTGTTTACGCTCACATCTGACAGCACAGCCCAGTATGAGCTGCAGCAGCCTCCCCAGCTCCACAGGGTCTGAATGCTCTGCCGCCAGGGCCAGATCTGGCAAGGGGAAGTCTGAGATTTCCTGGGCTAAGACCTGATGGTGCAGAGAAAGACATAACAGTGAGTCAAACTGCTCTGAGCTAAACTGGTAACAGTTTTGCTACAACTAATGATGAATAAAATATTTCGATCATGTGTCGATTTAGCAAAATGTATGTAAAAAAACTGCTGGGCAACAGTACTACATGTACTACTACACATATTGTGTACCAGGCTTGAGCTGCTTGATGCTTGTTTTGCATACTAGGCTAGTGGGGTTTTGCGCTACGTAAACAATGCCTACTACAACTCCCACAAGAATTGAATGAACACACAGAGTGCGACTCTCACATCCAGCAGGTGCTTCTTCAAACCACCTGACAACTGTGCAAACACAAGGGAGGATATTGTGCCACAACCTACCTCATTATAATAATCAACCACCATCTGAAGGATCTTCTTCAGGTTGTTCATCTGAGATCACACACAAGATTATGAAATGTTATGAACTTGGTTTATAGTCAAAATGGGGACAAAGAGAACAAACTCACAACAGAGATTCCCTTTAAACATAATTTATGTTCATGCAATGACTTTTTAAATGTACACAAGTGAAAATAGGCCATCTTCACAGCAGACATTTTGACTTGTCATGGTAGAAAAAGTTAATAATAACATTAACGATGGCCCTTCTCTACTCTAGTGTCCCAGTAAGCCCAGCATGCACAAAACCAGGACCCTTAAACTGAAGCAGCTAAATGGAGTTCAGACATTCATTTTATTGTTTACACCTGTGCTTTTCCTACTGTGACATGTCAAAATGTCTTCTGTGGAAGAGGTCTATCGGGGAGGGAAAAAAAAACAGCAACAGGGAAACACAGTCACAGCCAAACAGAGGGAGATAGAATGGCATGCATTTTGCTTTTCTAAATCACCTTTACATTACATATAGCTGACATATTTGGACAAACATACATGTACACATTTCGCCAGAGGAGTCAGAGCGCGGGGTCAGAGTGCAGGCTAAGCCAGGAGAGGCACCCTTGGGGCAGGCAGGAGGTCAGTGTCAAGGGCAGTTTGGCAGGGTTGAAGCAAACAGAGGATTTAGCACACAGGGGGTTCAGCAAAACATGAAGAGTAGAGTCAGAGAGGACAGATAGGGGACGGGGAAGACAGCACTGCTATGTACCTTCAGTCTCCATTTATCCTCAATGTCTGTTTTGATACGACTGAGCCATCCATCAGTGAACCAAGCTGGGTCTCTGCAGCACACGGGGCATAAAAAGACACACAGAGAGGAACAACAGTTAATCTACACATGACTTCTCAATTAACTGTGTGCAGTTCAATGTCAAAGTCTTCTAGAGAATATTAAGTGTTGCAGTTTGCTTTCTCTCAGCAGTTATTTCCTACAGTACCCAGAATTACTTTTTAATAACCCCTAGAAAAACAGGAGTGTTCTTTCATTCAGCTGTGGGTTGCACATGTAGGAGGAGGGTAACAGTGATAGTAAAAGCAACTTAAAGGGAGTTTTTCCACAAAGAAAACAGTGAGTCTCACCACTCACAACACAACATGCCCCTCTACTGTAGCTTTGTTACATTCTGAACTCTCAAGGTTGCTGTCTGTGGAGAACGTGGTATCTCCTTCTGTCACTGGTGCCGTTTGGTGAATTTAAAAATCATTTGTTGTTGTTTTCAGTGTCTGTTGTTCGAAATCTGATGTTTGCTGTTGATTTACATTGCAAAAAATGGACCCAGAAATGCATTATCCAATAACATTTGTGTATATAATCAGGACTCTTACAAAATGTATTAGAACAATGAATTGCGACTGAGTGACAAACAAAATCCTTTACTTTAGCTTTTTTTTTGCCAGGATTTACATGGTGCATAGTTCAGTTTGTCTTAGAGAAACTTAAGTACCAGGCTACCACATGTGATATGGTGGTCTATAATAATTTGAGCCAAACCAGAATGGCTGTAAATAAATAATGTATCTGCAGAGTAGCCAGATATCATGATTAATGGTACAGATCTCTACAACCTATATGCTATATTCCTGTGTGTGTGTGTGTGTGTGTGTGTGTGTTTGTGCTCTCACATTTGATGCAGTGCCTGTGACATTGCCGCTCCACTGGTCAGCTCCTCCACTGTTCTGCAGGGTGCAGGAGTGTTGAAGGTCTGCAGCTGAGAGGCAGAAAACACGGCATCATCATGAGGACCGGTCAACAATCCATGGAGAGTACAAGGCGAATAAAACTATGTGAGGGAGGTGGTGACATGCAGAAGCACACTGCATTGCACAAGCTATCACTTAAGTGTTTCTCCAAAACACCGCAGATGTGCTGAGGTGCTGTGTACCTGCATCCAAACTGCTACAAGGGAGGAATGAGTAAAGCAGAGAGGATATAATAGGGGACAGGGATGCACTTCTGGATGGATAGCAGGATGAGAGATGAGACTGTATTTAATAGTGGCAAAGACACCACAACAAGAACTGTCCAACTGTGTCCTGTACACATCCTGCTGTTTATAGTGATTACCAAGCTTATCTCAAGGCTACCGGTTTGAGGTTCACTCCCACCGACCTGTGAACGCTTCAGTTCCAAAATGAGATAACCACCATTTGAAAACATTGACATGTAGCATTAAAATTAAGTCCACTGTTTGGGGACAACTTTTAAATGTTGTCCTCCTAATTGGACATAAGGGTTTTTTGGCATGAAACCCTGGTGGGCTAACTTGATCTAACCTCTTACTTTGTGATACTGTTGTTCAACAAGATAACTGATGTGGCTGTGATATAGCCGCAGGATTTAGATGTGAGATGAACCTGACACGAGATCTAATTAACAAACCGCTTAGCCTATTAAGGTAGCCAACAAAACGTGGATTCAAACCCATGAAGAAGAAGTCAGCTAAGTTATGTCTAAGGTAAATAAAAAAGAAGGTAACTATTGCTGGTGTTAGCTACATTTAATCTGTTACATAATGTTAACAAAAGATCCAAAGAGCGACATTCCACAAATATCTCCTGGTTAATGGGATTAGCACTCTAAATCTGGCGACTAAACTGAAGGATATTGTTGTCTTTGTAGCTCCTGAGTGGTAACTTCATATTTGTTAGCCTGCAGTGCCAGCTCCCTGCTCCTCGCCTAGCTACACGTCGGACTGACAGTGACAGCGTCTGTCTATGAAATGAACAACAGCTGCAGCTGACGCTAATCTCCGTAATAACGACGTACAGCAGTTGCTGTTAGACTAACTGACGACCATCTGTGCTCGTTCATATTTGTCTCATTTTCTCTCAGCTGATAAGAGACTGTTTTCGTTGACACCCCCACCCCTACCACCTACAAACAGGTAAGCGAAATCGCCTCCATGGTTTCCTTCTGTCAGGCGACACATTCACGTAACGCTGAGCAAACAAACTCACCCATATTATGAGGCTCTCGGTCAGTGCCGTTTTATTCTCGTCCATTTGTTTCTTTTTAGCTTAAAGCTAAAATATTTTCCACCTGTCAGCAAAGCTCTTCCGCTCCTTTCCTCTGCATTTGACCTCACCTGCTGCCGAGAGGTAGATCTCTAACGACAAATACGTACAGTGAAGAGCCACGACGGCCGTTCCGCCATAAAAATAACGTAAGATGTACGTGAATGGCGCAGCTTCTTAGTTCTTTGACGTTTACTTGTTTGAGGGTTGCGGTGAAGTGAGCTGGATCCAATCAGTGTTGAGCTCTGTGAAGATTGACGGCTGTCGAACCGCGCTGTAGCCAATCTGTGAACGTGACCTGTGATTAACATACGCCCCCATTATCTGGCCAAAATCAAAACATTTCTGATCTGTGTAATTATCAAATGGCTTCCCTGCATTAGTGATGGAAAAATCCAAATCAAGGGAAGGGAACACAGTTAAATGTGTATTACTTCATATTTTATTCACATTCATATATTATTTTCACCTACTTGTATGTATGTAGGCTACATAATAGTTCTGTTTATTTTCACCTGTCTTTGTTCAGCTTTGTTGTCCGTGTGTTTTAGCTGTATGTCTATTTCTATCTTCCTATAAACTGCTCTTGGAACTGTGTGCAAGTACACTGAGAAGAACTTAAAACCAAATTCTTTGTATGTGTACACATACTTGGCCAATAAAGCTGGTTCAGATTCTGATTCATCAGATTTCATGAAAGAAAGACTATTTTGGCAGGTCACAGTATTCAATCTGCTGTCAATACAAGCAGCTCAATAAGACTTGACTCTCCCCAGTGAGGTCATTCCACATTCAGATAACAAAGTCATGATAGGCCTACTGTACATCATCGTGGCTTATAAGATCTTTACGGACGTGGCTGCTTATGATAAAACTGTGATAACCTCAGAGAAAGATAGACAAAAGAAAAAACTGCAAACATGACAAAAAGCCCCAAACGCATACATTTATTGCAAACATCAAATAAACAATTTCAAGAACATTTGTTTTGCTCACAGTACCTCCCTACTGTCTACAATACCAGTGGGGTTCTGTAAACAACACATTCATTTGATTTATTTCATTTGAAGTTTTGTCTTTGTTTTGCTTCATCTTGTCTGCCAACAACACACGTGATAGCACTTGCTCAATCAACATAAAATCTTAATTGCAGTGTATTTCATGTTTGACTACGTGACCTACTGTAAAAGGCTAGTAGCCAACGGAGAGATGATCCTGCACAGCCAGTTTTTCAGGTATTGCTCGCAGTTGGAAACTGAATACAAATAGGGAATGTTAATCCCTTTTAACCCTGTTTTATAGGCTATATTATCTAGAAATAGAAACTATTTTCTGTAATCATCCTGCTCTCAGGCAGCCACTGCAGGCTTGGCAGCATGCCCACCATTCTCTGACCATAAATCATTTCTCATGAATACAATAAACCTCCTCACATTATCCATTCATATCTCTCACATGAGGGTTAGGCTACAGTGTGTTACAAATACTGACTGCTTTTCCAAGATAACAAATCTCACACGTGTCACCTGCTTTCTGAGCCACAATATGGAAAATTCCAAACAAGTAGAAGATGAGATGCATCATGTGCATCTGTAGCCTTATGACATATTTAATTTGAATCTGGTTGAATATAACACGAGACATCCTTACATCACAAACAACTAAGGGATCACTGAGCATAGCTGATATGTCACACACTTCTACAATCAGTGTGTGTATGTCCTCTGACTGGACTTTACCCATATGGCCTACCAGAGCACCCTCTGTCCTGTGTTTAGTTGTCAGTAGGTGAGCATCTCCTGCCACTCTGAGACCCTGACCCTCATTGACTGATGGATGCTATTTTTAGATGACCTGAACCACACTGACTCCATCTCTTCAGCTCCTGTCTGAGGGGAGATGAAGGGCCTGTGTAAATATGTGCCAGGATATTTCTGCAGCAGCTGCCAAGGTGAATTATGTGAAGATGATCACACCTTCACATGATCACTGTAAGAGAGAGCTAATTGATTTGCTTAATAGTTGAGAATTTGTTGAATTCAGAAATCTTCCTTTGTATCACAGCAAAACCTGGATCTATGAGAGAGATATTTTGCCTCTCCCCCTTAGTGTAGTACAGTGTTAATGTCAGTGACATTCGTATGCATTTCACAACCAATAGTTTATGGTAAGAGTAGTATTATGGGAAGGAGGGCTGTTGACAGAGTAAACTTTGGGTAAATGATTGGCAAAGTCAGATCTAGCCTACTTAAACACAGCGTGGGAGGGATCTTTTCTGCAGTTGATCTGGTGGAAAGTCATGTGACCCAAATAGTTTGTCTCTGACCACTCTTAAGGGGGGTTGCTTTTTACATGTGATGACTTGAATACTTTTACACTAAACGTTCATTGCAGTCTCTTGTACTTTTCCATAAGTGTTATATGTTCTTTTGCAGTAGTACAGCTTAATACAACCCTGTGCTTTATTGATCGGACTGCATTGCTGCTCCCTTTTAAGCAGGAAGACTCTGACACCAGCTGATATTGGAGGCTGTAGTTGATCATTAACAGGCAGCTCTAATTTATTTTGAAGAGTGATGCTGTCAGGCAGCACTTCATTTCCTTCTAGGAGCCGGTGACTACATGTCAGCTGCTGTTTCTAGATCAACTATGCACCCCCACCACAGCTCTCAGTCCAAGTGAGTCTCATTTTTATTACGTTTGGCAGTATTGATAGGTTTATGTTTGTTTGCTTAGAATACAAGCGTGGTTGTGTGCTCTAACTGCACTTATAAGATAGTTTAGATTTAGGCAGAAGTGTTTTTTTGATCTCATGACACCCAGGCTCGCTCAAACTGATCTGTTAGAAATCTGTTAGAAATGGACTAGTTGCCTAAAAGTGTAAAGTAATCCACTAGACTAGAAACAGTGTAACTTCATAAAGTGATTACTGTAATCACTGTAAATGCAATTTGATGATAAAAGCCAGATTGTGATGCTGAAGTTGTTTGCGGTGCCTAATGAAAGTTGTGATTATTTTTAGTTAAGATTAATTTTACAAATGAATGCAGGGTAAGCTTTGAAATAATTTAGGTAAATGAAAGTCCTTGTGGATACAACATGTCAATTAGCTGGCAGCAGCTAATCTGTCAAACAGCTGTAGTCACCGCATCAGCATCTGTCATCCACAAACAGAAAAGAGCGGCATACAATCCAGTTTATCTCCCAAATCTTTTGTTTTTGTGTCAGTATCTCCTCACTGGCAGATATGCGGAATTTAAGGCGTGTATATCATTGACGCCATCTTGTGTCACTTTGCAGACTGGACCATCTCCCCTCTGAAGGTGCAGCGGGTCACGGTCACCTCGGGTCATCCAGATCTCTGGTGTGCACACCTGATCAGTCAGCATCAACGTACATCAGTTGCCACAAGGTGAGAGCTTCGCTCACTCACACACACACACACAGCAAGCACAGATATGAAGCTTATGGTTTGCAGGTTATTTCTTTAAAGGAAATTTCAAAATCCAATAGGTTTTTTTTTCAACAAACAGTGACGACAGGACAAGCACACAGGCAGTAAATAATGTTATTACTGTAAGGCACTCCTGTGTGATGATTATTATTGCTTTTATTAGGGTCACAGTCAGGTGGAGAGAGTTGCTGCCAAACAAATGATAATAATCTCACTGTTTACTTGTATAATCCTGGACCTTGGCCTAATCAAAAGTCCCCAAACATGTATTGTGTATCTATTATAATGTCTGTTATGAGCGTTTTAGAAATTATATTGCACACAATATTGGGAATATTTAATTTGGCCATAAGATTGTTTTTTGATTCGTCAGCTCTTGCTCTGCTTCATATTTTCTTCTTCCTCCTTATTTTTTTCCTTCTTCCTGTTTTTCACCTCTCATCTCTTAACTTTTGTCTCTCTTTGTCCCTAATCTTTTTAGGAATCTACACAGTCATGTCCATCAACAAGCCGAGACTGGCACTGTCCAGTCTGCCTGCAGACGGCCAGCTTCCCAGTCCAGACGAACTGTGGCCATTTGTTCTGTGGTACGAGATTCAACACACACTCATTCATTGGCTGGTCAGTGTAGCATCAGTGTGCTGCAGCCTTGAGGCCTGTATGTTCGGCTTTAAATAATTAACTGTTGCCATGGTTTTCCAACTCTGCCTCTCACCTGAAAGCTTTACTCAAATGATTCTTCTCAAAGGTGTACGTACGTATAAGATGTGGTGTAGTGAGTCACCAAAAACAAACACAGTCAATTATCTGGTCACAGATGTGCAGAGGTGAACCTCAGATGCAAAAGTTCAAGTTCAGATTTACAGAAGGACATCTGATCGTGTTATATCATCAACATATTATATTGAGTTGGATAAAACTTTTTAGATAGACCAATCTTGCTGCTCAACTACCATCTTCAGCAAAGTATTGGATGGCTAAATTGACTGTGGTATTATATATATATATATATATATATATATGTTTCATAGCACATTGCATAGCATATTTCATACACAAGGGAACACTAAATGTGTTTTAGAGTAAAATTGAAAAGAAAAGGAACAAGGATAGAAAGAAAGTAAGAGATGTATGACTTTAATCACAACTCAGTCGCGTTAAGTTTTCGATTTCTAAGATGAAGTAATCATTACTGAAAGACAGCAGATAAAAGTAACATTTTAAGGCTGTGAGAGTCTGAACATACCTCAAGGCTGTTCTAGCAACTAGGAGCATAAAAACTAAAGGCAACTTCACCAGATTTTATAAGTGACACTCGGAACAGTGAGCAGCGCGGTGCCAGGAGAGGTGTGGCTCAGAGGCACAGCGGTCCGCCCACTGAGCGGAAGATCGGCGGTTCAATCTCATCATGTCGAAGTGTCCTTGGGCTGTGGCATCGGTGTGTGAATTAGTGAGTGATTAGTTTCTTTCTGATGAGTAGTTGGCACCTTGCATGGTAGCCTCTGCCGTCAGTATGTGACATGTAGTGTAAAGCGCTTTGAGGTCGGTGCAGTCCATTTACCAGGGTGTCTGGGAGGCTCGTAGCTTTTACGTTGATTTAAAATATATTGTGGAACAAGGGAATTCAGTGCTTATAGACGAGCAAGAGAACCTTAAAGTCAATTAAAGTGCACCCCGAGAGAAAGCCATTACATTACGTCTATTCTACTAGTTGCAAAAGTGTTTCAGGTTTTGCGAAGAAGCCTCTTCTCTCGTCATGTCTCCAACATACTGCACATGTTTATGGCACAGAGGCACTTGTTTAACCTTGATCTTATCTGTCACAGATTACAAAGATATTACTATTCCAGCAAACAGTTGCTGTCACCTTTGCCTTAACATACAGTAGACACCTAAACGCTGTACCTGCCCCACATACCTGTGTCTTACCCCAAGCCTTTTCAACCCTTGATCTGTCTGTTACCATTAACAGTGATGAAATACTGTAACTTAATCTCATGCTTGTCATGCCTGCATCAGAGGTTCATCACAGTTTAGCTACATTTTCAATATTTGATGGCAGCACTAGAGATGCATTTGGTATAAACTGTTGAATGTTTGATGACGAAGTGTCGATTTATGTGTTTGATTCTGCAGCTCCCTGTCTGATCGCCTACTGGAGACATGGGGCCTGGTTGGATGCAATCAGCTGCCCTCTCTGCAGACAGAAGGTACAGCATGCACGATCAGATGAAGACACCGTGTAAACAGTTCAGGATGAGTGTTGAACATGGCGTGAAATGTTTCTGATTTCCCAGGTGATCGTGCTGTGTAATCTATTTAACGAGAGTCGATCGGACCGTCAGTCAAAGGAAGTTCTTGGGAAAATCACAGACTACAACAAACGTTATTCTGGAGCCCCGCGAAGGGTCAGTACCCTAACTAAACTTCAGACATAACATCAAACAGCACACATATCCTTCACTCAACCCTTTTTTTAGTCTTTTATTGGAAAGTCCACAGTAGATTTCCCTGTTCTCCACCCTTTACCTGTGTCTGGTTGTGTAAAAGTATCAGACGGTGCAACTTTCTCTTACAGCCCTGAATGTAACATCAGATTAGTTTCTGGGAAAGATGAGAATTCCTCCACCCTTCTCTCTGACAATAGGTTTAGTAACAGTAATACCGCTTATGCAACCTCAAGGATTTATTGTGCTCTACAACCACCAATACCAGACAAAGGAGGTGTCTGGTTAACACTCCTTGCATTGACACAACTGGTTGCCCAACCTTGGATGAGCATTTCCTTTCATTTGAAATATGTATACAACTGATTTCCCACATGGATCTCCTTCACATACTCTTATATCAATAAACCTAAAAGGTGGTGTTAACATACACTGGCCTTTTTAAAGTATGGCAGCTGAATTTTGAGTTTAAATTTATGTGGAATAACTTTTATAACTTTTTAAGGGATCTAAAACTCTATCTTTACATGCAACTAAATACAGGAACTTCTAAAAGGAATATCTTGAGTGATACTCTATATGTCCTGTATCTACAAAAACCAGCTTTTCCCTACTCTCTTTTAATATTATCATGTATACACCATGTGTGAATGTTCATATCTAGAACTATTTGGTAGGTTTTCCTCTCTGACCTGGCTTCTCTTCTGCATACTGACCCTTCCAGTTAACAGACTACCTGTGTGACGCGCCCCTCCTCCTGCAGTTACTGGCCCGAGGCCTAGGCACCATGGGAGGACTCGTGTGGCTGTTTTTCTTCAGGGTGGCCCTGTGCTGCGTGGGGACCGTGGTGTCCATCTCCTCCCCTCCTCTGGACTCCGTCTCCTCATCAGCAAACCCCCTGGAAACAGACCCCTCCCTCTGTGGACTGCTGGGGGTCCTGGATGACCTGGTGGTTGTCATCCTGCTCCTTATCTGTGTTATCAACATCAACCAGCAAATGGCGCCAGAGAGAGGACACTATGCAAATGCTACAACCTCCCAAGGAGTAACGGGGAGTTCACTGTAGACAGCTGCTGCTGGAGAGAGTCAGTACACGCTGTTTGACATGGACTTTCATCAGATTTCTTCCTTTTGGCTGTTGCTAGTTGGATTAGTGGATGCAAAAATATTGACAACAGCACAGCATGCAACCGTCTAAAGATGTTAGACGCCGTCTGAGCCTCTCAGACTGTGGATTCAGACTCCAGGCCTGTTTGTCAAGTGTTTACAGAGCCTATGCAAAAGTGATATCTAAAATACAATGTCAAAAATGTAATTTGATTCTTTATATTTTAATCATAATCCATATTTTTTAGCATCTTTACCCAGAGAAACTGGCCATCACTTTTACTCCTTTAACTTAAATTTAAGCCATTTTGTTTCAGCAAGCTCAAGCTGTCATGTCAGTACTGTAATATTGACATATACATTGATATTATATGAATTTGTTTTTATGTGTAAAATGAATTATATTTATTGTCTTATGTGGCATTTCTTTATCATATGACACACTACACGTGCTTCTTCTGTTTCATTAATTTATTTATTAGCAAATTCCAGCAGAGCAACACTGATAATGTCAGCAGGCCTGATTGGTTCATAACAGCTTTGTAAAATCTACAGTGATTGCCAGAATGAAACATATAGAATGTTTACAAAGTCAACAAGAATCCACAATGCAGTAGTCTCAAAATCAAAGTATTACAGCCGGCATCAGTAATAATGCAAAAAGACCAAGTACAGGTACCATACTAAGTTAAAAGGTGCATTGAGTAATGATGTAAACAGGCCTCACAGTTTCAGTTAACACATAACCCATCAGACCAAGACAATAATACTACTTTGACTGCACCAGAAACGTAAACAGAGTATTCTCACTCTGTGTTGCTGCACCAGGCAGCTGCATTCTTGAACATGCGTAGCCACGGTGAAGGTGTGAGAGAAGGTCTCAGGTCCCTCGGGGCCCAGGGCCACTGCCAGCCCAGGGTGCAGCGCTCCGGGTGTGGCATCATGGCCAGGTGTCTCCCGTCCCTGGAGCAGAGCCCTGCTATGCCCTGCGGGGAGCCGTTAGGGTTCAGAGGGTACTCTTCAGTAGGATGACCCTGGTCGTCAAGGTAACGGAGGGGGGCGAGCCCCTGAGAAATTATCTGGTCCTGGGCCTGGGAGCTACGGAATTGCATCAGACCTGCGAAGGAGATTGCGGGAAAATCAATATTAAACACAGCTGCTGATTACAGAACACGCTGACCTGTGACTTATGAGTAAGCAGAACGAGTCGTTGTTGTGCAAGTTCAAAACTTCCACACTGAGTAACTTGTGAGCTTAATTAAGATTCAATGCTGCATTCCTACCCTAACAGCCACTCAGGTGTCTGATGTCTGGTGTCAGATGTTATTAGCAAAACTGACCGCAGGACTACAAGCACCGGTTTTGCAAATTTCTGTGACAAGTTAAGGACTACTACTGTACATGATCAACTCCACAATACTGTACCTTCTCCATGTGCAACCCAGACTCCCAGAGCTGAGCCCTCCATGCCTCTGAGCCAGACGGACAGGGACTCCTGGATCCCAACGCTGACGAACCGAGACTCAAACCTGCCGGACTTATTATGGGTCAGCACCACTTCAGTCTCTGGGGGAAAATTGGAAAGAATTAGAAAGCTTTTTAAACTCAGTAACGGCTGCAAAAGGTCTCCTCTGTTACAACTACGTTCATTTCTTCACTTATTGCTGTTACATTGTCTCAATTCACTTCTACAGTATTGTTTTTCCTAAAAGTACTATTACAGGCAACATTTCCATGGGTTTCTGTGCCTTTTCCTCTTACCTGCTCCATCCTCAACCTCTCCCACCCAGCCCAGCAGGGCGAGCAGCTGGCAGCCATTACACACACCCAGACTCAGTGTGTCGTCCCGCCGCCGGAAGCGATCAAACTCAGCCTTGGCCTTGGGGTTATATGCAACAGTAGCAGCCCAACCTATTATGCAGGATGAATGGTGTCACACAAAATGAATTTGTATATCAAAGTGGCCTATGAGTATGTGTGTATGTACGTATGGGTGTTTAGTTGCCTTTAGCTGATCCCAGGACATCTGCGTAGCTGAATCCACCAACAAACACGACTGCTTTGAAAGTCTCCAGAGTTAGGGAGCCAGAGCACAGATCCTGCATGGTGACATCCCACACCTACACACAAATATAGACAAGAGTCATGCACACCAGCTATACAGCTAAGGTCAACATACAGTACATCCAGTTAGTAACGCTCTAAATAGTTACCTCAAAGCCGGCCATATACAGAGACACAGACATCTCTCGGTCTCCGTTACTGCCCTCTTCCCTGACTACAGCTACACGAGGCTGCCCTGCAGCTGAAAGAATAACACATCAGAGAGATTAAAATAAAAATATCAACCACTTAGTGGTTATAACAACTCAAAGATGGTGATTTTCATATCACTGCACTGAATACTTTCGTTATTTTTTATGTTGGTAAGACAAAAGTACCAACAAGACCAATTTTAACTGGTACATATTCTGGCAAACTGTGAAGGGCTTATATTATTATTATTAACAATTTATAGACCAAATGATTAATGTAATAATCAAAGGGATTTCTTGATAATGAAAACAGCGATTAGCTGCAGCCTTGGATTACACAAAATCTTGTCTTGTCTATGGTATCAATCCTGTTTGGTCTTACTGAGCTGACTGATGGTGGGAAATTCAGAAGGGTCAAAGGTCAGTTTGAAGTAGGGCTGTGTCCTCTTGGCTAGCCCTTCCTCTTCCTGTTTAACACAGATCTCATTGGCCTGGAGTTGCTCCAGCTGGAAACTGGTGTCCTCCCATAATGTTCTGAGGTTAGGCAGCGACTCTCTCAGTACTTCCTGTCCATCCACATGAACACTGACCTGAAATACAAGTCAAGAAAATAGAAAAAC
The DNA here is from genome assembly GCF_020085105.1 of Siniperca chuatsi. Lineage (NCBI taxonomy): Eukaryota > Metazoa > Chordata > Actinopteri > Centrarchiformes > Sinipercidae > Siniperca > Siniperca chuatsi. Next base: position 22,097,496 of record NC_058047.1, read on the forward strand.
AACGGACACCACAGATGAGATGATAAGGATTGAGAAACACATTGAGGTTGATGTCTCACCATGGCCTCTGGTCCGAAATCGCAGGTTCTGCCGACACGATGGCACTGCACACCTGCATCACTGTATTTCTGACACACTGTGTGTACATCGAGCTGTGAAACCTCCAGAACCAAACCGAGCTCTTCGCTGAACAGCAGCTCCATGACTGTGCAGACAGAGATGCGGCAAAAACACTGCATGAGTTTATCATTACAACTACACAGTTTGTATGCTGTATATGTGAATAACAGGGAAACCAAACCAAGAGACACATCAGCTCACTAACCTCCAGTTCCTTGTGATGACAACTCAACATCAATCCCACGGTTTCCTGCAAACGCCATCTCCAGCAAGCAGGAAATGAGGCCTCCATCGCTGATGTCATGTCCTGCGCTCAGCAGACGATCTGAAGGAACAGAAAAACTCCTAATGCTCTCACCCATCCACAGTTTTCAATGACAATTTACTTACAATCTACTTTAAAATTTAATTCTTACTGATCTTCTGACTAGAAATAATTTAAAAAAAAAGCTAATATAATAATGTAGCAGCAAAGATAAGAGCCACCAGGTCCTGCTGCTTTTTATCAACTGAAAATACACAGTAAAACCACTAGGTGGCTGTGTATCACAGTACAAAGCTGTGTCCTTACAATTAGAGAATAAATTGAATATGAAAATAAAGCTAAAGAAAAGTTTGCTCATTGACTGAATCACAGTAAACAATGCTAAACTTTTTTCTCTTCTGCAACAGGTAGCTCTTTGCCTGCTAGTGCAAGCTGACCGTGTATGAGTGTCTGGGTGGTGTTGAAGCAGGCAGTCAATAGTTCTGGCTGGTCCAGGTCAGGAGAGCAGTCTCCCAGCTGGCTGTAGCACTGAGCCAGGGCAGACCCTCCCAGGCGATGATGGCCTGGACTGAGAGGAACCCACAACAAAACGCCTGCAGACAGAGGACAAAGGGTCAGAGGTAGGCTGTCTGTTACTGAGGAGCATGTGTGTGTGTGTGTGTGTGTGTGTGTGTTAGAGAGAGAAAGATGTGTGCGGTCTGGGTGAGATGAAGATATTTCTATTCAAAAGTTCTATTTCTGCCATTACAAACTGAGAACAAAACTATGAACAGAAGACACTATCAGATATATGGCTCTTAACTGATAATGAGCAATCTGACTTGAGTCTCTGTGTAGGTTTGTGTGTGTGTGTGTGTGTGTGTGTGTGTGTGGGCGTGAAATACCTTTGCCATCTGGATCCTCGAGATCAGGTGTCACGGTGGCTGTGATGTCAGGACAAACAGCATATGCCGAAATAACCAGGGCACCTGAAACAGAAACAGCAGGTAAGGCAAGTTTAATTAAGAAACACGTTTGTTTCACTATCCCTGTGGGGGACAGTCATTGACACAATGCTTTCCCTGCCCCTTACCCCAACCTTAACCATCACAACTAAATGCCTAACCTTAACCCTAACCTTAGCCTAATTGTAACTTGTACCCTAAAACCAGCCTTAACCCTCAAAAAGCAGTCTCTACCCATGGGGACCTCAATTTTTGTCCCCACAGGTTAGTGTGCATTCAGGTCCCCACTGGGATATAAGAACATGAAAGACACACACACACACACACACACACACACACACACACACACACACACACACACACACACACACACAACAACAAGAGTACCTGGAGCTTTGACCGTCTCTTTCCCCACTCTAGCAGCCATACTCAGAGAGTCCTTGCCCCCATCGATGGCCACTCCCAGCTGACCCATGACCTCACACATGGCTTTGCAGGCCTCCCACAGACAGGCTCCCTCACCGGGCAGCTTGGCAGCCCACATCCAGTTACCACTACACTTCACATCCTGAAACACACAGCCAGGAGATTTACCAAAATCCTGGACATTCATTTTAAAAGAAAAAAACAATGTGATCTGTACCAATTCTAACCTGAAGACGATCTGGTCTACAGAGTTGTTATTTAATTTAGTAGGAACAAAAGTATGCACAATCCACTGAAAAGAACCATCATGCATTTTGACTTTTGTGCCATCAATTTGTTATTTTCCTTACACTCTCCATCATCCGCTCACCTTCAGAGCTGTGACTCTGGCAAACACCAAATTGGTCAGAGCCTCTCCAACAGCCATGCGAGCCCCCGCTGCAGGACAGACCAGACCTTTAATTGGCTGCTCCCCGATGGCAGTAGCTGCTCCCTCTATGCTGAATGGTGACAGAGCGACAACAGCCACGTCGGCCAATGGGGTGTGAAGAGGGCCGACACATTGTTGCTGGGCAACCAACCCAGTCACAGATCGGTCCACCTGAGAGAGGGAGGGAGCAAAGACACAGAAAGTCAAAGTGTCTGCACAAATGTACTTCTAAAGACAGACGGTGTAAGACGGGGATGTAACACACACACACCTTGTTGGTCAGGTAGCGTTTGGACGCCACAGCAGGCAAACGTAAAACTCTTTCCAGTGCATCTTTGACTTTCAGCCTAGCAGGAAGAGCCAGTGGCTGATGGGTTGGGGCCAGACGCTTCATTTTAAACTCCTTCTGCGGCATCTTCCCCAGAACCCACTCCAGCTGCAGGTCAACGGGACAGCGCTCCCTGTCTGCTTGATTTCCACTGCCTCCCTCATCATCCACCAGCACAATCTGTGGTAGAAATGAGATTGAAATAAACACAATTCATCTATTTTAGTGTGATTACTTGAAGTTGTGACCCGCCAATCACTAAAGCGGATTAATTAGTACAGTGGATGCCCATTTATCGACTTGATCCAGGCTGAAACGTACCTTGCCGTCTCCAGTGATGTTTCCCACAAAGTCAACAGGACACTTCTCCCTCTGACACACCCTCTCCAGGAAGCACCTGTCTGATGGACGGAGCAGCAGGGCGTTGCTCTCTTGATACTCTGCCCCCCACAGCTCCAGCACACTCAGTGTGGGGTCACCTTTCTATAAAACAGAGAGAAGAGGAAAACAATACAAGTGATATAAAATGAGAAATGGCAGAATGTGCGTGTTTGTAGTTGTGTTCCAGTTCTGATTACCTTGAATCTACTGCAGTAGATTATGGCTCCCGCTGGCTCACTGAGCTCCTTAAGCACATTACCTGAAGATGATATGATTCAATATGTTAACTTTTGTGTCATGATCTAACTTTACATATCCTGAAAAAAAAAAAGAAAAAAGAAAAAAAAGGCCTATGTTTCATACCATTTCCCCCCGCCCCCTGATCATGTATACTGCAGATTGGGTTCCCGCCGCTTCTTTCCAGACATGCCCTGAGAGCACGATTCATCTTCTGCTCCATCTCAGCATCCCCCCTCTGCACTGCACCCAGATCCCTGTCACTGGAGTTGTCGCCCTGGACCTGCAAGCCAAAATGTATTTAAATAAATGGCTGCACCAGGTGAGGAGACTGCTGTCTCAGTGTGATGTACAATAGCGAGCGTACTTGCACAGAGGAGGCCGCTCCTCCTCCCACGCCGATTCTGTACACTGGCCCTCCGATCTTCACCACTTCCATTCCTAAGTACAGCAGAGGAGCAGAGGGACACTGCGAGTCATTGATTGATGTGTGTAAATATAGCCTCTCCACTGATTAAACACATTTCAAACACACTGAGTTAAAACATTACCAGTCTCTGCCTCTTCCTTCTTTACATGTGTATCTTCAATAGATCCGAGACCACCACTGAACATGATTGGCTTAATCCACTCCCGCCGCTTTCCATTAGCCAGCCGCATGCCGAAAGAACGAGCAAAACCTAGAGGAGGGAATTAGAGCTAATTTTACAAAAATGCTGAAACAATTCAAAATCAATCAATCAATCTGTAGACTGAGAGTAAATGAATTATAACAAATGATAACTGGTCAATTGTTTTAGTTATTTATCAAGTAGAAACACCACCAAACATTTGCTGGTTTCAGTTTCACAGATGCTGAAATTAGTTTGCTATTCTCTGTTTTATATTCTAAAAATAATTGGTGTTACTAATCAGTACTAATGAACATAATGAACATAATCTATTAGTTGCAACTAGAGCTGCAACGATTAGCCGATCGACATAATATTTATCAGCAACTATTTTGATAATCGATTTAATAATTTTTTCGTCATTTGCCAAGCTAAAATGACAAATATTCTCTGGTTTCAGCTTCTCAAATGTGAGAATTTGCTGCTTTTCTTTGTCACATATGACAGTAAATTGAATGTCTTTAGGTTTTGGACAAAACAAGCAAACCGAAGACATCACTGTGGGCTTGGAGAAATTGGAAGTTGCATTTTTGCACCATTTAAATTTTTTTTATAAAATAAAGAATTAACTGTTAAAGTCTAGGCATGCTTCAATAGGGTTCCTTACCTGACAGAACAGGTTCTCCAAACTTGTTGCCGTAGTCTGAGGCTCCATTACTGGCCTCAATTGCCACCTGAAGCGGAGGGGCAAAGCTGGACGGATACTCCCAGCCCTCTCCTTCAGGCTCCCAGGGAAGAATGTAACCTGGAGCCATGGACAGTGAGAAAGGACATATTATTGATTTAAGAACTATTGCACATTTCAAGTGAAGAAAGTGAAGCATACTGTTTTACACACCTGGTATGTGCAGGTTGCCGAAGCAGTATCCTGCAGTGCCGGCGATAACGTGTCCTCCCTGTCCAGCACTCTGGACATCTCTGATACGACCTCCTGTCCCTGTGGTGGCACCGCTGAATGGCGCTACACCTGGGAGGTCAGATGGGATTGATAATGATTATTTGGAAAACAACACATGAGGAAAAAAAGACAGTTAAGTTGAAAGTAAACAAAATGTTTTGTGTGTCCTGACCTGTCGGGAAGTTGTGTGTCTCTGCAGTGAAGATGACATGTCTGAGTGAGTGCCGGGTCTCATACGGGCTGGCTTGGGATGGATCTTTTGGGTAAACACACTCCAGCTTCATCCCTTTGATACCACTGGAGAGAGAGAGAGAGAGAGAGAGACACACACACACACACACACACACACACACACAGAGTCAGTATGAACACACACACACACACACACACACACACACACACACAAAATGCTGTTTCCACTCCTACCTGCTGTTGTCGCAGAACTTGATTACATTGTTCTGGTTGCTGTGCAGCTGGGTGTCCATTATAAGACTGAAGAGAGTCTCCTTCTGCTCCTGCCCGTCGATCTCCATCCGCCCCCGGAAGAACCAGTGACGACTGTGCTCGCTGGGACAACAGGGTACAAAGAAAAACGTGAGAGAATAAAAAACGCCGGCACAAAAACCACAGAGCTGAGTAACATGCACAACACAAAGCAGCCCCGCTAATCTGCTTGTTGCAGACAAACCCCACCTGTTGGACTGGGCCAGGTCAAAACACTCCACACTGGTGGGGTTCCTTTTAATCCTCTGGAACATCGAAGTGTAGTAGTCCAGATCCCAGGAGTCAAAGGCCAGACCTGTATTTAGAAAAACACACATTATGAGATCTTGCTACCAACCACCACCAAAGATGGAAAGATATTTTTTTTTTGTATAATCTGTTATTTTAAATAGTTGGCACATTTTGGTTTATGTACAGTTACATTTCAGAATTTCAAGTGAATTTCAACTTTACAGAGACTGTTATTAGAAAGAATTATTATTATAATGTAATACACTGCATTAAGATGATGTCACATCACCTATAAGTATTTGTGTTCCCTCTCTTAAACACCATGTTTAACTCAAATGGGGAAGCAAAATAGTGAAGGTGAAATCAATCCTTAGGGGGAATTAATTGGCTATAGTGTCATAAAATTCCAGATAGGCCCTTTTTCAATGATCTCCTCAGTTCACTGGCTGAGCATGCGAGAGCCTACAAAGTATATACTGAAATTATTCTCATCTATTTGAGCAGCTTGTGAATATTAATGAAGCTGGGCAGAAGTGAATAAGCAGAGCATGAACATAAGCACGCACACCACATTCTGTCGCAGTGGGCAGTGTCAGTTTAAAACCTGTTCATATAAAGAGAGGAATAACTGGTCAATACATAAAAATAAAATGTATTGTAGTTTTGGTGCATATGAGTTAGAGCTGAGACGATTAGTTGATTAAGTGATTAGTCAATATGTCAATCGACAGAGAATTAATCACAAATTTCGCACAGATGCCAAAAAGTTTTTTTACTTATTGCCTCTGTTGTAAGAAAATGCTGGAAACATACAAGCTGGACTTAAAATCTAACAGATATCAGTCAGATAAACTTAATCAGTATCTGACTTTCCATTAAATCGAGGGAGCCCTTCTCTCTTTATGCGTTTAATTTGCTTTCACATGACATTAGACACAAACTAATCGCATGCATGCACGTGTAATCAGCAGCATCATTGCTGTCCTGTGACTTTAACCAGCTAAGTAATAATGTCATGCATCATATGACATTACTACCTCCACCAGCAGAGACAGTGCACTCACACATAGCTGCAAGACTGAAAAGAGGCGTTAAGACAGAGAAAAGAGAAAAACGTTACAGTGCATTAAAACATAGGCTCAGTCTGAGGGGCAAGAGTAAAAAGATGGAGAGAGGCTGAAGCTGAATAGTGCTGAGAGAAACTCCACAAATTTAGAAATTGTTAACAGAGCCTCACCCAGATCATCGTTTGCCGTCTCCAAGGCTGCACGACCCTTTCCTAGGATGTCCACCTCAAACACTGGCTGCGGTTTGATTTCCACGGTGAAGGAGGTGATGGGTTGTTGATAGATACATTCTGTCATACTGTCATACAGACACTCAATCAGCTTCTTTATGTCTCCATTAAGCTCGTTCACGCTCTCTCCATTCTTTGGCTGGAGGGGAGAGACAGATCTCATCAGAAGCACGATATGAAGTGAAAACCAATCCTGAATCAGTGCTCTAGAAAATTATTTTTCTGTGTGTGTGTGTGTGCAAACCTTGATTAGAAACCTGCGAGACAGCTCGACCCGTGTGACGTTAGCGAGGCCGGCACTCTGGCAGATGGACACGGCGTTAGTGGACCAAGCGGTGGAGAAGTTCAACCTGAAGAGCAAAACAGCAACGACATAAATAAAAACAGTTTGAAGACATTTTCTTCTGTTGGACTTTGATGTCTGCCTCACTGGTGTTGAGTTCCTCCAATTCATGATTCAAAAATAATAAAAATTTGTTGAAATCATGAATATAGAAATGATACCATATGGTATTTTTTCCCCTAATTGAATTCATAAGAACACAAATCCCACAGTCTCTCTGACAGTTTAAAATAATCATTTAAGATTTCCATTTCGTCCTCCATTATTTTTTTTCTTTTAATTATCTTTACTGTAGCAATAAGCAAGCATTCATAATTGTACATGTCCTGTACAGCACAGATGAATCTTTAATATTTTGGACTCTTCTAGCACGACTCTCATGCCAAAGAAAAAGACTAACAATACAAAAATCATAAGGATAAATGCAGCCTCTAGGAGGCGCTAGTGGAACTTTTTGTCTTGTAGATCCTTTACCTGCAGCTGTTGAGAACTGTGCAGATTTCTCTATGAAAGTAACTACTGCACCTTTACCACATCACCAAACTGGATCATTTCCCACAATTCAAAATTAATGCACAGCTTGTTTCAGTGTTAACAGTCGTGTAACACCAAACAACCCATTTCTAATTTCCAAAACATATTGAAATTGACCAAAGTTCCAAACTTAGGTCATGTGATAACCACTGAGCCATCTCCATGACAACACCATCCGCTAATGAAGACTGTGAGGTGCTTCTGGAAACTCTAGAAAAGTATTATAAGTGGACCCTTCGTTGGTATTATCAGACTGCGTGCAGCAGTACCTGGGTCCGATCTCCACCAGTTTCTCTCCGCTGTCCTCTGTGAGGTTTGGTTTCTCAGACAGCGGCTCTGCCTGCAGGGGAGGGCGAAACAACCAGAGGAGAACCTCCTTCTGCTCGGCACTGAGACTCTGGCAGCCTGCGGCAGAGAGCAGGAAAGAAAAATCAAAACATGGCAAAATGGATCAATGGAAAAGGTGTGTGGAAAATTTCTCAAGGCTACACAAGATTGCTTTGCTCTTCACAACTTCTGCATCTTCAGTTATTAGTATCGTCATCACCAACTGACAAGCTGTTACACACTCACCTGTCAGCTCCACATTGTAGCACAGCTCAGTGGTGATTGACAGCTTGGGGTAGAGCTTGGCTGCCCTCTGTAAGGCTCGCCCATTCACAGCTTCATTACTGTAGAACCTCACTATAGCCATGACTGATGGAGAGACGGAGAAATAAATCCAGTTTAAAGACTGAGAGACCTCCATTAATAAAATCGATCACAGAATGTCAAAGATGATGAATTGTAGGCATCATCTGTCGATGGCATTGATTTACCCCATCTTACTATGTCAGAGGTCAAAGCTTAAATACTGATGATCAATGATAAATAAGGACTCTCACATCTTCTCACTGAAGCTGACCTTTGACTCCAGATCATGTCCAGACCATAAAATTATTACATTAAACCAAGGAAATGTGTGGAGGCAATGTTTAGATGTTGAAGTTGTCTGATGGTAAAAATCAAGCTAACGTTAATCTCCGTTTATATACTTGACTCAAAAGATTAAAAATACTTCATATCAATACAGAAACCCAAAGTGTTATCCTAACTTAATTGTAACCTGTACACTAAAAGTAAGTCTTAACCCTCAAATAGCAGTCTCTAGTCCACAAGTGACACAAGTCCCCACCGGGATATAAGAACATGAAACACACACACACACATACATACATACATTGATTGTGTGCATGTTACATATCACACACTGCACGGTCAGGCGCTTTCTGTTAATCCTTAACCACATGAAGAAGACTGCAACCCCCTTCAACACACACAAATCTTTACCAACACTGATTATATCAAACAGCCTGTCTACAACAACATGGAGGATACAGACGAGGCAACTTCTTAATGCGTCTTTTAAGTGATACCAGGTGACATGAGACAACAGTGAAATAATGTCCGGGGTTTCATATTTATTATCATATATTAACAGTTGGGACTGTTTCCCATGTTTTGTTTCTAGTTACTTGTGTGGAAGCTAAGTGGCTAAAACGTACCAGAGTTAGCAGAAAGCTAGTTAGTAACGTTAGCTTAACTTACGTAGCAGCTTCAGCGATTGAGTTTTTGAATAGGATATACAAGTGAGATGCTGCTCACCTCTGGTGTCCTGGGGAAACTTGTGCTCCTTTTGAAGGGACTGAAGGTGGTGTGGTTGGTGAGGTCTGCAGATTGACAGGACAGGATGGATGGATGGATGGATGGATGGATCTCTACACCCTCGTGGAAGCCGCGCTATTGTCTACGCATGCGCAATGCGTGACTCTTTTCAATAAGTTTAGAAAGACTTTGAATTCTTAAAGTAAAAGTGTCTAACTGGGACGAAACCTGCAACAATCTCTAATGTATTCTGGATTTTGTAGTTTTCTTGTAAGGAAAAATGACACTTTTCACTATACAATGACTCCCGACTGTACTATAACTTTCAATGAGGATAGTGATGTCATGTCCTTAGTACTTATTTAATAATTGGGAGGTTATTTCAACCCACACTCCAGTTAACAACTCACACATGCTGTGTAATTTATATGATGGTTCAAGTCAAGATGCAGTATCTAAATTAGGCTTTTAGGCCAACTAAATAAAATAAGGGTTTGGTATTTGTCCACCAGAAGTTTATTCCTGGCAGCATGGAGAGGGCTTTCAAACAGCATTTAGACCTCCATGCATGATGGGAAATAAAACGGTACTGCTTTATTTCACAAAAAAATTTACTAATACTTTCCTAGGAAGTTTCCTGAAAATAACAATGTAATATTAGGTCAATATGACTGAACAGCCAAATTGATAAATTAAAAATCCTAATACATTTTAGAGATTTTCTCTTGGTTTCTAGGTGTATTTGGAGGGCGGGGATCACTTGGATTAATGAACTTAATAAAGTCCTGGTTACAGTCCTAATGATACTGATGGGGGAAAGTCACACTTATTAACAAGGGCTGACTCCAGATTTACAAATTTCACTAAATAAACTGGCTGGATATGGCTATATCTAAAAAATAAAAGGCAATAAAAGCTAATGAAAGATACTTTTCTTACATGTTTCTTCTTAAACTTTTATCTACACTGGTACTTGTGTTAGTTTCAGAGATGTTGGAAAAAATACCTGTAGGACGTGCAGACAGTGTGCCTTTGATGGAAGTGTTGAAAGAAAAAAAACTACTCCCACACATAGAAGAGTCAGGAGCTGCAGTCTTAGATATATTTAATAAATTAAAGCCAAGGTACAAAAAAACAATGTACATTTCATACCTCCCTCCCCTCCTCCACCTACTACTCTTTCTATAAACTGTGACAAACATTGTTTTATTTTCCCACCTCAGAATGAGACCACAATACAGACAGAGGATCAGTGTTGAACGTCCAATCATTCACCGTTCAAATCAGCCAGGGCAGCTCAGTCTGGAGCCAATTCCTGCCTCTGGTCTCAGTCTAAATAATTTCTTTCTGCAGCGTCTCACACACAAAATGTTTGTCCCCTGCACCCCCCCCCCCCAAAAAAACACATACATGCTACATGTCTGCAGGCACCTCGGATAAGACAGAAGGATTAGACTGAGATAAAGTTTATCAAAGACCACAAAGTACATTTCGATGCTGAGTGTTATTAGATGTCAACAGGTCCTGCGGATTCACTAGACAGTGTATTTTACAGCCATCACATCACTTCACCAATAATGTCTCTGGCATAACGGATGGGCACAGAATGTCGGTGTTAATTCTTGTCGCAAATGCTGAATAACTTTCTCAGAGATCTTACGTTTTGTTACTGAACTCTAATCCTTCTGGTTCCTCTCCAAGGCAGTGACCCAGATGGATGAAAGGATTTGGGTGGCTTGTTCACAAGCATTTTGTTAGGAGCAGTAGTTGGTGTCAATGACAGATAGATAGATGAATATGGTCAATGATTATCACTGGCTGGTCATTCCAGATGATAAGGATGTTTGATAGATTGGTGTGATTGCCGGTGAGCAGCAGAGGTGAAATACTGGACGTGCCTGGTCAGTCTTTAAGAAAAGAGTAGTGTGAATGAGTGCAGCGTGAAGAAATGAATGGCTCTTTGTTTAAAGGATAGGAGGAAGTTATGGATGTGTACTGTAGGTCCAATATAAGTGCACTGAACATGTGGAAAAAGATACATCTGTGCACACACAACCTCTCATACATACAGATATGAACACACGCACACACTCAAATACACAGAAGTGTTCAGCAATAACTGTTAATATGCACAACTTGATTAATATTTTTGCACGATTACAGTGACTAAGCAGTCCATCGTCAGGATTATTAATCCCTCCAAACACTCAGTTCCCTTCTCAGTTTCCATCTTGTGCCTCTTTCTCACTGCCAGCTACTATAATTGTATTTTTCCCCTCCAGCCTTCTCTCTAGACAGTCCTGCTTTACTTAAGGGACCAATTCATTAAAACCACTGTCTACAACCCACGGAGACTGCAGTGTGACTGGGTGGGACTGTATGTACATGAGGTACAGCCCTATACACAGAGGGCTGGGCAAGAGCGCAGACTGTTTTTAGTCCAGTTATGTGGTTTTCGGCTTTCTTTGTCCACTCACACCCCTAAAAAGGCATATATAACAAAAAAAAGGAAGAAATTCACAAAACATTTCATGATAATTTGGCAAATGCAGCGATCACAGGGGCATGAGTGGGAGTAAATATTATTGTATTAATGTCATTTTTCCTGCAGAATCCCCTCCTGCCATTGGTCCTTCTCTCTTCCCGTTAGCAGCAGCAGGACTGACAACCACCATCTTTCTATATGTGTATACATATACATTTATATAATTAATTTGATTTATTCTGAAAAATAATGTCAAGTAGCTACGTACGATACCACTACCATTTCATATGGATGCTAATTACCAGGAAACAACCTAGAAACCACAGGAAGATCTAGAAAGGCAGAACAAGACAGAGATAGAAGGTGGCGTGATGCAGCATGCTGGGAGTGCTGCTCAAAGCTCTTCCAAAGAAAAGACCTTTTAATAAGGGGAGAGAGGAGGGAGAGAGAGTAACAATCAATCTTATAACAGAAAAAAAAAATCGGAGCAGAAAGGACAGCCTCCCTAAAGCCACCGGGGATTTAATGTTTGTCCATTAATCCGATGGCAGGTCTGTGTCTGTGCTGGATTGGTTCCATGTCTTGTCCTGCGGCGGGGCGGGTTATCATTACAATCATTTCATGATATCGTCACTGATGGGGTTTGTGAGAACTGTATTGTTGTGGCATCCAGCTGTTTTGCACTGAGGGCAGAGGTCACGGTTAGGTGAGAGTTCAAGGGTAGATTTTCAGTATTCAGCGGCGTACTCTGTACCATGCAGCCCTCTGCACAGTAGTGTGAACTCCTTCACTATGTCCTTCACCCTCCTCTTGTTCACTCGTTCTCTGCAAGACAGAGGGGCAGTAAAGAAGACAAATACATACAATTATTAAGTATATGAAAAACCATGTGGTTGACCAACCGAATAAGCCTGTAAACAAATGTCCGGCAGTGTTACCTGAGTATCTGCTGTGAGAAGTTGTCTTTCTGTTCAACTGTGACCCGCGATGACGGGAACCCAGGAGGCTGCAGTGCCTCCTTCAACCACACAGCGAGCAGAGAAAAGCAGTGCTTGTTAAGAGAGAAAAGCACTTCTGCAAACTGGTCCATCAGACACCGAGATGCCCCGCCCCCGATGCCCTGGGGGGGTGGAAATTTGAACAGGTACTTAATTACAATAAGAGAGGAAGAAAAGTTTGATGTGAGATAACACAGCCAACTGCAGCATCAGTGAAGTGATGAAACGTTTCTGTGATGTGACATGTGAATGTGTAATGCGGTGCTTCTCACCTCCAGCACAGCCTGGATCAACAGCTTGCCGTCCTCCTGCACCACTCTGGCTAATGGAGGCACATCTGAGCAGTGGGGTAACAGTTCAGTCTACGGCAGAAACACAGAGACAATCAGCACATTTAAAGCCAAATGACTCATTTATAAACGTGTATATTGTTGCAAGTTGTGTGTGTGTTTGCTCACAAAGAACAAGCATGTTGACTTGACTGTCGGAGCCTCAGGAAATTTGAGTGACAGAACTCCTAGAAGTGGGAGAGGGAGTCAGAAACATAAATAAACTACTGGAGGATGGTGTCAAGCATTTACAGTTTGTACTTTGTACTGACAAGCACATATTTCACAGGAACTGTAGCAAAACACCAAGAACAGTGTGTAGGGTAAACAGTGTGCAAACTTACCACAGTGGAACACTGCTTTCACGTCAAGACTCTCAGACAAGAACAAATCGGGCTTCCGTTTGAGGGCCTAAGAGGCAGATAAAGGCATTAAACAGAGTATGTTTCTGTCGGCCCGACCCAATCGGTACTGCTTCACCACATTCCACTGCATAAGCTCCTTCAAAATACTGCTATCAACAATACCCGCTCAGCCTGGTAGCCGGATCTGACAGCAACACAGGACTGAGAACAGATCTGCCTACCAGGCTATAGTACTCTCTCCATCTGTTTAGGAAAAACTATATCCAAACTCATACAGAGATCCTCCAATGCAGAACTCAGCAGGTATAACAAACAAATTGCAAAAAATCAAACTTTAAAATCATTGGAAACTTAAGTCAAACTAAAGGCAATGATGGTTTAGTTTCTTGAAAATCAATTATTTTTAAAACATTACTTTTCCTTGTTTTTGGTTGACTGGATTGAATATGCAACAGAAGTGTGTAAGTAATTAACATGTGCAGATAAAGAGAAATACAACTCATCTCGTAATAATGAACTCATTCAGGATGGAGGAGAGGAGAGAGGGAGAGAGGGAAAGGGAGAGAGATGAAGGTCAGATCTATCCAAAGATAGAAAACAAAGGAAGAAGAATGAAGACGGAAGACAAAAATATAAAACAGAAGAGCCATCAGCCAATTTGTCTGAACTGATTAATATTAGTTGAATATTAATTCATTTGGGCTTTGATTGGCTCTGGGCTGGAATGACTTCAGAGGAGGACTGGGCTCAGAGACTAACCAGTCACCTGGGACCACAATGCTGATACTGACACTGTTACATCATCTTCCCAAGAATGTGCATCAACTAAAATATTTCATCTGACTGTGCTCATGTTTTTCCAAGGAGCAAATGTGCACTGATGTTGACATAACAGAAAAAGGGAATAGCTTTAGTAAAAATGTAAGTGCTTAAAATAGTGGATTTTCATGCATTATATATCCACACAGGCGCTACTTTTTGTATTTTCTAAGCAGCATGTAGAGCAGTATAATAAATGAATATGATTATTTATAGAAGGATTACATGTCCCTCTGTGAGTCATGAGAATTTCCTGACACTTTAGGTTTATGAAATCTTTCCAAAACCAATTAAATGTCAACAATGCACCATGCAACGTGTCATCTAGTGACTTTTTTATCTTTCTTTAGATACTGAGAAGATATAAAAATAATTTCTTAGAATTTGTGATGATTATTATGACACTGAGTCCAACACCCTTCCACAGCAGTGTGATTTTTCGAGGCCATTCAAGATCTCTGCCAATGTTTTTTCTAATCAGTTAATTAACTAAATATAGTGTGAGTATTACAATTAAGAATGCTAAAAATACAAGGACTGGTGTGTTATCAGTGCTTTGTATATCGTAATGATATAACATAGACTGATTTAGATCTGCAGGAAAAAAATGACAACCTTACATGAGGTCTCTGTGTGGTGAGGTGACTGTTAGAATCAAAATTGTTTGAGGAGAGACAGATGTCTCATTTTCAAACATTCCCCTCATGTTTCATTCCACCGCCTCGCCTATGTGATGGGACACCTTAGGGCCCAGTAACAAAGAACAGAAAGAGGTAGAGAGGGAGAAAAGGACAGAGAGACAGGGAGAAATTAGAAAAAGAGAGAAAGAGAGAGAGAAACCCAAAGTGAATGAAATAAGAAACCAAAAACACACCTGAGCTTGGAGTTGCATAAATGAATCAACAATATCAGGATGATCCCTGGGTCCTAAAATATAATAAAGATGAAACTTAAGAAATCATAAGAGAATAAGAATAATATACAAACAGCAACTGAATAGATTCAACAGTCATGTGGAAATAAAAGAGAACTCAAAAATATTTCATTGAAATAATTCACACGTGAGTAAGGAACGAAGGGGAGAGAGGGGAAGGGGGGGCATATGAAGCTTTGGCAGAGTCTTGGAAGAACAGACCAACCAAAAACAGAAAACAGGCAGAAGACAAAGACATGGGTCTGTTTGGAGAGAAAAAAAGAAAGAAGTAACGAGAGAAAAAGAACAAACCTAAAGAAACAAAAGTGGGTTTGGAGTGGGAACCCAGGAGGCACCTCTGTTACTGTTACAGTTTGGAGGAAAAAAGGCACCAAACCCGAATGAACCCCCCTTTTATCTCCTTCCCACAAGGCACCACTGGCATCTACATGATCAAACAACAAGCAACACATTTCCTCTCCGATATAAAAAAGTGCCTCAGGGGAGGAGGTTTCTGTAAAGGGTCCATTCAGAGATGGTCAATAAGATCCCCTTTGCTTCAAAGGTGAACCCACCGCCATCAGTATGAATCACTCAAAGATCAGGATAGGTTCTGATATCATTACCTCCCTTATGCTGGACACAGACTACAAGACCTTTTAAAGTATGACAGATTGCAAATGATGCACAATTAAACACACATTTCCTGTACAAACTTCTGGACTGAAGAATCCACATCATGATTCCTGACTTTCAAACACGGTTTTCTCCGATGGCTTAAGATTGATGTTGGAAGGACTCCAACAGCAAACTTGTAATGAAACAGAACAAATGTCTGTAGTAAGCGCCCAGCTTTAGCTGTTCCCAGACTCCAAACAAGTTTCCTGCTCAATACCCCCCTCCAGCCCTCATCCAGATACAACCCCTGGAGAGAATACAGGGCTTATTCAGAGGGCTGTGATGCAGAGCCCGACTCTTATCCTAGCACAGCAGTGGCTGCAGCCGTATTGAGCCGCCCTGCTATGTTATATGTCAGCCAACTGAATAAGCTAGTGGTCTCTGTGCTGTGACCGTATTCTCTACTGATACTGTCTACTGAAAGGCACCTGCTCAGAAAAGAAAGAGTTTAGAGGCAGGAGGAGAGGCAGCCATTCCTTAACCAGTCAAAGCAGGAAAGGAGGAGAGGAAAAAAGGGACAACACAAAGGGAAGGGGAGTGGCAGACAGAGCTGGTACAAGTACCCTAAGCCAAGTGTAGTGGATGAAATGATATCATCTCATTTATGTCCATCTTATGTTGAGTGAAAATCAGAACTTAAGTTTGGTCCCGGGGTCACGCACATAAAGAAACTTCTGACCAACTTTGAACACTTTACAAAATGAAAGTAATTTTCATGTAGCCCTAACACTGAAACAGTAAATTCAAATAAATTAATTTTAAAAATGAAATAAGCAAATACCAGGCTGATAAATATAGAAATCATTGCAACGTGTTGATTACATGCATTTAAAGCAAACCATAATAGTCTTAAAATGATTTCATCAATGATCAGTGGAAACAGAAGTCTGCATTAATAAAATGATTTGAGACTTTGTTCCTTCAAAACACATCAAGCAGAAATGTCACTTTATCACTTTGAGGTCCCATTTGCAATAATGAGTAATGACAGCAAACGTTTAAAGGATGACTGTGATCCTTGACCTCTAAGCTTTCAGCATTTTTCTATTTGTGGCCCCCAGGCTAAGCTGTTTTATTGTCTAATGCAACAGCACGTCAGTCTTCACATACAATCAGTATATCACCATAACATACACATCATTTTTAACAATTTGCTTTCTTTTATTTTTACAAATTACACTCCTTTCCTCTGCTACACCAAGATATGATTTTGGACCCTGTGAAATCAAATATGATCAGAAACATTCAAAGGTCTACCCCTGATTCGAACAGACACATTTGACAGTATTCTCAGTCCCGCCCCTGCTGGACCCCCTACCTTGCTGAAAGATGGACAATGTTACCGAGGTAACCAGCTCAAACAGAGCCTTGATGGGTGGGAAGTGGTCTGTCTCACTGGCAAAGATATGCACCATCTGAAACAGCAGGACTTCACATCAGACACTCACTGTGTTTACTTGCACACAAGAAAGCAGGTTATTAGAAACAAAAGAGGCTGCAGCAGGAAACCATAGAATGCTTTTACATGTACTGCCGAAACTTGATTACTATAAAACCTGTGTTTACACATAACCGGTTAGTATCAGATTTCTTGTTTTAAAAAACTCGGTTACCAATGAAATAACCAGACTAGGTAGGGACATGTAAACACACTCCATGTCACTTCCCCTAAATGCTTATAACCCAAGACAGTGAGGGATCCTTAGTGTGATTAGATAATGCAAAATTGCATTTTATTATTATATTTATTATAGTTTGATCAATAAATTGTGATTAGAATATGTTAAAATAATATCACTTGGGTGTAAAAATACCTCAGTCAATTTTATTAATGAAAATGATGACAGTGAAACATAACTAAAAGTCATGACTTTTAGTTTATGTGGCCAAACAAATGATGCTTGAGAGTGTAGTCATGAATACATATCGTAACTGTGGATGAAGTTTTACAAACTTATACTGTATCCTCATTAACCTTGGGCTCATTGGTGCGTAGCTGATTAGCTCGCACACAACCCTTTCTGACAAATAAAATAATCTCTCTGCATGTAATCACAAAGTATTAAAGGAAGAATACTAATGTGTGTTTGTGCACATGTATGAGTGCGTACCTGTCGTGTGAGGTCAAGGGCTGAGGCCTGGGGAATTGTACTGTACATCTGCCCAAGCATCTCACTTAGCTGAGACACCATGGGAGCAAAGTCATGGAGCAGAGTCTTCACTGACTTCTCAAAGATAGCGCACACCGCCTGAGGGACAACATGAGATCAGCTATACTGAACTGTCATCAAATCTGATCATGTGGACTGATTTCTTAAAAAGCAGAGGTCTGACAGTATGTGGCCGCACATGACGACTCACCTCTACAACCTGCGAGTCGTTGAGCCACTTACTGAGTACAGTCTGTATGAGAGCAAACACTTGTTGCAAAACCACCACCACCTGAAAAACACAAATTCACTTCATTAAAAAAAGAATTAATAGAAAGTAATAAACAAGCAGTGGCATTAGACATCAGCATTTACACATGGGTGCACGCCTATCAGCAGAATTACTAATGACTACGGTTGAGTGACAGGGCAAAAATGTCCAGTTAGCCACCCTCACCCCTCCAACCAGCAACAGCCAATGTATTCAGCTGTGGAGACAGAAGGGTGGAGGGGGGGTACGGAGCACATATTGCTGCAAGCACCAAGTGCCCCACTGCATTTCATAACTAACAAACTGCAGTTCACTGGATTACAAAGCCTTTAAATGGAACATACTGTATGTTTATATTGGTCAATATCTATCATCCATAGATTCAGCCTGTTGCTGATAGTCAATGTATTTGTCCAATCACCCAACCCCACTGATGACAATGATGATGGCGTGTGGTGACTGACTGGGTTTGGTCCAGGTGGAGGTGGGGCTGTTTTGACAGGCGGTGCTGAGCCGTCTGCTGACTCATCGTCCTGCTTGCTGATGTCGAGTGTAGTGAAGAGGTTGGACAGCAGCCCCAAGATGTGGATGATTGCTAGCTTATTGGAGGGATTAGGCTGAAAGAAGAAAAAAAAGAAAGAAGAAACTGATTATTTTATTTGGGAATTTGCTACTATACAACCTAACCCCACTGTCCATTTGGCTCATTTAGTGCATAGTGCCTGCCTTGAAAAATAACTGCTAAAATATTTAAGAAGACAAACAGACCTTAAAAGCTAAACTTGCTACCAAAATTTTACTCCTGAACACAATAAACAGTTTTGAAAATGGATGGAAGGAACAGTCTAAAAATATGTTAAATGTGGTGCTGATAAATCAGTAAACTGAAATATTATCAATTACAATTTTGTTAATATATAATTGTATCTATTTAGCCAGTAACACTGAATACATTGGGTTTTTAAGATGGTTAGAAACAAAGTAAGCAGTTTCAAGACAGCTTAATGTTTATAATTTGGGGCATCTGTCATTATTATTTATCGAATAGAGTTAATAACAGAGTAAATAATTATTATTACTTAATTAAATAATAGGTAGACAAAAAATATTTTATCTCACTCCTAGTTTAAAACAATAAATTAAAACACAAGTAAATGGGCAGGTATTTCAGCAATATGACAGAAAAAAGATAATGGCTCGTTCTCATACCAGTTTTCTCACTGACAGGCATCAGCACACGCACAGACACACACACACACACACACACACAGACACAGACACAGACACAGACACACATACCTCCCCCAGGTAAAATCATTAATTAGTGTTTCACTAGCAGCGTTTAATCATTACTTTGTCTCCATGGTGATGCAACAGAGTCAAAAGACTACGAAGAGGACTCAGCCACACCTTCTCTTCTCTCCTTCAACATCTACCTTCCCTCACAATGTTGTTGCTTTTACTGACACTACTTACTTAACAGTCATCCTACAACAAGAACAGTGTGTGCAAATTATCCTTGGAGCCAAATCAGAATGGCTCCCTCAGTGTTTGCAGTCAGACATCATGGTCATTCACCCCTGATGTAATGTAATAATGTAACCTGAAGGTCTTCCCACTAGGTGCCACTATTTGTCCAGCTCCAGACACAGCACCCGATTTCCTAGTCTGATGTAATGCCAATACATCAAAAAAACAATAAGAGAGGGAGGAAGTTGGAGAGGATGGATGAGCCAGTGTGCTACTGTGAGTGTGTGTGTGTTGTGTGAAGGGTGGGGGTGGGTTGAGACAGGGACAGAGATAGACACAGAGAGAAATGAAAAGGTTCATCTAAGCTGACATCTCTATTCACCCCACCCAAGGTCTTTACTGATTGTAGAACAAGGGATCAAGAGAAATTCTACTTCGTTCCACATACAGTAGATCAAACTGTGTATTTTTAGATAATATCAGCTCCACATTTGCACCATCCACCGTGACAGTCTGATACTCCAAGCTCTATTAGAACTGACATTTAAACAGGATAAAGAATTTTCTTTTGCACAACAGTGTGCCTGCACATGGAAAAGCATGACCTACTGTAAGTGTGTCTGTGAAGGCACTTTTTTACTTTCTCAATTTGTTTTCTCTCATGGTATGTGCGTGCGTGTTTGCATGAGTGAGAGAAAGTGTCTTTGCTACTTCCACGTGAGTCACTAGCCAATGGTGCAGGGTCAAATCCAATCTGGTCCCGCAGAGAAATGTTCCACTGCACTGACACCACACAGGCACAAGGCCTGTTCCTATTGGCCAGAGTCCAACTGTGCCTGCTGTGTGTGTGTGTACTGTTAAATGTTGGTCTGTGTACGCACCGTCTCATCCGCTAGCTTCTCCAGTTGCTGAATATAGGGGGTGATGAGAGAGTGAAGGTTTCTTAAGATGTCTTCCACAGGGAGAGCGGAGAGCAGGAAGCCGAGAGCCTGCATCAGCCACATACACTGACTTGTCTGCAAGAAAAGATGATCGCATGTTTAGCTTCAGTTCAAGCAAGCAGTGAGCTTTAAGTCATTTAAAAGTTTTATAAAGAGACCACAAACAGATTTTTCACAAAACATAACATCTCATCTTTAAACTAGAGGCTCCAAATATGTTATGCAATTCTTTCAGTTCCTTATTTAAATGTCACTTCTGAACTGAGTGCCAATGCAAAAAGAGAAAGTGAATGTGAGCGATCACACACTGACCTTGTGGATCTGCTTTATAAGCACCTCCTTGAGAGAAAAGAGAAAGTCAGAGTGATGGTTCTATTCTTTTGAAAGCAAAACAAAACCTACCCAAATTAGCAATAAAAAGTAACTCCAAAATAATACACCTGAAGTGAGCTCAAAGAGTAAATGACATCACATAAGTCTGCAGCACACTGATTATTATTGGCTCTCATACTTGATCAATTGGGTGAAAAAGCAATAGCATATTAAAAAACAGGCTCATGTGTAAATGCACCTGAGAGACAGCTACTATGTTGGTTGCGTAGGGTGGCAGGTCATATTTGCACTCCCTACAGATTTTCTTGAGTGTAGAGACAGAAGAAACAGAAAGGTCTGGGTTCCCCAAAGCCTGTAGCACCAAGGGCAAGACACTGCTGAGCATCACTGGGTGGTCTGCCAACCATTCAGCCAAAGCACCTGGTGAGAGATTAACAGTTCAGATACTGAATGAGAAACAATATGTCACTGGACTCAAACACTCCCTGTTTCTACCTGTGTTGTCTTTAAATTACACTCAGTTAGTTTCAACTTTTATAACGTGTGTCGAGATCCTTTTAATCCACCCATGAAACTTGTCTCACCTATAGTGAACATCACTGTGTCTGCTAGTTGGACATTGTTGATGTTGATTCTGGGGATAAGTCCTATCAGGCCTGGGATGACATCAGAGTAATTTACATCTATCGTCTCTGCGATGGACTGGAAGCCATACAGTAAGGCTTCTGTGTGCTGGAGGAGGAGAATACAGTCAGTGTATTTTTTGAGCAGGAGTTGATAATAAAATGACATTTTAGCAATGACAAATAACTGAAGTTTGAATAAAAAAATACATTTACTATGGAAAGTGAAAATAACCCAAAATCAACATGAAAAATGCTTAAAATAGTTTAAATCCTGGAAAAATACATTACTACTTTGATTTGAGAATGTGGACTTCATGAAAAAAAGAAAGAAAACAAAGTACCGGTCTTGAAAAACTGGTTTATTAAATCTGGTATGACACATTTTCAGTACTGGCTTCTGTGCAACACTCAAAGCAAAACAAAAAATTGTTCACATTTTCTCTTTGCTCGTCGTGTATGTCTCACCCACCTGCCATGATGTGGGCTGTTCTGCATTAGTCAACAGTCTCCCTAGTTTATCATACAGGTTACTCAGCAGCTCTGCTCCCAGCATCTCATACACGTACATGAGTGTGTCTGAGATATCCACTCTGAGGGGGAGACATGCACAAACAGACATTTTAGGGGGCACGCAATGTTAAAACCTTATCTGTTAATCTGATTGCCAGACAGGTTTTGCCCTCTCAGCCGCCAGTCCAGTGAGAGTCTGTTAGAGAAAATCACACTTATATGCTGACCAATCATCCTGTCAGCGAGTAATTTCACAACACTTCAGACTGTCACTGAAACACTTGCACACAACAGTGTGCAGCAGAAATAGGCATGTACAATACACAAAGACAGGGTCAGGCATACAAATGCGTACATGCATGCACGCACGCACACACAAACAAACACACACGCGCGCGCATGTGCTCGCACACACACACACCTGTAGATCCTGAATTGCTCTTTCTCATCTGAGGACCAGGATGCGTACTCCTGGTCGGAGGGAAACTGGGCTTTGTGTAGCAGAACATCCACCAGCTGGAAATATACTGGCCTGTAGACCTGCAGATACACTGCCTGCTTATCCGACTCGAATGACATTATTTCATCCTGAGGATGGAGTAAGGAGAAAAAAAAAATCTTGGGTTTGGAACATAAAATTATTTATGCACTTTACAGACCAACAGCATCTGTTACAGCTCACACAGGCTATTAACCCAAGTAAATTTTGCATTTTACATTTTATTTATCATTCATTATCATTGTGAAAACAACCCCACTATCAATTATCTAATATGAAACTATGCATTGCCTTCTTGCACAAACCAATGTAGAAGACAAAAAGCAAATGTTTTCAGACAAGCTGTCATATTTTTTTATTTGAAAACTGTAGACAAAGACCAGCGAGACCCCAGTGAGTAGCACATTCATTCAATGAGGATGTGCAGTCTATCTCAAGCCTTGCCAGACTACAATGATTAAAGCTTATTTTGTGGACTGGTTTTACATGCCTAGAAAATCATGCCAGTTGGAAAATATACAGTACCCTTTATTTGTCAAACTACCATCACATTACGGCATCACTTTAACATTACATTACAGGACAGGATAGGATAGGATCAAATTTTCCTTACTTGTAATGTATACCAGAAGGTGAGCGTGAGCGAGCTGGTGGTCTCATTGACTGGGTAGTGGCCGGGGATGCCTGTACAAAACATGATCATGTTGACCAAAGCCAGGAAGCTCTGCCAGTGATCCACCTGCTCCAACAGAGTCCTAGAGAAAGAGGTGGGTGAAGGGAAGAGAAACAGATAAAAGGTGTGACTTGGCAGCTGACCGGTGCAGTTGGTATACAGGTAAACTAGTAACTAAAATTCAATCAGCAGACACATGAAAACCAGACATGGTGGAAGTAGGGACTGCACAGTGAGAATATTGAGACAGAATATTGCATAACTAGTTTCAGTGCATGAATGTTAAGAAACCTGTTCCTCTTATATAGTAGGCTATTTTATGGAGATTACTTTAAAAACTGGCCAAGATTTATATTTTGTTATTGGATTGGCTAAAACACAGTTTATATGTGTGGATTTCATTATCATTGAATTACAGAATGTTTTAATTCCATCCCAAGACTGAATAATTATTGAGTTGTGTATGGAAATCATTTTGGCCAAGATAAATATACTATAAAATCTTCACATTAATACAGGCCTACCAGTAAAAAAAAAAAACCCCACACATACACACCTGGAGTGGTTTTCTCCCAGTGTAACGACAATACGGCAGATACCATGGCAGGTCTCCATATCTCCATTTTGAACAGCCTCTCTGAGCTGCTCCTGGAGGGCTAGTACTTGAGGAACCAGTTTCAGCAAAGTGTTCACATATCTACAACCCATGGACACACAAACACAAAGAAACAGCAGAATTGAGTTAGGAGTCCATTTCATTTAAAAGAAAACAAGTTAAAAACCAACACAGTGCTTTACAAGTGAGAAGAACATATCATGCACAGCCAGGGAGCCTCCAGTGGTGAATATAAAACTGACTCACACCGTTCACAGCTAGGTTGATGTATTTATTGCTCCTTCTCAAGACAAGTGTTTATTTCAAATCAAATCTCAGTTCAAGTCAGTCCAACCTCTGATCCAGCACACCCACCCTAAAAAACCCACACATCTACCAGGGAACCAGAAAATCTATTCAAAGCTCCTGCTCAGAGCTGCGTTGCTGTCAGTTATTATTCTGTCTTCTTCCTGCTGTCTCAGCCATCTATAATTCCCTCACTCCGGCTAAAACACACGCATGTGCCGACACACACACAAACTTACAAAGACACATGGGTACACGCACTCTTCAACACAGGCTCAGATCTGGTCATGTGACAACATCCTCCTGTCACCCTTAATGACAGCAAGTGAAGGGTTGACATTTGGAGATGAAGGATGTGCGTGCATGTGCGCCTGAATGTCACTGAGGACATTATGTGCATGTGTGAATGCTATAAATGTAAACCATATTACGTGTGTGTAAGTCCCTGGGGGGGTTTGTGGTATGCAGGCGGTGCTTCATCTTTCACGAGAACATCAATAAGGACATGGGTCCAGGTCGATGAATATTCATCAATGACACAGCAAGGTTGTGTGACTTCACCAACATTTGAAAAGAAACAAAAAAGAAACAAAATCATCCTGAAAAACTACTGGAACTCAGTGTTTCTCTGAAGATCTAATCTAGGGCTGCAGGGTGGGAAGCCAAATGCTGGTAAAATATGAAAGTGGCTGGTAGATTTCAGACACAAAATAATGATTTACTATTGAGTGGCTGGTGAATTTGAACATTTATCTGTCAGTGGCTGGTAGATGTTCACATTTTAAGAATTTAACACATTTTCTAATTGCTTATTTTGTCAAACTAACATTCAAACCCCAAAATCCATGCAATTTGCAGTGCCACAAAAAAGTCGCAAATCCTTGCATTGGGAAGCTAGAACAAGAGAATGTTTGCCATTTCTGCTTAATAAATGACTAACAATTATTCGATTAATAAAACTGTTGTTGATTAATTTTCAGTCCATAAAATATAAATAATTAATTAAAGCAACTACAAGGAACTTTCACTTTGTGTTGATTTTGGCGCCCCCTGTGGACAAAGGGGTAGTGTTTCCACCGCCTCCTGTTGTAAAGATCTTGATCTGGCTAGCGCGCGTATTTGTTTTGGAAATGAGCAAAAGAAAGATGCAACTTATTTTTAACACTATTTTTCTTTTGTAAACATAGCTGTTTGCAGGGTGCATAGCGATGAGTTAATGTATCTATTTGTGACTATGTAAGATAATAACTAATATTAATAATAACTGTAATATGATGACGGTTGCTCGGTTATAGTAATTTTGTTCAGAGCTAAAGTTATCAACATTCCCTAGTAATGTTATGTCTTCATAATAATAAGCCAACAGCAAGATATAGCTCGGTAGCAAGGCCAACATAAAATGTTACGTTATAAGCCAGTTGTATTACAGTCCACCGTAACCTATACCTCCATGGACAGTCCACAGCCAAATAAAACAGACATATTACATACCTACCTAGGAGGAAGAGGGCCAAAACAGGATCGTTTTGAATCCTTTCAAATCGTTTAATTCTCTCCATCTGTTGAATAACTGACCAAGGTTGACTAGTGTTTCACTGTCCCTTTTAGCTTTTTTTTTGTTCTTCAGTCAATTATTTTATTTTTGTCTTTGCTGATCCTGCCCCAGTATCAGCCATAACCACAAAAAATAACGTCAAAAATAAAATTCTCTAAAGAAAAATCTCCTCCTGCATTCTTTTAACTGGCTAACGTACTACTTACTGCAAAACTTTGCCTGGGAAAATGTAAACATAGTCTCTTCTACTCTGTCGTAAATCGTTTCGTCTGATTTCACGGGGAATTGAACTCGGTGACAAGCATTTAGAACACTTGAATAGAAATAGCCAATCTTCTCACTGATGGTCTCGTTTGCTTATGTAAGTCATATAGAGGCATCAGTATTAAATTGAGACTGTTTCATAACCAGTTAAAAACTCCTTGTAGTTGCTTTAACTGACTAATTGTTTCGGCATTAATGTAATATAGAACAGTACCAGCCAAACAAAAAAACTGACCAGGAAAAAGCATGCTGATAGGCATCCTCTGCTCTGCAGGTTAAATGCATCTCTTAACGCGGTCCTGGGAAGCATTTATTATTCTAATTTCCCTCAGGCCGCCTTATAAGCCAAAGAGCTGGATCTATGGTCCTGCGTTATGAAGCCTAGAGTGATGTGTATGAATCTGGCCTCTATCTAATAAGCCTTTATCTGTGCATGTATTGGCCTACCTCCTCTGTGTTTGGCTGCCTAAGTAACTCTGTGAGAGCAGCACAGGGACAGACTGCAATTTACTGAGTGAGTGACTGTGTGTGTGTGTGTGTGTGTGTGTGTGTGTGTGTGTGTGTGTGTGTGTGTGTGTGTGTGTGTGTGAATGTGTACATGTGAGTGGCAGATTGCACTCATGCACTCAGAAGATCATTAATTTTTAACACGGTGCTTTACAAATGCAGGTCATGCACTCTTAGCTTAGGAAAAGAGGACTTGGTATGTATGCGATACGATTAAAGGGCAGAATGGATTTGTATGTGTCTCCCCATTTCCCTCATAAGAGATGACATTCTGGAGATTCCTCTGAGACTGTTGGCTGCAGTCTCCTCTCCTCTAACTCATAGTTGCCTGTCCTATCCTCTTTTGCTCCCTGCCCTATCCTCTTTTGCTCCCTGCCCTGCTGTTATACACTTTCTGCCCCCCCCTCTGATCCCCTCTGCAATTACTGCAACACTCTGAGACAGGGGAAATGGGTTGCCTGGCAACAGGATGCAGCTGGACCAATAGCATCCCCCCAAATGACTTGACTGTAATGTGTTTAAACAGAGGGAGAGAACAAGAGACAGGGAGGAGGGCTTAGTACTGATGGTGAGAGAAGAGAAAGGGGAAAGGAAGAGCACAAAGAAACAAAGGCAGAGTGGGAGAAAAGATCAAATAGATCAAATAAACAAAGACAGAATCTACAGATGAAGCAAAAGTGGACTATGACTTCATAGAGGGGATGGAGGAAAATAACCTTATGCCAGGTTTTCTAATAGATTCATTTATTTTCCTCCTCTCTCATAGAGACAGAAAGAACAATCACAATATATGTAATCAAATGTAAACCCATAAATCACACAATGCTCTGACAAACACAGAGGCCAAATGTGTCGAGAAATGCTGCTAATAAGAGAGTCAAGACTTTTGGGTAGACCTGACAAACACACACCGGCAAACATGCAGGGCTGTGATCAGAATTAAGTGACACAAAACAAGAGAAAGAGGGAAGAAAACGGTAACAAAATTGTAAGCAAAAAAAAAAGGATAATTGTGAAAACAACTGAAATTTAGAAAATAAAATCAGAAGAATCCCATCTCTCACTAACATACTCTTTCCTATAGGAGCCCAGGACCACTTGCTGAGGCTGTTCTACCTGTAACTCCACTGTCATTAATTGTCTTCCCACCATCTGCTCAGCATAATGTGAGTGTATTTAAACTGACTTGTCAGCACCAACTTCACAGATCCGACCCTCTTGTCTGAGAACCAGTGCAGAGGTATGGAGGATAAAGTCTTTTATTCTTGCACACTTTCACACCTTCCCCTGCCCTCCTCCTTCTCTTAGCACCCTTTCTTCTCTTTGCATTGTCCCGTCACACCCGCCCTCTCTCTCTCTCTCTCTCCCTCTCTCTAGGGGAGGGGTAATGGGTGCCTGCCATGTCTGAATCAACCAGGGCATGATGACATCTCTACCCAGCTCTGTAACCATAGAAACGCCAGCCAACCAAGAAATGCTGCTCTCCTCCCCCTGGCTGTAAACTTGCCCTGTATCAATCCCTCCCTCCTTCCATCCCTCCCCGATGCCCTTCCATTGCCCACCCTGTCCGTTTCCTGCCCTTGGCTAATGCGTCTTTCCTCTTTCCCCCTCTTTTCTCCATCTCACTTTTCCCCCTTTTACCTCATTTTTTGCTCCACTGTAATTTCTCCACTCAAAACCATGGCAAGCTTTCATGCCATACAGTAATATTGTTATTTATTTTTTGTCCCTTTTTCAGGGCTGGCATGCCATTGTGAGTGCACATTGGCACACATTTGTACTCACCTTTGGGAGTCCGGCTGTGAGATGGCGTTGACTATTGCCTCTACCGCTGTGTCGAAGAGCTCCGGATCAGGCAGGGCACCGAAGCAGTCGTGCACCAGGCCTTCGCTCTCGCTGAGGGGCACATCCAGCAGCACCCAGGATGACAGGCAGCGCAGCACACGAGCTTTCACCGCCCCGGGGCTGTCCGTCCTTCGCAGCAGTTGCTGCAGTAAGGGACACACTGACCCCCACTCCCGGCCCAAGGCACCCCGAACCTAGAGGGAAGATGATAATGAGAGTGAGACTGTTAGTGTATTGCTCATCTGTGGTATGTTCCTCTGCTTAATGAGTAGGCTCATATTCAAGTTTTTCTATACTGGTGCATTAAGATACCTGTTTTTTGGCACTGATATGTCAGTTAAATGTCTTTAACACAAGCAGCTGTACAATTACTTTGCCAGCATAAAATAGTCTAATATGAGTAAAATTGTGAGTTAGACCGTATATCTGGAAATATCTGATTAAAGAGGTTCGATACCTACTGATGAACAAATTAATCCAAAGAAAACCTGTGAATATTGGACAGGTGGCCATCCCCACCTGCAGAGGTGGGAGAAGGTGGTACCTGCAGACGTACCTGTCCCTTTCGGTACTGCGGCAGGCGGCTGGTCTGGAACTCCTCAGGCAGGACGGTGAGCAGCTCCAGCAATGCCAGGCAGCGTGCCCGCCCATCCACCCCTCCCCCCTCCTCCTGGAACACCCGCACCATCTCTGCCACTGCGCCAGGCCAGGCCTCAGGCATTGTGTTGAGCGCCAGAGAGGCCAGGGCCACACATAGCCGGGTGAGCACCATCTTAGAGCCGGAGGAGAAGCAGGCAATCTGGGAGAACAGCTGGGTCTTTAGAGACTCATACTGGTCTGTGGGGATGTCCGACCAGTAGCGAGAGATCTTGGTGTGAAGCGCGCTAGCACCAAAGTACTGGATCTCTGGCACCTGTGAGAGATGATAAGATGGATGCAAATGACACTTTGCAAAATACTTTTTCAGTGTGTGTCTGTCCGTGTGTCTGTCCATGTGAGTGTACACTGTACCTTATCTGGACTCAGTAGGGCCCAGCAGAACTGCCAGGCCTGAGGAGAGACCTGAGCCTGCATTAGCCATTTCTGGGCCAGATTCTTGTTTTCTATATTGGGATCATAGTACAACTGGTGGAGGGCCTAGAAATAAAGAAGAAAGAGAAGAATAACGAGAGAGAAAAGTCAAAAGAATCCATACAATCTGTGGATGGTTGAACAAATTTGTCCTAACAAAGTCCATTTGAGAAATGTTTGCAACTACACTACACACATTCACAATAGTGTCTGTCAGAGATGATAGACCAGTTGAGAGAAGACAAACACATTCCTTTGACCTCTTGTTTGTTGGTAAGAGCTGGATACCTTGAGAAAAGAGCATCTTTTCTCAATCGCAAACAGGCAAACACACAGACACATAGGCAGTTTACCTCGAAAACTTGAACAACAGAGAAAGCAATGACCTGAAAACAGCACTCTCTGAAGTACAGCTCTGAGTAATTTGAGTACTTGAGTGCAGGGAGAACAAGAAGGAGCAAGCCAAAGACAACGGAGATAAAGGATGAGTGTGAGAAAGGAAAATAAAAGAAGGGGAAAAGGGAGCATTAATTAAATAGACACCTCTAATCCTGGCAGTGCCAGAAGAGAGGTTTACTGTAGGCACCACTGAAAAAATGCCTGTTTTTTCCCCCCTCGCTGTCTCACACAAAATACACACACACACACACATGTACATGCTCACTGAACTAAAACTGCTGGCAGCCAGCACTAAGTGTCTGACAAGCAGCACAGGAAAAAAAAATCTATTCAGTGAGCTTCTGATCCTTGTCTTTACCCCTGAAGCCTGCTCACATCAATTCCTCCACCTGCAATCGTTCTCTCCTCTTTCTTCCCTCTCTATTTGCCTCCCTCCAGCCTAAAATGTCCATCCAGTTTCATTCCATCCCTCAGCTCTCTATCTTCATCTCAGTCTTCTAAAATCTACATTTCTCTCCATTCCCACATCAGAGAAGTTTAGGTTGTCAAACAAGGGAGGATGAATAATTCTGTAAAGAAACCACTGTGGGTCACAGAGTATGATGGTGCAATTGCTGCTGTGGAGAGGAACATCAATACAGCGTCAATGCCTACTGGAAGCAGTGAGTCTCAGGTGGTGTTCTCGCCCCGTCTGCCACCCTGCAACGCAATTATCTGTCTCTGCTTACTGTACGAGACTCTGAACACGGCTGGCTGGGTGTTAATGAGCTCATTGTTCGCAGAGAGTCAGGTGGCATTTGTACATATGTGTTTTTGAGACAGCTATAGGTGCAGGTACAGTATGTGTAGCAGGTACTGTATGTACACTGTGTGTGGCTTTGACTTTTTCTTAGCTGGTAGGTCTCCACTAACATCGACCTCAGCCATGTTTAGCTTTTAATGAGACTCTTTGCACTTTCAAAGCAGTTTAAAGGAAAACCACTGCACCTGAAAATAGACTATGAGGTACTTTTTTTGCAATATAAATGTGTTATTGTGTTGCGATTTGGCAAGGTCTATGGATCATTATACTGCCTTCATTCTAGAAAGCATTAGCATTAGGATGTTTTTTGTTAGTCAGCTCCACTCTACCCTTTCTGTAAATGAAGCTGTGATATCAGAGTTCAAAGCAGCAGTGGATCATTACCGCAGACCACTGTGTGATCGCAGACCGCTCCTTATCCAATCCCAAACAGCACCATGTCTGTGCATGTCTGTCTTTCCTGGGTTTATTATCAAAGCACAAGACACAAAACAGTCTGTTCATTTTGTTGCTTTAATCTTCTCACAAAGAACCGCCGCCTGTCACCTCCTAGAAATCACGCCAGACATGCAGCAGTTATCTCGACTAAAACTAACTAACTGTAATTGTCCATTGTTAATTGGTTCTTAAAACAAGCAAAAAACATGTGCATCCCCAGAAACAGTAGTGGTCATTTGCAGCTGAAGCAACTAATGCAACTCAAGCAACTAATTGCATCTACAGATGGTGGCAACCTGCCTGAACCACCTGGCTTCACCTGAGGATGGCGTGCTCTTGGCAGACACTGTCAAAGGTCATTAGCTTCCTCTACAGTCCCTTTCCAATGAGAGGAGGAAGGGAAGAGGGATGCAAGTGAAAAAACACGGCTCAGACAGATTCACCATCTGCTCTCACACATAACCACAGATTTACTGTCGCCGGTATACACTTGTGTGCTCACTAGTGAGCTCAGGAGAATAACTTTAGGGTAGGTCCTGAGCTGTAGAATACCTATACTATACAAAAAGGACTAATATGAAGCAAATCAATGAGGTAAGAGACATTATACCTAAAAGATGATTTCTATTATAAAACATAATAGAAATCTCTTCTTCTCAACATGCTTATGAGGTATAAGTGCACGAGCCTACACACACACACACGTTGGACATGTCTTTGCACACTGAGTTCACACACAGCAGGTAATGGCATCTCTCTGCCACAGGTTCAGTGTGTTTTTGAGCCATCTGTTTACTAGAGTGTCGCACTCAAAGTCATCGCAGTGATGGGAGGGCAGTGTTGGTGCTGTGCTGCAGAAGGCATCATCACACCACTGACCCATCATGACACTGTGCTATAACTGTGAGAACCAAAAACATGCAGAGGAACGATGATTAATGAGGGAACAAAGAAGAATAGTTTGTGCGAGAGTGTGTGAGGGCGGTTGTTGACAGCACACGGCCAAGACAGAAATTAAGAATACCAGGTTGCCAATAGTGATAAAATCTCAGCACATGAACAGTAAATAAAACCCTTGCAAGTGTCTCAACATGCAAACCTCAGTTACATGAAAAATTTCCTTTTCCACCACAAAATACAGAAGACTAATCACCTACAGTCACTAAATCAATGGATATATGATCTCCGTCTCCAAGCCTGCTCAAATAAAAAAATATATGCTTGCACTAGGACATGTGTGTATCATGTAACCTACAAGACGCGTGTTCCACCTTGAATCCATATAGTCTAATAGTCATCGCAATCCCTCTTTTACTTCGAAAATAGCCTCCACCCGCCACCACAAAACTACTCAATACACGATGCATCATTTCTCAGTGTCAAATCTCCCTGCTATGTTCTGTAATATGTTAACTGGCAGGCTGAATCATCTCCTCTGCTCTTAAATGCCATAAAACCATTTAATAAGAAGACAGTACTTGCTGTCACATACATCTCATCCTAACTTTACTTGAACATGGTTTCCAAAAGGCAGAGGTGCATCACAAGCCAAGAGCCTGGGAGCTACACACTACTGAATGGACCTTGACAGCCACGCTGACCCAGTACCACGCTGGGCTTCTTTCTGGTGTTACAGTAGTTGTTTGTCCCATTGTAGAAATGCAAAATGACAAAATCCTAACAGCACAGTTTCACAGCAAATGCAGAGCTCTGAAATTCCTTGCTTGGTAGATAGTGATTCTAGCCAAGGCTAATTATAGTAGAGCGGAAATGTAAGGCAGTATATGTACCCATTCATTATACACACAAGATACTGACAATGTGGTACTTTGTTCCACAGACCCAAGATTCAACAAAGAGCTTTTTATTGGACACATAAAAATGCTGGGCCAGGAACCATCATCTCCACCGCCATGTATACAACACGTATACACTCTCCCCCACCCCACTGTACAACAGTGACAATTCTGCAGTGCTGTTTTTTTTTATTTCACTCTTTTAACAGCTGGTTTTGCTCTCATCATCTTATGGGAAGTGGAATTTGACCTTCTATTAATAAACACTACGACGTGTCTGTTGGTAGTGTGCATACTTACAGTTACCTACTTTTGTGACTGTTTGGCAGAGAGGATAATAACATTACTAGTAAAAGCAACATCTCAGTTTTTTTTTAAAGGCATTATGCTGGTGGTCTGACGCAGATACTAATATGCTTTCAGGTGCACACACAGATTCTAAAGAAACATATCATCTCCCTCTTAGCATTGTGTGGATTCCTTAACTAATTAAGTACAAATATGTCATTCCAGCCAAATTATCTAGAAAGAATACAAATATAGAAAGAAAATAATCATCTTACCCAAAAACACACTTTCTAAATATAGCTCAGTCTCAGAGGAACAATATCTTGTCAGTTTTGAAATACAAGTGTTGTGTTATTACAAAAGTGCACTTAGCCATCATGGGAAATTATATTTGTTTGTCATGTCCCTTCAGTTAATGAGATTACCGATGGCGCTGTACGACTCAGAAGACTGAATACTTTAACAGGATCTGAAAGTGCACCCTAAACCGTACAAAAGCCACAAAAAAAGAAAGAAATTAGAATAAAATACGACATTTTGTCATGATATTTTAGTGGCTTTTGTACTGTTTCCCAGTGTCTTAAAAAGAGGACAAGCAGATCTGTTTGAAGGTCAGAGTTCAGCGTATAAATATACACTGCAATGACAGATGACTTCCCTAAACACTTTTTAATGTATAACTGTTTATCATCATCATTACACTGACATTTAACCACTGCGCATCTCCTGTTTCAGATCTCATCAAATTAATCACTGAATATCATGCACTATTTCTGCTTGCTTTGGGTATGTAGGCAAGCCAGGTTTCACTTCCATTTTAGATGAGACACATAAATACCGGAAAACCCAATAAAAAATAGTTTGATGTAATGAAAACTTCCATGCAAATCTATAAGGTTGGGTATCACTAACAAATACCAAAATACATCATAACAAATGATTTATTACCCTCCCAGATACAATAACAACACATTTACTTAGGTATGCATACAATATGTACTAGTGTTTTCTCCGACTTTAGTGTGACCAATGAGATGAAATGTTTGGCATTTTCTTCATGCATTCGCCACCCTTCAATTATAATAGAACACTTCTTACACCTGTACACATTAAACATGAGAAAATTAATAAGGAGATCATCCACAGGAAGACTGGACCTTGCTCATTGTTTGTCATTCTTCTTCCTCCTTTATTACACCAGAACCACAGTATCAAGCCAAGCCATTTCCCCCACAGGAATGTGCTTCTCTCCCTGAAACCTGCCTCTAATCATTTCTGTCGCATCGCCAACCTCCTCCTCTTTCTTTACTGGCACTGTCACAGACATCGACCCTGTCTCACCCCTCCCTCCACTCATCCCCCAATCCATCTCATCACATTGACTCTGCTCTTCACCTTTCTCACTCACTCCATCCTCCCCATTGTCTCCCCACCCCATCCCCTTGAGTCCGAGTCAGTGGCCACCCAGCAGGGAGATTCATCACAGCAACCTGGCAGCCACAGTCAACACTACCGAGCGCGCGCGCACGCGCACACACACACACACACACACACACACACACACACACACACACACACACACACATCCAGTCCAACAGAGAAAAAACAAGACCCAGACAAGCATTATACAATGACGGAGATGTCAAAGAATAGACGCTCTACAACCTGTTATTTTGCTCTCATCTGATCATTCTTTCTGAACGTAAGGACGGATGTTACAGGGACAGGTGAGCTTAACTCCTGTATGCAAACACAGCAACATTATCTCTCCAGACGGAAGAAGTACTGTAAGAATGGTTATATTATGTGGCTACAAGGCAGATAAAGCGCTTCTGCTTTCCCTCTCAAGCGGTCTGTCTCATTAGAAACATGACCACTTCTCTTTAGTCCACAAACCCCCGGTGCTGCATAAGCTGATGGGTTGCTGACAAGGACTGAGTGGTCCCAAAACTCACCTTTTCTACGTTTTCCACCGTGAAGTCCAGGGCGTCCGGTGTGGCTGCTATCCTCCCCGGCGTCTCCATATCTCCGCTGACAAGGAGCTGTCAAATGATCAAAGAGGAGCAACACATTCAGGATCCGACAGCCACCGTTAAACTTCCTTTTATAGACAGTGCCATTTCCAAAATATTTCCATAGTAGCAATCGGAATGTGTAAGTTAGCTAGATGGCATCACACATTTAGACATAAGGATGACACGAGAAGCTAACCGGCAAGCTAACGTTAGCTCACTTAAGTTAGGCTAGCTGACGCTAACCTACACTATAGAAAAATACTATAGCAACGGCTAGCGCCACTATGCTAACGCCAAACTAGCTAACGTAGCAATGCATGTAACTTAACGCTGACCTAGTGCCAAATGCAACCAAGCGAGACAGATATACTAGCATTTTCAGAATGTGAAAGCATTATCAAAATATTGCCGTCTCCGTGTATTATCTATAGGCTGTCCAGAGGACCAATATTTTCACACCTTTCTGTCCTGCGACGTTATGAGACGATGCTGGCAGCTCCCTGCCGCTTTTCTGCCTCTGCTCCGTCACCCAGAGCTTTTTGATACATTCAAGCACTGTGGGAAATGTCGTAGTCACAGCGTAACTGGTCAAGGGCCAGCTGATAACATGGTAAATAAAACTAACATTTCTAAAGTTCCCTAAATAGGTGGAGAATATACAAAAGCAGAATTAGTGTTATATATTATTAGTCTTAATTTTCGGTGCTGTTTCTATTCTGTTTTTCGTTAAATTATTTTGTTTAAACAACTGATACCTTATGTTTCTGTTTCGTTTAGTCAATATTTGCGGTCAAATACACTTCGACATC
Organism: Siniperca chuatsi; assembly: GCF_020085105.1. Lineage (NCBI taxonomy): Eukaryota > Metazoa > Chordata > Actinopteri > Centrarchiformes > Sinipercidae > Siniperca > Siniperca chuatsi. The sequence goes on from NC_058047.1 coordinate 22,133,499, forward strand.
TCGTATGTGAACATTTGAATGCGGCATTTCCCCCTCTGTACAAATGTCATCCTCACGTTATGAAGATGCAGCTGAGCTGGTGCCTGGTGATCTGAAGCCTATTTACGTTGTGTCTCACATGTTGTCACTTTTAAAAACGATCGAAAATGAACCTTTCAAAATGTTAGCAGAAAAGAAACATCGTTTGTTGGTCACGTAGGCTTAAACCCTCCAAATGCGTCTTACTTACCTGAAAATATCGAGGATGTTTCAAAACGTGCAAAAATAGACAAAATATTGGCTATTCATAGGTGTATACCTCTCCCTTACGGAAGTCAAGGGCGAAATCTTCAGTCACACATCGGGGGCACGAACCAGGTTGGGGGTTGGTGGAACCATAAAAAATAAATCTGGGAAATCAGCCTGTCTGTTCTAGCTCCTATTTGTATCCAACTACGCACACAGCTGAAACACAGTCTGTATACGAGAACGTTTAAGAATCATGTCTCTTTTTTCCTCTTCCTCCTTTTTTTTAATTTATTTTTTTTACCTTTTTAACCAGCAGCTAGGCCTACATGTTGGACGTTTAGTAAAACACGTAGTGCACGCACGTTGCAGAATAGCCAGCCGCGAGCGTGTGTGCGTTTTGACCAACAACACAATGATGATCTGGTCGGTTCACAGCGACACACGTTAGTGGAAAATCAACTACAGATCCAGCTTGCAGCGTGAAACTCGGATCATCCTCCAGCCTGTTACACTGACAAACACCAGAAGTAACACAGTGGTTTATATTCAACATGTGCATCAGGGATGCTGCGATTTAAATACATTTTTAAATAAATATATTTGGGGGGGGGCATGAAGTGACCCCCGGGCGATTACGCGCTTAGAAAGGAGCATATATCAACATATATTTGTATCCACAATGCATGCAAATATTTACACATCACCACACATTGCCTATTTTTTTTTCATTTTAATTCAACTTTTTTTAATACTGTCATCTCGTTGGAACTATCCTCCTGAGAAATACTGCAATATACTGTAGTTTTGTCCAAGTGCGTCAATTTGTGTTGAAAAGTGGTGGGGACATAAGGAAAACACATTTTTTAAAACGGTCTTCATATGCGATTGTGATGGGGGATCAGCATGAGGTCAGAGTAGATCATTTCGGCGGCTCTGCAAAAACATTGCATATCGAAAGGGCGTAGCCTAGGCTACTACAGAGTCTGCCAGACGAAAATACTCAGCATAAAACGCACAACAACGTCGAGCGCGCAAGTAACAGTCATCCATCACATCCACAGCTGCAAACGCCATGTCAATCGAACAATACCAAAATCACATCTACTGTAGAAAGCAGCAGTCAGTCAGCCCAGCGACAACAATATCCAATATCACTGCCCTAAAATATGACCAAACAGAAACAACTGAAGGAATAACGTTAACAACGTCAGCTAAAGATAATAAATAAACCCGACCTTTACATGTTAAGTTGCTGCATACTTTCTTAATGTTCGAGAAACAGACAGTTCACAAGAGTTCATGAGTCAAGTTCAACCAATCATGACTCATAACTTGGGTATGATATGTGAGAACATGAATTAAACTGGAGCAGGGATTAGATTAGTTATATTTATTTATCCACAGTCATTTTAAGTAACTCACTCAAAACATTGATTTGATTTTTTATTCATTCTTTTAACAAATTATGGGGACAAAATCAGCCATTTCAAAAAGCGGTGGGGACATGTCCCCTGCGTCCCCAGTGTAAATGACACCTACGGTTTTGACTACTCCCCAGCCGTGTGTGTGCTTTTTCACAAGACGAGAATCAGCTGTAGAGCAACAGCGCCTCCACGTGGGATAATGGAGACATCACACGACAGTAAAACGACCAGAAGAAACCGCCAGTCATGCAAAAACAAGTGAGGATGACACCGTTTAAGCTTCCGGATCTAGTCAAATACCTGAATGAATATGTTTATTTTCTAAATTGTTGACCAATAAAATCCTCAGCGTGACAAAGACTCCATGTTGTCCCGGGTGTGCACTTGTTTTTATTTACTGATTAATTTCTTCACATACATAGGTACAAACACACAACATAATTATTCGCAAAGATTATGAAAAATAATTATTTTAATCATTTACTCCATTTCATAAGTAAGTGCCGGCCCTTATATAATAAATATATTACTAATAAGTACTTGTTATATTAGAGAATAAGTGAATGAACAGCTAAATGCATAAAAGAGACTAACTGTACCCTCTTCAGGCTACAGTCACAACAAAGTCACTGAGTAGAAAGGTTGAAAATCCAGTACATTTGCACTATTTTTGTGATGCTTGTAAATTGTCAAATATTTTAAACAAATATAAATGAAACGTTAAATATTTACTCCTTGCGACTGTCAGAGGTGTTGCTTCAACTCTGCAGTGATTTTTGTGGCTGTAGTTTGTGTTGATGCGCTGTGATGGGCCGACATTGTGTCGTAGTTGCAGTTTTCTGTTGTTTTGATATACATGCCCTTATGTGGTGTGGGTAGCTGACAGTCTTTCTACTGAACAAGCGTCATGACACAGAGTCAGAGCCACTGACTATTTTGAACAGGGAACACGTGGCACTGCTTCTGGAGAGAGAGAGAGAGAGAGAGAGAGAGCGAGCAGTCGGGACTCACACACTCCTCCTTCAGTCCCTCCAGCCACGCACACACTGGCAGAGTCGCTGTCTGCAGTGGGTAGTACAGCACAGCTGCCTGGGGATTTCTAAACTGCTCCGTTAAAGTCTGGGATCGGACGGTGACCGAGAGAGAAAGGAGAGTCCTGCAACAAACAAGGCGAGACGGGACATTTGTTTTGGTAATTTTCTTATTGTGTAGCCGGAGGACAGATGATGGAGACCAAACTCTGGATTGCCCTTTGTGTGCTGCTGCTCATTAACTTGGGATCCACTGAACAAGGTAGGTAGTGTTTTTTTATTTCATCTCTTGGCTTTGGATTATTTTCCTGTTTGATTAATTTGTGCTAGAAATTGTTATAATGGTTTATTGTACACACACACACACACACACACACACACACACACACACACACACACACACACACACTAATCTCACTTGCCTCTAGGCACCCGGGTTGTTTTTGAACAGAGGCTTAAACTGACAGAGCTGAAGTGAGTTTACAGTATGAAGTCTGCTTTGTTTCTGCTTGTTACAACATAAAGACAGTTGAGTTCCTCTTGTGCACTTTCTTTCAACCCTCCTGAGCTTAAATGTGGACAAACCTCTCTCCCATCTCCAGATGAGCCAAGAAGCCACTGACTGGCCTCACTTTATTTCAAACCACAGCTTTATTTAAATGTTCTTCTCTACATCCGAGCCTCTGCTATTTGTTTAAACAGCCTCATACTTTATCATTCACCCCCTCCCCTCTTCCTCTTTCTGCTTTGTTTACTTTTACACACCTCTCACACATCCTGTATTTCACTCTTACCCACCTTCTGCTTTCTCTCCCGTCTGCTTCAAACACTTTATCTCCTCCTCCTCCTCCTCCTTCTACCTTCTCTTTCTTTCTCCATTAGTGCCTCTCACATAAAAGGAAAATGAGACTATTGACATTTGAAAAGATTTTATTGGGCAGAAGTGTCCCATCAGCTCCTTAAGCTGAAATTCAAATGAATAGAAAACAGCTCGGCTCCACTGGAGGACATGTATTGGCTGTAAATGAGCAGGGAAGTACATAGTGATAAATGATACCTCTAACTATGTGCAGCAGCACACTGTCATTTTACTGGCTTCATGCTAATTGGCTTGCCTCTGTAGACTTTATGAACAGATTTTAAAGCAGTGCAGTGCAGTGGCAGCAGGCTCAGTTTTCACTGTGACCAGACTTAAAACAGTAAATATATATTATTATACTATACATATTATTATCATTATGCGTATACATTATACAGACTTTAAACAGTACAGATTGTATGGGGCTTTATTTGCATAAACATACAGTATTAAATCAAAACCCCAGGATGCTGGTCAGGTAGAATTTGTATTCAAATATTCATTAATTCCCCTTTTTGTGTTGACAATAACTCATGACTCTTAGAAAGGGCGGAAATGGCAGTTTATTAACATTTGCCCAAGCCTTCAATTACTGTCCAGAAAAAGAAATCCCACTGAGCTTTTCTCACCAAAGAACATTTAAAAATATCCAGGCTTTCTCCCTTCTTACATGTTATACGGTCGAAAGACTTTTTTGTTTCACTCCTAGCTGGTTTCCTTTCTGACTAATCAGTCACATCTTTACTTAAATATGCACATGTGCAGTAACATACACAAAACTGATTTAACAAAGTCTTACGATACACAAACTATGAAAATAATATACAAACATGTCCCAGTTTTTATATAATAAACTGAGTTTAAACTTCACTCAGTTATTTACTTTACTGTTATTTCTGTCAGTGCTTTGATTTATGTGAGACAGAAGTGCTAAACCTTTTAGTGTTCTTTTGCCTGGATGATTAAAAAAACAAGTTGTTTGTTTTTGGAAGGGAACCTTTATGTGGTTGTGTGTAGTTGATATTTGTGGAGCTTGGAACAGAAGACAAAGTTCTTTGTTTGCAAATTAATGTGTTGTATGTAATTAGTTAACAAATGTTTCATCACAGCAACAGGATTTTTGATGTCTTATTTTTGATGTCCACGTGAGCTGGGCACTTGAACGTGCATGACACAATAAATAACATTACAAACTAACTAACTAACTATAGTGAATTCAGGCTCTCACATGTAGCATAATAAAACCCAGGACTGCAGGCTAGAGGCATGATATGCAGCTTGAGAGGGCACAGAACTGTTGGCAGTAAACATCTGAAATAAGTGCAGGTGAAAAGGCCTAAGACAGCATGCACAGAGGAAAAGCTTTTCAAAATGATCTGCGCTGTTGTCTCAAAAAGCGCCACAACCACATGCTGTGAAACCAGTGCTTATGGGATTTTACAGCAGCAGTTAGAAGGGTTTCACATAGCAGGTATTATGGGACTTTCAGCATCGAGTGTCGAAGCAGCCGACATCTGCTCGCAGAGAAACGGTTGGCTGTTCCTCCCACTGGCAGGGTCAACAAGTGAGCAAGAGCTACTTCCCCAGGTACATGCTGCATCGGCCTGAAAGGTTGTGAGTAAGGCCCTGTAATATCTGGAGCGAGGAGTGTGCAACAGTGGAAACAGTGGTTCTCTTTATAAATCTACCCTGCACACACACGCACAGACACACACACACACACACACACACACACACACACACACATATATATATATATATATATATATATATATATATATATATATATATACAGACATACTACTCCAGCATTTGACCTAAGCAGCTCTAATGGAGCTAAGAGTGTGTCTGTTTTTGTATCATTTAGAGTTCAAACAGGCCCCTCTCTCTCTCTCTCTCTCTCTCTCTCTCTCTCTCACTGTGTGTGCTGATGAGCTGCGTGATTATGGAGGTAATGAAAGAATGAAAGGCATCATGGCAGTGTGTTACTGAACTGTAATGCCATTACAATACATTAGTGCTCTGGTCTTCATCAAAGGGAAGCAGGTAGAAACAGAAATGAAGACTTGTACGGTAGTGCTAAAGAGATCAAGACCAAGGGGGAAGAGAAAGCGAGAGAGATTAGAGATCTTCATTAAAAGGACATTACTTCAAAGACTAAAATCCCTTCCAGTCTCATGCTGTAGTCAGTCCTTATCCATTTTATTTTGTACTCTGAAATTATGTTTTAATGTAATGTGACTGTGTTGTGCTTCATTGCAATTCTCAGTATCTATTCAGTGGTCAGGTCCCACAAGAGGGCTTACGATAAATCTGAGGAGTCATGACATGATTTGCTACACAAATTATGTTTTTTTAAATTAATTTATGAAATGGAGAAACTCTGGATAGTTTTAAGTTTTCAAGCTTCTAAAAACGTTTCGACAACCATATGAGGGAAACATCACTCTTTGGTTGAACTGCTCACAAGTGAAGTGGTCACAAGTACAGTGATGTGAAAAAGTGTTTGCCCCCTTCCTGATTTTTTATTTTTTTGCATGTCACACTTAAATGTTTCAGATCATCAACAAATTTAAATATTAGTCAAAGATAACACAAGTAAACACAAAATGCAGTTTTTAAATGAAGGTTGTTATTATTAAGGGAAAACCAAATCCAAACTTACATGGCTGAAGAAGAACAAAATGAAGACTTTGGAGTGGCCTAGTCAAAGTCCTGACCTGAATCCTATTGAGATGCTGTGGCATGACCTTAAAAAGGCAGTTCATGCTCGAAAACCCTCCAATGTGGCTGAATTACAACAATTCTGCAAAGATAAGTGGGCCAAACTTCCTCCACAGCGCTGCAAAAGACTCATTGCAAGTTATCGCAAACGCTTGACTGCAGTTGCTGCTAAGGGTGGCCCAACCAGTTATTAGGTTTAGGTGGCAATCACTATTTCACACAGGGCCATGTAGGTTTGGATTTAGTTTTCCCTTTATAATAACAACCTTCATTTAAAAACTGCATTATGTGTTTACTTGTGTTATCTTTGACTAAAATTTGTTTGATGATCTGAAACATTTAAGTGTGACAAACATGCAAAAATATAAGAAATCAAGAAGGGGGCAAACACTTTTTCACACCACTGTAGCTTCGCTTTGCTTCACTTTAAAGGGTCACAAGCCAAAATGTTTGGGAGCCACCACATTTAGCTCCTGATGCAAAAGACTTGAGCAAGACACTCAACTTATGTTTGCCCCAACGAAGCTGCTCACTGACTGATAGAAGAATGTGGCTGTACTGAGCTGAGCATGCAAGTGCTACAGTGCTTTGCTGGAAAAAAGTATGCATAGTCAGATAACTTTTGCTGGATACATAATACATGTATACACAACATTTTTCAGTTTTAATAAGTGTTTGGATAAACACTGGCCTGTGCTGACTGATTTACTCTGCACACTGTCTGTTGTCCCATGTTTGCTTTGAATAATGAGCAAATAAGCTGTTAATGACTCCGAAGACCAGAGATTGACTGTCATCCAAATTTGATCCTGTCCTCTCCTCATCAGGTGACGATCGTGCTGATCCCTCCTCTGCTTCAAAAAGTGCTCCTGGTGGTGAGGCGGCTCCTAAGGCTCCAGCAGCAGAGTCTGTGTCTGGTTCTAGCCCAGACCCCATCAGCCATGCTGTTACTGCACTTTCACCGAATGGCTTCAACACAAATTCAAGTTCAAGAGGCACCAACAGTTCGAGCAGCGACACAACTACAGAAGGGGAAACCATCTCTATGACACCCGAACCAAAGAAAGATAATGGTAACTATGCAACTCAGTATTATTAATCCTGTGTTATTCTCTGATCTGCTGTTGTGGTTATTGTTTCTGTCTGTTTTAGGTTTGCCAGTAGGAACGTTTTATCACACTTCAGAAGGATTTAGTAAGGAGCCCAGCAGCAGGTGGCTCAGAGTTTAGGAGCTATATTTAACAAAGTCCTTATCTCTGTTTTCCACGTCCAGAAGTGGGCCACAGAGAGACAGGGTTAAAGTGTTGACCATCGTGCCACAAACACATCACAGACAAAGACAGAGAGCTCAGTCTAGTTTTAAAACAAAACTGGAGCACAAAGGAGAGAATGTCAGAGATGGTGTAGGATAAAAGTAAAAGAAGAGTAATAAAGAAGGTATCACTGAGTTAAATAAAGTGCAACCTGTCTGGAGAGCAATGGTAAAATATACTCAGAAAAGTTCAGTCAGAAGAGATTCAGATTGTGTTGAGGAGAGTGGAGAAGTGATTAAATGCTGTGTTACTTTTCACAAGGGGGTGAGAAAGGTAGAAGTGAAATACTCCCCCCAGGCACACACTCTCTCTCTCTCAAACACATGCTGGTTCACACATTAGACTCATAAACATATTCACAGGCTAGGCAGATTTCTAGGCACTTAGTTTATTTTGTGGCGGGAAAAAACAGTTCATATTAGAGAACTTTTTGAATGTACACAACTATAAGGGTTGGCATCTCCGCCTAGCCATGCAGATAGTTTAGGTTTTTTTCTTGTCCAGGTTTTGAGATATTCGACTTTTAGTTTTCTGTCTCCGACCAATACAATTGAGGTAAACATATTTATATTTGTGGTGCTCACAGCATTGGAAATGTACACTTTAACAACAGTAAGAGTCTACAGCCACGCTAACGGCTCTGTGGTGCTAATGTCAGCATGCTACGTAACATGCTCACAATGACAGTGCTAACATGCAGATGCTAAGCAGGCATGGTATAATGTTTACTATGTTCACTATCTTAGTTTAGTGTGTTAGGATGCTAACATTTGCTAATTAGCATTACAAAGTACAGCTGAGGCTGATGGGGATTAGTTTTGCAGGTGTTTGGTCATAAACCAAAGTAACGGACAAATTGAAATTTTGACCTGATGATGGCACTAGATGAAAAGAAATTACCAATATTATTACAATTCATCCTGAGGGAAAGATGAATATCTGTACAAAACGTATGGCACTCCATCCAATGGCTGTTGAGACATTTCACTATAAACCAAACATGTCAGCCTCACGGTAGCGGGAGGAAAAGTCAGGGGATCACCAAAGTCACTAGGATTCATCCTCTGCTAACCATGAATGTTTGTACAAAATTTCATGGCAATCCATCAAGTTCTTAAGATATTTCAGTCTGGACAAAAGTGACCAGCACTACCAACACTACTACCAACACAACTATAGAGCCATGCTGCTAGCATGGCTAAAAATCACCAGAAACATCTGTTTGCAGACAAAATGGCGCCTTTACAAATAATCAACAGTACACAAAGTCAGCAGTCACTATTTCTTGGTTAGAAAGAAGTTCCGGTAAAAACACATGCTTCTGTTGAATTTTTTAAGTGTAATTCTTGCTCTGACCTGGACAAATAAAACCAAAATGATCTGCATGGCTAGATACCACTAGAGGAAAGTGGGAAAATATGTTTATTTGTAATTTGGGTGAACTGGCCCTTTAACACCTCACATTGCCCTGTCAGGCACTTCAGCACACTTCATAAATGCACATACAAAAAGTATGTTCAGCAGGCTCATGTTAATTTGCTGATGACACACATATAGTATTTCAGCATGGCAGAAAAATCTTCGCCCAGTAGAATTATAATATTTTTACGATAATGTTGTCTTTCTCTTTCTGTAGATACCAACACCGTGTCTCCCTCAGAGGCTGCCATTCCTAAAAATAATAGAAACCTAACAGATCAGTCGACATCACAGCCTCCAATTCCTCTTTCTGGGAGCCACGCCCCCACCTCTCACATCCACCTTACCTCCACCACTACTAGCCCCACACCCACAGCTCACACTACCCCTGCAGACATGCTGACCACCATACCAATCATAGACACATCGCATAATGCTACACCTCCACTTGCTGACGCCATTACACCATCAAACCAGCCCACTCACCTCAAAACACACTCATCCACTTCTGTCTCACACGTCACAACACCTGAGCCACCAAAGCCCAAAACTACCACTACCACTACCATCGCCCAGTCCAGTTCAACATCCAGCACCAGCTCCTCGCAAGAGCCTGAGAATTCTGAGTCGCAGACACTCACATCTCCACAGAACACTTCACGGCCCGACGGACATCCTGAGACCTCCAGTGAATCCCACCCAAAGTCCACCATCACCCTGGCGAGCACCCCCTCCGCCCAGGCCAAAGCCCAAGCTGACACTCCCTCCCAGCTCAACGTTGGGGGTGACAGTAAGTGCATTATATCTTCTGTGTTGGTATTATGTATTTGTTCTGGACGATTCACTGCCTGGATATTGACAGAGCCAGAAGTGAATTGGCTTAACAACAAAGGCGATGCTGTTCTTTGTTTTCCAGCACAAGCCAGTCCTCGTTTCGACACACACAAACACACACGATGCATCCCCCATCTACATCTTCTACAAGCACTGTCACCACCAAGCACTCCACAATCATGGCTCTGTTTGGTAAAGGAACAGAGGCAGTCATGGGACTCAGGGCCTCAAAAATGCTCTGTTTTCCTTCTTTTTCTTTCTCGCTTTGCCCTCTGTCTGTGTGCTAAATGATTTACATATCTACAGTGTATGTTTTTATAGATATACTCTGTTTTTCCAACTTTACCTTTACCTTCTCAGTTGACCAGCCTGCTTGAATACAGTTAAAATATAAAATTCTCTCTGCCTCTCTGACTCTGTGTGGTTTTATTAGGCCACGCTTGGCACCTCGCCTCTTTCCATTAGCCAGAGGAACAGGGCGCATTCACTGCTCTGTGGTTGTTGTTACTTTCAACCAGAGGATATAAAAAAACAGCCATGTTTACAAAGTAGTCTTCCATAGCAACATCCATATACAGAGATGTACTTCCAACAACTCCGGCACAAACTTCCCCTGCACAGAAATATACAAACACAGAGACATCAACATAGAAAGGTCAAGCGTGATGATGTTGTTAGAGATTAAACAGAACTCTTAGAGAAAACTAAAACATACTGTACTGTAGGCACATACAATATAGACTGCTTGATTCTAATTCTAAAAAGGAAAATCTTAAAATGATGCCCTATAAATACATGTACTTGTTCAACAGAGAGCTGAAGTACAGGTAAGCTTCACATTACCATCCTGTGTTTGACATTTCTGTCCTGAGCTACACGATGAACACTCAAGCTCAACATGCTGCTGTCGTGTCTGTGTTTAGCTCCAGTCACAGCTTTAAATAACCGTTTAAGAAGCTGTAATTCTACTATTTGCACCATGTTAAGTCAATGGCGTTAAGTCAATGTTTAATGGCGGACGGCCAGGTTGTTTTATCTCCTGTGCTTTTGTTTCAGCGACGATGGTCCATGACTCTCCCACATTAGACCCCCTACTGGCTGGCCTGGTGTCAGCCTTCATCATCACTGCTGTCATCATCACTCTGCTCCTCTTCCTCAAACTGCGCCGAAGAGACAACCGACCAGAGTTCCGCAGGCTGCAGGACCTACCTATGGTGAGCACGTCCATGACATCCAGGCAACACTTTCACTGCTGTCTCAGTGACAATACTCAGTCCGTCAGACATTGTTGAGCACAGATGTGACATATACTGTTCCAACTTCCCAGTACTTACGCACAGCTACAGCGTTCCTGCTACCAACCAGAATATATTATAGTATATATAAGTTGCATAATGGCTTGACTAATGATTTACTTATAATTTATAGATAAATAACAGGACTTGTGGGTTTCCAAGTCGGGGTTTACCCTCCTTATCCTCCTAACTTATTCACATTTAAAAATGCAGACTTGATGGATAATGGACAAATACATTGCATTGCAACACTGGTTTTTGTACAGATTAAACAAACATATAACATGTTTATTAAAGCACTTTAGAGGTGTTGGTAGATTGATTGTTACCTTTGGACAGAGCCAGGCTAGCCCCTGTTCTTCTCATTTAACTCTTGGCAAGAAAGTGAATAAGACTATTTCCCAAAATGTCAAACTATTCCTTTGTTAACTTTTATAATTTGTTAAGATTTTTCACAGTTGTTCTTCTTAATGGCTTTACTGATCTATAAAACATTAATTAATGATTAATTAACCAACTACAACCTATAAGCCCTTTATAAAGGGTGACTTATTAGAAAGTCATACCACAAACTCTATAGCGTTGAGCACTTGAAGACTTCTGACCATTTTGACTGTGTAAATATATGTGTTAGCATATAATATGTATATTAGATGTGTATAATTAGTTGTTATTCAATTTTTTCTGTGTAGGACGATATGATGGAGGACACACCCTTGTCCATGTACAGCTACTGATGGAGGCACGACTGAAACTTTTGGCACCCAAATACTCTCAATGAATCCAGGCTCATGCCGCAGCGCTCGTCGAACCTGGTCTCTCTTCCTTAATCTGCACCAAACCGAAAGTATTCTGGGTAGGTGTGAGCAAATTTCTGGATTGCTTTCATTTATCTAGATCAAGGAAAGATCAAAGAAAGGACATGATTGAAGCTGCAATGGACAAAGACATCGCCCACGTTGGGGTCGTTTTGACTATTTGGTGTCTGTAATTACAAATTAGGCCAATGCCTCTGTTTAATTCTGTATGCTTAATATTTTTCAGCCCATCTTTTGGGGTATGGGAGTTGTATAACACATTTTGATTTCCCTAGAGTTGAAAAGGGTAGGTGTAAAGCAGGAGGCAACATCATCAGTTGTATCCATCATTTTGGGAGGTTCACACCTGGATACAGACTCAGCTTGTCCTGCTGAACGTTTACCTGGGGGTACTGGTCTAATTTCCCTGTTATAAGTTAATGTTAGAAAGTCTGCCAGAAAAAAATAAAAGTCTGGCAAAAGGTCTGGCAGTCTGACTGAGAGGCCAGAGAAAATACATGAACATAAACTGATTATAGTGTTAAAGAGGTTGCACTTTACTTTTTCAGGAGTGGAAAAAAAAATTGACAAATATTTTTGTGTATGAGAAAAGTTTTGCGTGCATATGTAAGTGCAGGTATAGCAATGTGTGCGTTTGTAGGTGTGTGAGTCTGTTAGAAAGGTGCGTGAGTCTGTTAGAAAGGTGCATGTATGGATTTTTGAAGGCATGGCAGGGGATATTTAAGCATTTTCTCTTTTTTTCCAGTTTCTGTGTTGAAGGTCCTCCTGCCTTTTGGCCTGATTTTGATATGTGCAGTGTGTTTTTTGTTTCTTTCCTGGGGTCTTGAGTCCAGGAGAGAGTGCCTTACACAGTATAGGAACAGCTCTTATTGTATACTGTATTTATATTCAAGCCAATTAACTTCCAGATTTACCAGTCATTCCCAGTACTTTGTGTAATTTCCATTTAAACACACACTCTGGGGCCAGATAGCTGCTCTGACTTGCCTGTGTTTGAAGAGTAGCCTTGAGCGTGTTCACCATGAGGCACTCATTCATACAATGACAGTTGCAGACTGAAATTGGCCAGTGGCCTTTCCACACAATGTTAGCATTGTCTTGTGTGTTGTAAATACTACTGATGATTGCATCATGCAAAGACAACTTTATGAAACTCATCTTAGTTGTTGCTTTTGCGTTCACAAACATATTGAAAATGTTACATTGACTGACCTGACAGCACCTTGTTCTCTCAGTAGGCAAGCTCACAAATATTCCATTGATTCTACTCTTATCAGCTTCTTTGCTCTGCAAATGTGCAGGAAAATGTCAGTGGAAGTGAGACATACAAGACGACAGAACAACCCACATAGATAGACTAAATTGGGAACACAAGTATTAGCTCCAATTGATTTCTTTGTAGCATGAATAACTGCAGATGGTGACAAATTAAAGGTAAAATAACATCAAATGCTATTGTCTTGGTAAGGCTGATACTGGTGGGATAGACACCTAAAGGTATTCCTTCATTTACTGTTTTGAACCCTAATTTTTCCGTCCGCCACCTGTCTGTACATCCAGTTCTAAATTGTACACTTGAGATGTCTGATATTAGTGTTAAAAATTGTCTCAGAGTATCCTGAATGCATAATGAGGCTTTGCCGTCAGATGTGGATAATAGTCCGTTGGTGTTTTATGATTAAAAGTATTTTGAAATCATCCTCTGTATTTCCTCTTATTCCCACTTCAGTCTGTTATTCACTGCAGCACCAACAAACACAAGCCCAATCAGAACACAACTACAGAAGCAGCCACAGAAAGCCAAGCTCCTTTCTTTCAACTTTTACACTGACTTTTATTGTTGGAGACAAAACAAAAAGCATTTTCTTTATAGACCTTCAATGAATGAATCAGTGCACTGCTTTACTGCAACGCCACTGCACAATACTTGGCAAATGCAATAAAACTGCAGTAGAAGGGTCTGATTCATCAGCCTTTTCTTCATTAAATGTCTCTTCAACTACAACATTAACAGCTATACAAGGAGAGCGTGTTAAAAGAGGTTTGTTTGAAAAATGTGTACTGCTCTGTGCCATTTACGGTTTTCTAGAAGGGTCTTTTACTGTTCACTTCTGACTAGAGAGACAAACTGTTTCATTAGATGAGCTGGATTGGGTCTATGGTCACTTTCACCACCCAATCCTCCACACCCCACTGAACACCTAACCTGCCCGTCAGCTCCCCCGTGGCTCTGCACTGTGGTCTGGGATCCTCGATGGGGGGTGTCTGGATGCTGAAATATTTAACAGCTTGACATCAAGCCTGAAAGAGTGTAATTCATGTCAGACAGAGCAGCATAAAAGGGACTCTTGACTGTCTTAACTGAGCTGTGTGTATATGAAGACATCGCAATGGAGGTTGGGAGTGTTGGTGCCTTGATAATGTTAATGGCTTTTGATTCCTCTTTGCCTTCACTTCAGCTGCATTACCAGGAATCAAATTCCCATACCTCATCAGAATCCTCCTGGATTGAAGAGTGCATTATGTCAGGAAGAAAAACCCATTAAATAGCCATTACTCTGCTACACTGACGAGTGTAGCTTACATATAGTACATGATCACCAGAAAGCTCAAAGGCACTGTGAATCCTTACACTTGATATATTACTGTAAGTGATCAAAGCCTGTCAAAGTGCGATTTCATGAAGTTTCATTAAAGTTGAATCTGTTTGTTATATAACAAACTGATTAATTCCAAACTACCAATTAAAGGAAATATAAGCATACTGTGGGCTCTTCTTTTGAAAATCAAAAGCACAGTGATCAGTGGTGTTCTTATGGATTCCACTGTAGTAATAGGCAGAGATGAAAATCCTGCAGTTACCAATCCTGTTACCCAACCCCAACAATCTAAATTTAAATCTTCTTCCTGAAGACAAACCGTGTGGTTTAGCAGACCAATCACAGTGCTGCTCAACTTTAACTCTGGTAGGACCCATAAATTATAGTCAGTGACTCGCAACATGGGTTCAGAGGGTGTGGCAAAAATAAAAGCATTATATCCATTGGGTGGCGACTGATATCAAAATTTCGGTTCAGGCAGTCAAGCCTACAGTGAGAAATAAAGCTGCTTACAAAAATGCTACTTTGCAGGCACAGTTTTCTGAATGAGAAGCTCTCATAAAGAATCTCAGTTAATCAGCTGCCTGTCTCTTCAGTTTGTTCCCAGCATCCTTCCAGTATGTGCATGTGGAGACAGTTACTGCAGATTATTTAAAGAGAATTTGTGGCTATCTCAGTTTTCAGCAGTTTGTACAGTCATCTGCCTCCAGCAGATGCCACTAACTAGACTGAGGAGAAACAATGCTTTGATGCATAGTGTTTCAAACAAATTGACATCAACTAGTTAGCATTTGCTGAATCCACTGGTGGTTTGTTTTAGCACACTGTGGTAGCAGGGGATTGAGTGGGTCACATGGGATCAGACTGTTTAAATAAAAATTAGACAAGCAACTGGAAATCAATTTGAAAAAAAAAGTTAGCTGTTAGAGTTATTAACCTGTTAGTTTGACACTGTGAGATCCGCCCTGAGTCCCTAACACTGATATACAAATAACTGTTAAAAATAGCATTTGAGAATTTCCCACACTAAGAGAAAGTTTCCCCAATGGTATGAACTATGTATCACATATCATATCCAAGCAGATCTGTTAAGCAACAGTAATAATAGGATGACTTGATTACTTGTTATGTGTATGTGCTTCTGTTGCCATGCCGTTAGCCATCCTTTGTTTCCTTTCCCCTTCACTTGGGACCACAAAGGAAATGAGCCATATGGCTGTTTGTGTTAACCTGACTATTTCTATTTTGATTTTCAGAATAGGGCTGTAACTCTAAACTGTATTGATCAAAGTTTTCAGTTTTACAGTAATAATACATCTCAGGTAGTGTATTGGAGAAGGTGGAATAAATATCTATGTTGCTGAATCCTTCAAGTAAAATTACAGAATGTCATCTTAAAAAAGAAGAAAAAAAAAAGTTCAGAGGTCATCAAGACTTAGGTCAGATCGTAAATCTGGGTTCACGTCGTCATCAAGGAGATCATCACCATCATCATTGTCCTCATCATCCTCCAGATCTGATCCCGGACCAGAAAAGTTGCTCCGTCGAGACTGAACGCTCAGACGTACTTGCGGCTTCTGATGAAGAGCTGGCAGAGGTAAAGAGCAGAGAAGGAGCTGTTACTTTGTGTGTGTGAGTGACTGAGTGCCTCCTGTGGGATTAGGCTGGAAGACATTCAAATGTTTTCCCATAACAACTGTGTACCAGTATGACTGTGTGTGTGTGTGTGTGTGTGTGTGTGTGTGTGTGTGTGTGTGTGTGTACACAATCGTCAAATTAGCCTGGCTTCATGGGTCCAAACCAATCTGGGAAACATTTAGTGCAGAGATTGTAATCTCTTCCGGGAACATCAACCTTCTGTTACAGTAAGTCTCAGGGGTGAGCAGTGTGCGTGCGCACACACACACACACACACACACACACTAACAAAATTTCCCAAGAAAAGACTGGCTTCGCAGAAACTGTTGGAGAGGAAATGAGAGCTTTACTGCTTTATCTGCAGATGGAAGAACACAGTAGGTCTATAAAGTTGCTCACAATTGTGCTTTACATCTCCAGATTACATTCCTCACTTTTCTTTTATTTCTAATTTTGACATTTTCTTTCATCTTGTCTCTTTACACTTCTGCTGTGCCTTTATCATGAAACGTCCTCTTGTGATACATTCAAAGGAATAGTTCAACATTTTTGGAAATGCGCTTATTTACTTTCTTGCCACGAGTGAGATGAGAAGATCAGTACCACTCATGTCTGTATGTTAAACATGAAGCTACAGCCAGGAGCCAGTTAGCTTCGCTTAGCATAAAGACTGGAAACTGCTAGCCTGGCTCTGTCCAAAGATAACAAACTCCGCCTACCAGCACCTCTAAAACTCACTAATCAACATGGTGAGTGTAAAAACGACTCTACAGCCCACAACCTCAAACTGTTTGTAACAACATGTCAAGCTGGCTCAAGATCAAGATAAATTACATTTCGGTCTACAACATTTGGGCAAAACTGCTTCTCAGTTAAGGCTGTCGGGGTGTGGAATCCTTCATCACTGAGTATCATAGAGTGCAGTACTTTAAAACATTTTAAATTCAGTTTGAAAACATGGTTGAAGGACAGCATGTTATTTTTTTGTTTTGGTTTCTTAGTTTCTCATATGGTCTTTTGTGTGTGTGTGTGTTTCTTATAAAGTGTAAAGTTTTGATTTACTACAACTGATCTTTTATCTCTGTAACCTGCGCATCACTAGTGGCCTCCACCCAGGGACTACAGATGAAAATTACCATTTAGCTGTATCTGGTACAATACAAGTATTGTGCATTATCCCTGTTAAACAATAAATAAACAAACATTGTAGTTTTATGGGGTTATGTGCAAGACTATTTCTTGGCTGGAGTGCTGTCATCACCATGAGGTTGCAAGGCAACCAGCAGAGACTCCAGAAGAGATATGAGAGTGGTATTGATCCTCTCATCTAACTTTTAGCAAAAATAACGAATAAGCATATTTCCAAAATGTCTATAAATGTGCTATTCCTTTAACTAACTGTATGCTGAAATGGCAAACACAGACGAGTGCTCCCCTCGCTGAGTCAGATCTATTGGGATGAATCAGAGCGTAGGTTGAGCCAGATGTGTGGGGGAGGGACAGGAGGGAGAACTACATGTCCCATCTTGCTATGACCGTCATCAGTCTGTGCCCATCTGGTGCCCTGCATCACGTTCTCTCTTGGTTGGAGCGTGTGATCCAATTGTCAGAACATGTTTGTGTTGGTGTACATCAAGGTGGACAGAAGGCTTGTGAAAATGATATGATGTAAAACAGGTGGTGTTGATGACTCAGCACATGGTACTTGGTTACATGTAGGAGCACAAGGCAACCACGCTTGACTGCATTTTTCCATTCAGAAAACACTCGTCCTCACCAGGGTCTTTGTCATCCAGCCAAGACAGATCATCTGAGCTGACCTCAGCCAGGCTCGGAGTTGGGCTAAAGTCTTCTGAGTCAGAGTCCGGCTCTTCAACTCTGACCCCTCTATTATGGCTGTGAGGGAGTGGGAGTGGTGATGCCCCTAAATCAAACAGAAAGACGTGGTTAAATAGTTTTATCATGCTGTGTATGTGTAGTGTGAGAGCCAGAGAAGGGAGAGAGACTTGCCTGATGTGTGCGCTGATGGCAGAGGTGTTTGTTCACGTTCTCGGAGAATAAGTCTCCTGACCTCCTCCTTCAGTTCTGACACAGTTATTCTGTTGTAAGAGATTAATTGCAAGGCATGTTAATTCACCCCAAACACACACATACCTGCACACACACACACGTACCTGATCTGGCGGACCTCTTCTTGTGTGTGAGAATACTGAGAGACAGTCTTTGCCAGATCAGTGCTGTGAGATCTGTAGCTGTTTGTCAGATCCTCCAGTGTCTGAACAAAACACACAAAAGGAAAGGTTAAGGATCTGAAAGAATACAAACCACACATCCACAAGCAAACACAACGTGCGTGATACAATGTGTGCGTACCTTGCAGGTGTGTTCATACTGTCTCCTGGTCTCTCTTGCCTCTGCCTGCTGGAGGAACACGTCCTCCTCCTGTCTCCCTATCAAGAGGAAAAGAAAGAGCAGATGTTGTGAACAAGACTCTGCTTGCCTTTGCTTTGCAGGGCAGCACTAGGCGTAGGACATGTGTAGTCCCACAGAATCAATGATGTGTACGTGTGTACGTGACTCACTTAGTCGTGTTTTCAGTTGGTCCATCTCTCTCCGCAGGTGTTCCAGCTCCTCTCGGCGGAGCTTTGAGCTGAAACTGTGGAAAAAGAAAGAAAAGTGGTGATAGAACTGTCTTGTCATTTCTGTTCTGTCATAACCGTCTTCCCCCAAAATGAAAATGTCAACCACACACCTTCCTAGTAGCAAACTGAGGTGTAAACATTTTCTTGTCATTTTCAATCTTGAGCTGGACCTATCATCAGTTTAGTGTGCAGTTACGCCCCCCCCAGCTCCACCCCTAATGCACCTCTCCTCCAGGTTGCCTAGCGACGTGGCTCTGGTGATGTGTCCCCGCAGACTGCTCAGCTCACGTCCAACCTCTCTCCTCCACTGCTCCATCCTTCTCTCTGCTCCTGGACTTTGTCCCCTCCTAGATTCGTCCCTCTCTCTTTCCCTCTCCCTCAGACTGTGAATCTCCACTAGAAAAGAAGAGAGATTACTATGAGGAAGGAATTTTTTCCCCTTCCTTTAGCAGCCTTATGGATAAATTAGAATTTTTTATTTATGTCATTAATTATAAATTAATCCTCCCTTGATGAGTGTATTTTGCTTTTTCAGACAGTAGAGGGAGAGCGAGTGCGTAGAAAAGGCACAGGACATGGAGCTTTAGCCAGAACTTAACTTAGGGCAGTGGTGAGGCAGCATTTTTATTCATCAATATATAATTGTACATTTATTAATTTGGGAGACACCTTTGTCCAAGCAACGTACAGATGAGGTACAGTACAAGCCACAGTAGATCAAGGAACAAATAAAATATGACATTTTAGCATAATTAATGCAAATAAATGAGACCATGTGTGAAAAACTTGGTAGTTCCTATCTCTTGCAAGTGGTGCTTTAAGTGCTGGTGGTTGACAAAATTGAGACCACATTTTTCTGTACTGGTTCCACTCTCCATCTTCTCCCCTTAGATAAGCTAAATGAAACTGATAGTATGCAGTAATCATAGTGGAAACCGATCAAAGTGTATTTAATGCACACTAAAAAGGCATATTTCCTGTTTTGAGCCATTCTGCGTCATTTAAAAAAACAGATGAAACACACAATTCTACCCTATATGCATATAATGCCAAGTAGAGGCTGCAATAGCCTGCCAGTCCTCTTGAGGAAGGCTTTTTTTGCTTACTGATTAAGCCAATTATTTACGTAGGGTATATATGTAGCATTTCAACCACAGTTGATCCGAAGTGTTTTATATAAAACTATATAAAGGAACAAAAGTTAAACAGCTAAAACAAGAGGTTACATGCAATTAAAGACCAATTAGTAAAAGTGTGTTTTAAGTTCTCTTAAAGTCATCGAAGAGACTGGTCAAACAGAAGGAAGAAAATTATTTTTTTCTCTTCCATTGAGGAACACTGTATTTTTCATATGTGACCTGTTAACTTAGTTTGGGTGTGGCCACATTAAACAGTGTTGAATCTGATAAGAATTCCTTTCTTCTAGCTGAAAATAACAGGAGTCAGGTGTTGCTGTATTTATGAGGGAGACAACGTGACCCAGTGTAAACTGAGGTAAGTAGTCATGGTGCAGTAGGTTACCTTGTAGTGTCTGGATATGACATTGTTGAGACTGTCTCTCCCTTTCCACGTCACGGAGTTTCTGGGTGAGAGACTCAATCGCCTTGAAAAGGACATTGGAAAAGAAATTTGGAATTCTGTCAATCCTAAAAACAGTACAATACATTTCATAAATGCACCAACTAATTGTTCTTGCACACCTGGCTTGATTAAACAAATAATCCCACACCTGGCTCTGTATCTGGAGTTGTGATTGGATAGCAGCTAGGTCTGCCCACTGAACACCAGGACTGAGAGATGGGGAAGGCTGTCGGAGAAGAGGGGATCGAGGAGGAAGAGCAGGAGGGTCCAAATCTGAATCACGAATCCTCTCCCTCACTGGAAACAACTCTGGAGAGGAAGAGGAATGTGAGGGAGGTTGTTCACAAAAGTCTTAAAGCAAATCAATGAGTTCAACCACTGTCCCTCCTATTGTGATCTGCTCTTTATTGTGAAGTTTAAAAAGGGTGGAACTTCCACCCACCCACACAGGTAATTTCCCCATATTCAGAAACCTATTAGTTCACCCACCTTCTCCTCCTTTGGCAAATTTCCCTGCTGAGGTCAGTCTCTCCTGTGAACACATAAAAACACTTTCAAATTCAAATGGAAATTTCCAAACTTTTACAATCAGTACGTATCTTTAATTTGAATAACTGAATAACCCTGCTAAAAGTTTAGTGGAGCATTACTGCCATCTACAGATAGCTCCAATAATGACAATGTATAACTGACCACAGTGAAGGCTCTCCTGTGTTGTATACTTCCTTCACTGATGTAAAACAAAATATGCCTTAATGTACAGTAAGGCCACACACTCTAAAGTAATGAGTTTCTGTTATTGCCAGCAAGACTAATAAATTAGGCGAAGGCAGTTTGAATCTACTCACCCTCATCTTTGCAACACTGCCATCTGCTACTGACAGGATAGAGCTCAGCTGGTTGTCCCAGTCCATGTCTGGGTTGAACTAGAAAGAAATGCATTATTCATTAGCATTAGTCGGTTAATTCTTGATCCTTGGTGCAAAAACGTCATGTTGTGTGGCCTGACGATGCCGTTACATCAAAAAGCATGTAGGACAGTGATACAGTAACTTAAGACGTGTTTTGTGGCTGGTCGGTGCGGTAACAACCTAGCTAAGATCTAGTTCAGACACCTTGTTGGAGATTAAATGACAGCAGGCCTGGATATTTGCAGGTTTGTAGTGACGCTTATCAGCTGCTACTCAGGTAAATGTAGCCGAGGTGCCAGAACGTGCAGGGGTGTCTGATAATGTAATGGGTCTAATGTTACTTAATTGATCTACAGGGCCGTGGGGATATCTCTCCCCAGCTTCCAGGAGCAGGTGCAGATTTAAACTGGAGACGGCGCAGGACCCCCCTGCTCAAGGACACTTCAGCTAAGTAACATTAGATGCTGGCTGCCAAAAACACAGCAAAATGCACACTAAACACGTCGATATAACGCCAGGGAGGCGTAGCAAACGTTAAATATTCAATGTTGTCGTAATGTTAACCTTAGCTAATTTCCTTTAGCAGCAGCTTTACGGTGACTTTTTTTTCTCTCTCAGCGTTCATAACGGTACGTTACTGTCTTTGTTGGCAAAGTAATTACTGGCCGTCTCCTAGAGTGATGTTTTCTTTTGAATATTTCATATAACCTATCGCTGAACACAATGTTTAAGGAGAACGATACAAACGTTTATGTTAGCTGGCTAATCAGGCTACTCACAGAAAACCCTGCGACTCCACTTTTAAATCCAGGAGCCCATAACAGCGACGTGATTGCGTATGACGTAGCCGCACGGGTCTTCTGGGTATTGTAGTAGATGGTACGTCTACTCTTCTTCTCACAAAATGAGTGAAGTGCTTCAGTAGAATTTCGTCGAAACACATTGTATTGTATATTGTATTGTAGCCACTCGCTTTGTCAGAAGAAATCATTACAGAAAAAGCAAGAGTCTAGCTCAATTTTTAAAATTGATAAGCCAAAAAACACCATATCCCACAATCCAAAGCTTTATGTTGACGTGAAACAATGGCGGCTTCCACAGTCAATGTGGAAGGTATAACAGGACTGCTAGAGGATTGTTTATCTAAACTTGGATTTGAAGTCTACCCTCTAAAGGTATGGGCACTTAATGTGTAGCTGTGACAGCAAGAAGGACTTCAAAATGTGAAAAATACAATTATATACATCAACCTCTTTACCTGCTAGCAAGGACTGAGAAGTAAGGAGTTGAAATAGCCAGTAAGCTATATTAACGGTGGTAACATTATTTAATTTGTAACAGCCGATTAAAGGTTATTTAAATTATTTAAATGCTACGGCAAATGTAAGATATATATTTGCCTGCTGCGTGTATTCAGATACCCTATAAGTGTTATGTTCCTCCTGATGCTTTCCTTTTCTTGCTGGACTGTTTGTTACTGCCTCTCTGACACTCTGTCCCACCATGGTCACAGGTTGGTTGGTATAACTCTGTGCTGCTTCCCTCCCTGCGCCTGGCTTACCCAGATGACAGCCTGGCCGTGGTGGTGCTCAGCACTCCTGCCATGTTTGAACAAGCCTTCCTGCCCTTCATGGAGGAGAGGGGCTGCCAGGGGCTGTCTGACCCCATAGACCAGTGTGTCAAACACTGTGTCTCCTCTGCTGTCTCCCAGGTGAGCGGCGTGAGTCTGTGTGAGTGAATACCTCGAGCCTTAAAAGTGAGGCAGACAGACTATTATTGTAAATTTGTAATTATGCAAGTTTATATTACAATTTCAGTAGATATATTTTGAGTCAGTAAATTGTCTGGAAATTCAAGCGAAGAGTTAAAATGACTAGATGGGAATGTCTGTTTTTGGCTAACCCTGCTTTATAACATCATCCACAATGGTCAAATAACAGATGTATTAAAGGGATAAATAAATTTAATAGGCAATATTGTCCTTACATGCTGCATATTCTTAAATATTCTTTTGAATTTTTCATTACCGAAAACAACTGGACATACTATCCATGGCAGGTAGAACTGGCTGTTGTAGTGGGTCCCTGTGAAAAATATTGTCATGTATAGTCTGTACTTGTACAATGGGTTATGGGATGTTACTGTGTACACACATGATGCACAGACAGCAGCAGGAACAGCAGGCCAGTAGGAGCCCAATAGCACATTTTTGCTCTGGGTCCCCATAGTGGGATAACCCGGCCATAATACCACAGTATAAACTGTATGGCAAAATCTCTGATGGTCTCACCGTATATGTCATCACGATGCCTAACCCCAGTTAGGAATAGGATTGCATCTATAACTATTTTCATGATCAGGTTGTGAGACCTCAATATGCCCTCTCCCTGCCCTGCAGTGTTTCCCAGGACAGAAGGTGGATGTGAGATATGACTACGAGCTGCTGCCCAGCAGGAAGCCAAAGTTCTTGGCGCAGACTGCGGCTCACGTGTCTGGAGCAGCTTTCTACTACCAACAGTCTGATGTCAGAGACCAACCCTGGGCTGAGAAGGTAACGCTATTCATTTATGAGGATTCTAAATGGCGGTTGTTTAATTAAATTCCAATAGTTGTGAGAGATATTTAGTAGTGCAGTGTTTCCAGTCTTGTCTCCTCACCTCTGTTTTGTGTATCTCCCTCTGTTCCCTGCAGAAGATGTTCGGAGTGTGTGTGCATCCAAAGTTTGGGGGCTGGTTTGCCATCCGAGCCCTGCTGGTGTTTGGAGGTGTGACGGTGGGCTCTGAGATGGTGCAGCCTGTTCCTCCTGATTCTGTGCCTTCCAGAGAGGGCAGGATACAGCTGCTGGAGGCTTTCAACTTTCACTGGCAGGTAACAGGACCTCAGTACTGAAAGCCATAATACCTGTGACACATACATTAAATAAACACCAGGGGATACCAAACTGTTTCATGCCAAAGACCTTTCAGACAGATGGCCTTTAGATAAGAGACCCCCGTCTGTGGAGGTTTTGTTGTCCCATGGGCCCCCTTCTGGAAAGATTTCCGTTGTCTGTTCACTCCATCTGTACTGTAGGTGGTGAGATGAGAATAACCCGTGTTTCGTGAGGACATCACATGATGCTGGATATAACTTCCTTCTAGTTTTCAACACAAAATGAAAACTAAATGCATTTTAACAGAAAAAATTAAATGTATGTGAAATGTCTTGATTTTAAGTTAATGAAGGAATTTATCATTTCTCTTTGTTGACCAGTTTTTCTACATATTGAGCCCCTGTGTTAGAAGTCTTGCTAAAATCAATGTATTTCAGTTTGATTCACAAGCACTTCCTCTTTCTCACAACTCTTTTATTCTATTGTTGAGTCTTAATTTAACCTGGATTTTGGTAAAATAGGATTACTCGTGATTCTAAATACATTTTACTGATGTTAAACGCAGTAGCAGTGAATGTTTTATTGGGTTTCCATTGTGTAATTAAATATATGATAAATCAAAGTTAATCAGAGGAATTTTGTGTCATCAGAACTGGACCTACAGAGACATCGTTCGTCCAGTCCAGACCTACTCTCAGAAACAGAAGGATTACTTTTCCACTCCTCCTGCTCAGCGGTTTGCGCTGCTTAAGACTTGGGGCCTGCTGCCGAGGGAAAATGACCAACCTGATCCGACCTCAGACACACAGAGCCAGGTGCACGGACATGGCTGAAAGAGCAGTTGAAGTGTGGAAGTGTTGCCCATCCTCTCTGAGCACCAACCTCCACTGCTGGACAGACTTTTTTAAATAAAATTTCGATTCTGTCTTGATCAGCTAGCTGTATATTGAGACCCAAGATGGGATGTTGAACTAAGCTTGGTGTGCGTGTGGTTTTGATGAAAGTTAAATGTTCACACTACTAAGTACAGGCAGCTCCTCTCATGGTGTCATTTCATGGACACCTGAACATACTCAAATGTATGTATGCTTTAAACATTGGTGCTTCTGTTGCAAGTCCAATGTGTTTAAACCAAATTATTTTGAAGGATGCACTTTATGTCCTTGCTGCTTGTATCATACTGTAACACACAAATTATAGCCATTGAAGTAGCAACAGTGACTTTCACTTCGCACATTGTATCATTTGACTCACTCAATATCAACACAAGAAGCCCAATTTGTCATCTGTATCTTTACGTGCTGGTCCTTGATCACAAGGAGAACAAACATTCACTTTTTATTCATTTCTAGAATATTTCTATTTGTTTTAATAGTGATTTCATGGAAATAAACAATAAATAAAAATAATAAAGAAATGTTTGACTCCATGGATCTGATTTAAACAAATGTCTGTACTCTATACTCTGCCAAGTAATAGGGTTAGGGTTGACCACCACGCCTAAATAAATCTAACAATAATTATCCAAAATAACCCCCCAAAACCATTATGTTTTCACTTACCTTTTAGTTGTATTTAGCGATGCAGATACCTTTGGTTCAGGTTTTGAGTTTCTGAGTTTTCTGCCTTCAACCCGAACACAATGGAGCCGTCAACAATTTTCTGTGGAACTTTCTACTGAAGAAATAGTCCCAATGAAAACTGCACAGAGCATTATCTGTGGATTATCCAGAGTAATACTGTTAAATTTCAATGCTGTGGAGAGAGAGAGAGAAGGAGAGGAAAAGAAGTGCATCATGGGAAGTCTCCCAGCAGTCTAGGCCTATAGCAGCATAACTAAGGGATCAGGGCTCACCCAAGCCAGCCCTAACTATAAGCTTTATCAAAGAGGAAAGTCTTAAGCCTACTCCTAAATGTGGAGATGGTGTCTGCCTCCCGAACCCAAACTGGGATCTGATTCCACAGGAGAGGAGCTTGATAACTGAAGGCTCTGGCTCCCGTTCTACTTTTGGAGACTTCTGGAGACCTGCATCCTGGGAACGCAGTGTTCTAGTGGAGTAATGCGCTATTATGTTATCTTAAAGATATTCACTTTCATTGTAAAACAAATAAGAGTTTACAACATAATAACTTGTAACATTTTAACAAATTGATGTTGGTCATATTAATCAATTATTAGTTAGTTTGATATGTCATCCATATTGTAACTTCATAACAGAAATCTGTTGCATTAGATATCTGTGTATAGTAGCTAAAATGATAACGACATGTTTATTTGGTATTTTATGAATCAAAAGTATTTATGCCTTACATCTGTCAAATCTCTCTCCAGTAGTTAATGGTTCCGTTGCGTTGTTTTGGCCTTGTCTCCAGTTTACCTGACACTCAGATTGATGCATTATAGATGTCAGCTACCCCCCCAGGAGGTGACAGGCTGACTACTTTCAACTGTGACTAACCCCTCTGTTAGTGATTCAGCACCCCACACAACACTGACCCTGGATGCACTCTGTTTGTCAGGTGTATTTCTTTCTTTTTAAAAAGATCTTAACAAAGGTTAATTCACACAGACACACATGTGCACATCTGTGGACATCTACACTGAGCAGCTCCACCAAGCAGTGAGGGGTTAAATATGCTCTTCTTCTTCTGTCTAAAAAGGTACAGGAACAAAGTCGTTGACTATCTATCAGCAGTTCAGCAGTAGAAATTCAGTGCAGGTAGGTCAAGTCTGTTGTTACACCACTAGATGTCACTGTTCTCCTCTTGATAACGCAGAGTGAGGTTTTACACTGCTGTCTCTGAAGCATCTGCAAATGTTCAGCGCTAAGTCTGACTGCACTGACTGCAGATAACCTGCCTCACATCATAAAGTATACCTTCTACCCACTGTAACTGTTAAGTGAATCTTATAACTGATCTTGCATGTTTTACTTTAATTAAAGCAGCTTTACTCTCATTTCTGTCTTCACCATTTACTACCATTTGACTTTTTGTCCCACTGAGCTATCTATTGCTTCATTTCACATTTTCTCTTCATTGAAACACCCCATCTCTCTCCCTCTCTCTTTCTTACTGCATCCCTCTCCTCACCCCCTTCTCCCTCCCATGCTACTCTCTATCTGTGTACTGAATCAGCATTTCAGAGCAGTAAGCCGCAGGCCTGCAGAGAGGCAGACCATGGAGTTAATTATACTCCCAAAGATACTCAGTCTCTCCCCTATCCCCCTCCTCTGTTGCTCTGCCCCCCCATGTCTCTCTTTCAATGTATATGTCTTTAAGTCAGTTAACTCTGCAGTTAACTCCAAGTGCCACCACAAGTTTCTATGGCTGCCTTAATATCCACAATAGTCACATCCTGTGCAACAGTCCAACAACTGTTATCATTAGTTCTTAATGTCCTTTCAGTACATTCATATTACATTATGGTTATGATGCATTTTTTAGCAGAGTTTGAAAGCCACATTTTCCAGGCTGTTTACCACAGGAAATATATTTGGCACAAAACTAGACAACAAGAACTAAACAGGCACAGACAGCTTTGGGTTTTCTTTCTTCCTTGCTGTCTCACTTTGCATCCTTTCCTCACTCCAGATGGATGCCTCTGGGAAGGTGGAGGGATCATTTTCTTTGGAGAAATCTGACAGAGTGAGAAGCCAACCCTCTTGTAGTTCTCAGGGTCTGCAGGTCTCTGAGTCTCTGTTGTTGCGGGTGAGAAGGCTGTTAGCTTTGTCCTCTGTGGTGAGTATAGCATGCCTTTACCAGCTGTAGCTGGGAATACACTGATATGTAGTAGTTTGGTATTTGGTTGCATGTCAGGAAAGAAACAATAAGACATGGGGAGTCAGTTAGGGAGGGTGAAGGAGGGGGACACTCCTGATGGTCCAGCTCCCCTCGGTATAGTATCCTGCAGGACTCAGGTCTTCAAGCTCTCGTGGTTCCTGTGTTTTTGCTGGAATGCAGAGGCAGTTTTGCATTATGACTGTTGTGGGACACAGAAGGTTACCTGCATTATCCTGCCACAGACAAGAATCTAGAAAAGCTAATACACAAAAGTCCCTAAGCAGTGAACAAAAGAGATTACAGATACATGCAGACTCTCGGATTTATGTCATATTTTGTAGTTTTAGAAAACGCTACATTGAACAGTTTAGGAGCTAGTCCCACAGCATAGGCTTGTAAATCCAATAAAAGCTGGCAATTGGTTGCTGATCGTAAAAGAAAATGAGTTTAGAATCAATTAGCAGAAGCTATGTTAAAAGTCCATTGGGTGCTGCTCTCTAAAATCCAAAGACAGAAACACAATAATGACAAGTTTGTGCACAGCAAGAATTATCGGCTGTTGAGATAGTTTTGGACGGAGATGAAAAAGAAGAGAAAGAAATGGAAAAAAAGATGAGTGGTGTTTCATGGGTTGTGGATCAGTGAAGCAGTATTTTCCGCCCACAGAAATCAGTTAACAAGAAGAGAGGGGAAAGGCCAGCAGCATACCAGCAACAGAAGAGGAACTGAGCGCTGAGTGGGGGGAGGAAAAGTCCAACATCCAGAGAATTTAGGGAGATTTATTATTTAATATTTGCATGACTGTTTAGTATCTGAAATTGAGGGAGAAAAGGAAAACTGGAAACATTTAGTTCTTGAATATTACAAAGAGATGGAGATCTATAAGGAAAAGGAAAGAGCTTAATTATAACTCTGTTCTCTTTCTCTATTTCCTGAACTTCCTCTCTCTGCTTACTCTGACAAAATAGTCTCATATTTTCTCACAGATCCTGTCTCTCTCTAAACCACACTGCCTCAGTGTGTGTTTCCAGAGGTTTTAAATATTTAAAACCGTCTCCTTATCAGTTTCTTGGATTAGCATAATTAACTAGTCCTCTGCCTCAGAATTCCCCCCGCAGCCAATCGCTTGTTGGCTCTGGTTGCGGAGGCCAATGGGGAGGCCAATGGATGGGAGTGGTCAGGCGAGGACAGAGGGGTCTGAAAAGAGGGAGGCGATTAAACTAGAAATCCCTCCTTTCTACACGTGCACAAACACTTGATACTTGTATTCAGTTGTTAGAAAAAACAATATGACATAATCTGATGAATCCCATGCATAACATTCTTTATCATATTGCTCAATGTTCACTCACTCCTCCATCTATCTCTCCCACAGGCTCATTGGACAGCATATCCAGCTCATTTAGTCTGTCAGACTGAAAGGCACGAGTTCAGCCGCTGAGTCTGCATGCAAACAGAAGACTCTCGTTCCAATGATTAGCAAGCGACTAATGTGCAGCAGGCAAATGATTATGGTTGTTCATGTAGCGGAAAACGCTGCAAGCAACCTCCCAGCTATAGGGATGTTCACATGTGTATATCAGGTAAGATTTATCTGTTTCTCTCAGGGGAACAGCAACATAACGATTACCTGACTCCCCATCGTCTCCACTATAAACCAAGCATCAAAGAACAGTGTGACAGTCAGACAGGAGAGAAGGATTAGCCTGAGCTAAGGTTCCCCTTACATGATCTTCTGTTTTACATTAGCTTCATTGCCCTGAGAATGTGATACATTTAAACCCTTTGAAAAAGGAGAATCGCAGCCTCACAGTATAGATCTATAGCAGAGACAGTCCTATCGCTCCTCTCTGCTGTTTATTTTTAAGGTTTGACGATGACACAGGAGACACAGAAGACAGTTATCCTTTATGACGCAAAGTTTATGTCTTGGTAAACACAGTTGGGTTGTTTTGGAGTACGCACTACATCTTGTTGTTCAGTTATGGCCTGTGGGAGTTCAGCTTGAGTTATGCTGCAAGTAAATGAGTTAAAGCGAGCTTATGTAACTCTGGCAAAACAGTAGCCGCAGTGGTCACAAGTGACAATTACATAGTATAACAGTAGCACAACAGAGTCAACAAACTAATATATTGTTATACAGCAATCTTAAATGAGCTAACATCAGCTAACATTAGCCACCATAAGCTGCTGGTCATACCACACCTAACAAGACTGTAGCAGCAAAACCCCACAGTGTATTGAATTTAAAGACAGGAATGAGTGAAAGGCAGAGTTGAGGCTGACAAGCTGCAACCTAATCCTTTTCCAAGGGTTAAACAGATAGTCCACTATTAGAGTCATTTTTCCATTTCTCCTACTTAAAGGGGAACTCTACTGCTTTTACAGAATTCATTCATCTCAAATTCATGCCTATGGCGTCAAACAACAACTCTTCTAGCTAAAATTCCAACATAAGTAAACCCCACATCTCCAACACTGAAGGTTTAACACTTCCTACTCACTATCCTTTACAATACAAGTAGGCCTACACTACAAAAAAATTATTTGCAACATAGTTAGATCATCTTCCCAAACATGTACATCTCTGTCCACTTAGATGTGAGAGTTTAAAATTTTTGTTAACGTTATTTCTGTATTTACTCATTTTTGAAAGGAGATGCTACTTGATTCCACAGACATCCAATACCTCAGCTGAGCAGCATTCAACGCACCTTCAAACTGCACACAGCAGAGAAATAAGAAAGGCATCCACTGACTGTAGATAAGTGCACTGCACCAAAACCACACATACATGCATGAAAAAAAGGTCTAGTGAAGCTTCACATGCGTGTTGACTGATTGTTTGTTTACAGAGAAGAAAATTCTACAGTGCACTTGAAGTCCCTATAAAGAGAAGAGGGGCTTTCTCGCTCCTTCCTGCTTTTTACTGAATGATTGCAATTAAAGCCTCGCATGCCTGGTGGGCTGCTGTGGTAAAGGCTCACATGGTGCTATGAGGTAATTTATAGCTATGCATTAAGTATTACATCACAGCTGCCGATGAACTAAATCTGCCACTTATACCAGATTAGCTACTTACTGCACAAGAAACTGTGAGCAACCACATTTACATCATCCATTTCTTTTCTTTTTTTTGTGGATGTCTTTCTCTTTCTTGAAGATGTTTGGTCATTTACTGTCGTTTTTCTGCTAGATGCCCTCCTGTGGCATCTTAGTTGTGTCGTGTGTCGCTGGGCTATGGAGGAAAATTATTCTTACTCTCGGTTATCATTACCTGTGATTACTCTCTGTGGGGCCCGTGGCTCTCTCTGTGTGAGTCTGTGTGGGCTCCAAGACAGAGTAATAGCATGGTTTAGAGAGGCAGGGAGGACATTTTTCTTGTTTGACAATGTAGTTAGTAGACTTAGTACTGATTTCAACATGTGAACATCAAGAGTGCTCTGTGTTTCTTGAGTTTAGATGTGACATGCAGTGGGTTTGAACAGACCGGTCTCCACTGCTGGACATAAACCATGATAAACCAAAGCAGATCTTGGTAATAAGGGTTGAGAATTATTTATTTGCCTAAAGCATTAAGTGGTATATGTCTGTGTGTCTACCATCCACCCACACCATCATGCATCCCGTGCTTTGCATCCTAACCACAACATTATTGCAATACGCTGCAAGCTTAGAAAACACCAAATACACTCTATCGGTACTTTGTCTCTATGCATGTTGATGTATTTTTATGTAAATTATCTCCATCCTGAGAGCTACATTGCCTCTACATTGTATGGCTATCATCCAGTTTTATGAAGTCGATATTTCATGCACATGCACAGAGTAAAGTACGTTATAAATCCCCTCAAATGAAGTAAGTGCTGCTCCTGTTCAGTGTTTGGCCTTAAAGTCAAGCTGGTATGGAGCGACTGGAGACAGGTGATTTAGTCTGATTGGTAGTTTAGTGCCAGTGAGCAAGTGACCACCACTAAGTAAAATATCCCTTGTAATGGAGATGCTCACAAGTCAAAGCCTCATCCAAGACAAATACTAAAATATTCACGGGTGATGTGGAAATCCATCTGAGAAAGCAAGAAGAGGCTGCAGGCTTCGCTTTCAAGCCGTCGAGTACTCAGCACACCTGTCGTCCACCATTCAGCATCGATAAGTGTAATGGGAGAACAGATGAATTCATTAGGCTCAGATTGACCTGCTATGACGAGCAATTTAGTTTCAAACACAGTTAGGCACCTGCGGGAGAGAGGAAATTAGCATTTTAAATAGAGACGATTATAGGCCAGGCCACTGTGTGTGTGTGTGTGTGTGTGTGTGTCTTTGTGTGTAGCTACGCACACAGACATCTCCTTTCTACTCACTTGAGTAATACATCGCCATGGTTTTTGCTGTCTGAAATATTGACACAACATAATGCTCTCCTCCCACGCCTCAATGCACTTTTTATAAATAGGGTGCCGGTGCTGAACGCAGCTGGAGAGCACTTCTGAGAGCACTTGAATCTGACACAACACAAAGAAACCACTCTGCCCTACTCCTACATTTAGCTGGCAGGCCTTGCAAAATAGTTACCAGTGTGAGCATTTAAATTACAGATGGCTTTGATATGATAGTTACAGCATATCAGCTTTAAAGAGACATGGACTTGTGCTAAAGCAAAAAAAATCAGATTTGGTTGTTAGTTGTTAGCTTATCCACAAGTGGTTTAGTTGATCATGTACTAACTCTAAAGTTGCTGTTTGGGAGGGATATCCAATTGGCCAATTTCTAGCCAGTCTTGCGGCACAGCTCTAGGGATGGCAATGTTGGTCCACCAATTTGATCCCAATTGAAATATCTCAACAACTATCAGATGGATTTGGTACATTCATGGTCCCCAGAGAATGAACCCTGATGTCTTTGATGATCCTCTGACTTTTCCTCTAGTGCCACCGTGATGTTCACATTTGTTGTTTTGAGTGAAATGCATTGACAACAATTGGATGAATTGTCATGAAATGTGGTACAGACATGCATGTTCCCCTCAGGGTGAATTTGTATTTGTCCAATACCTTGGTTTATCACCACATTTCTGCAAAACTAATGACATTCCGTCAGCCTCAGCTGTACTTTGTGTTTAGTCCTAATTAGCAAATGTTAGCATGCTAAACTAAGATTGTGAACATGGTAAACATTATACCTGTTAATAATCAGTATGTTAGCATTGTTTCTGGGAAAATGTTAGCATACTGATGTTAGCATTTAGTTTAAATCACCACTGTACAAGTTCAGATGGTCATACTTCATCATTTAATTTTATTGTCGATTAATTCCTTACTGTAAATGAATGCTTTTTTCAGGTGATGTTCATGACGAATGTAAATGCACCATGACACAAAATGACATGATATGACTCATGAGAAGACACAAAACGAAACAAAAACATGAAACAAAAGGACATGACATAATATTTTTTTTTAAATATTTTGTTTAGCAATGAAGACAAGGGCAATATGTTATAGTTGTACTGTCTGTAAATCAAGACAGTCGTAATCAAACTGTGCCTCTCGCAGACCTTAGCTGGATTTCTTTCGCAGTAGTTCAGGATAAAGGCAGTTTAAAAATGGAATAGCTATGTACCCTCGAATTATATGTATAACATCTAACTTCTATCTTTTGTGGTCTGATTTGTATTGGTGTCTGTAACCTATCAGAGAGTGAGAATGTAAGTGCATATGTGTGTGTGTTGAAGGCTGGGTGAGTGTGTGGGGGATATATGACTAGGTTCTACTTACAAGGCAATTCATTCCAGCATGCAAATGCTCTCGCCTGTGATGGCACTCACTGCGTTAAATCCATTAGCACTTTTGCTTACAGTCATGACTTATCTCTCTCTTATCGTTTGGAGTGACAGAAAAGAGCTCATCTCCTTTTTGTAACAGGTCAACAAGCCGCGCTCAAAGAGTGACTTAAATGACTGAGAGTTTTTTTTTCTCTGATAGCTTAATATTGCACCTTGCAAGAGACTTCAGAGAGCGATTCTTGTGACACAGATG
This sequence comes from Siniperca chuatsi, assembly GCF_020085105.1. NCBI lineage: Eukaryota > Metazoa > Chordata > Actinopteri > Centrarchiformes > Sinipercidae > Siniperca > Siniperca chuatsi. The sequence goes on from NC_058047.1 coordinate 22,167,506, forward strand.
CTATTTATATGCATCAGCTGAAGGAGAGAGATGAATGAAAACAGCAAAGGATTTTGCATTTACCAATAATGTGTGCTTTTAATTTTTTCAAGGAGAGCTTGTTATGTCTGCTGAAAAGTGTCAGCATAATCCAGAGTAGAGTAAAAATAGCTTCTTTGAAAGCACTTGTTGTTGAACGTCTCATTCAGATGATGTCAGATTTCCAAAACTCTAAAAGCTACAACACTAATAACAATAATAATGAATATAACAATAATAACAATTATATTACTACTTATAACAATCATCATCATCATTTTCAGTAGAAGATGATTACTAAGGTATGGGTATTATAATCACATGTTATCCATATAGCCGTGTTACATACACCAAAACTCAACAACAAACAGGATTTCATCCAACCAACTTCTCAGAGTAACAATTTTAGCTGCAAACAGAATTCTCTTTTCAGTGTATCTGAGGTGAACAGCAGGACTAAAACCAAGATGAAACAGGAGAGGACAGACATGGAGGGGTTTGTTAGGCAGACTGCTTACAGTATCGGAGATAAACATCCAAAGAGTATAAACAGCATCACAATAACAAGACATATGCATATACAGTATGTGTCCACAGCACAGGAGAAGGTGTTATGTTTATCAGAGTCAGTAAGGTTCATCCTGTGTAAAAATGTGTAATTCATAAGCTGGTGGGCAAGGATTTTAGAGGAGATGAAAATATTGCTAAACAAAGAGGGCCAGTACCAGTCAGAGACTGTGGGAAGATCAGTTTCACATTTGATTTGGAATTAAGAAGAGTATCAAGGGGATGGGCAGGTGGGAATTCATTCAAGGGAATGCCACATCTTTAAGGCAGTGCAGAGTCTCAAATAAAAGGAAGGGAATGGATCTGGAGAGCAGTAAATTGTTGTTCCAAATTGGTGATAAGTCATGGAGCATAGTGTACATGGAATGGATAAATGTTTTTCACTTTGCCAGCACACAGATATAGTGTGAGACATAGTGAGTCCCAGGGAACAATTGTTCTTCTTTAGGTGAAATGCAGAAAATAAAAGGTCCTGTAAACGAATGGGAGAGTGATCTCTCCATTCTCCGCAACAGAATATCCGATAGAGGATCAAGCCAGATTTGAAAAGCCAGATAATAGTTTAAAGCTAGGGAGGGATAAATCACCAATTTTCTTTGAACATTGAAAAGTAGAAAGACTGATCTTAGGACGCTTTCCTCAGCAATGGTCTAAATCTTTGAAAAATGATACAGGCGGAGGTAATGGGAGCATGGAGAGTAGACAGTTCACTCGTGGAGCTACATTCATTTTAATAACAGAAGCCCTACCATGGAGGGTGACATTAAGAGGAGACCAGTTATTTTACACTTAATTTTTTCAAGAGCTGAGAAGAAGCTGTCAAAGCTGTCAAAGCTGTCAGAGTTTCCAAAAAGTTCTTCACTGCAAACAAGGCTGAGAGGGGTTTTCATTACTTTAGGTTCGGGCTGAGTCAGGCTTGTCGAGAGCTACAAGCATCTGCTCTCCCTCACACACACACACATACACGCACAGTTCTTATGTCAAATCGATAGCGAAGCATCTTGGTGAAAAGAGGGAGGCCCATGTGGAGGAGAGGAAACACAGAATCGTATCTCTTTTTCTCCTCTGCCTTTCTTCCCATCTTTTATCTCGTATTGATCCTGCAGTTTTTAGCTGCAGCCTCCAGCATGATATCTGATCCTGCTTTTTACAAGATCTTTCTCTCTGCCCTCTTTCCCCCCCTCCTCTCCTTGGTTCATTGAAGTTCATGAAAGTTCATCAAAGCCTGCTCATGTCACAAATTGATGTCAAGCATAGTTGCTACTTGAACTGATTTTGCCCCAAAACATAAGGCGAACAGTACACTAGTAGCTTCTCAGTTAATTTCAAGTCCTAGAATGGGGTTTACGTCATTGTGCTGTGTATATCTCTTCAGGGAGATTGTTAAAGATAGACAAGTACAAGGTAGATAGTAGTGAGAGACAGAGTCATCTGCTCTTTGTGTTCTCTTGGGAAGCAATGAAGATCACTGCCAAGTTCATCAGCCCACCACAGACTCGGACAGAAGAGGAAAATGGGCTGGAGTTGCAGAGTGCTGTGAGTTACTCAGTTTGTGCTGGTACCCTCCTGAGACAGGAAAATTACTTCTGAAAGAGGAACTTTACATAAAGAGTGTTGCACCAGTTATTCAAATGTTCTTCTCTTTTCATTTCTGCAGCGGACAGACCGTGTTGTCTATTTCAAAGCTGTCAGCTGTACCTGCTCGACGGCGTGCGGAGCTGCAGTGGATGTGTGCGTTTCGTCTGAGTGGGTTTCTACTCTGCTATATTCAGTGTCTCCTGAGAGGAGTCAGACTACACCTCTACCTGGAATAGGATCAAGAGGCCATCCATCACACATAACACTGCTAGTATAACCAGGCTCGCAAAATGCTGAGCCAGCAGTTTCTGAGAAAAGGGCATCTGAGAATCTATCCTTTATTTGTGTTTTGACAAAAATGCGAGGTAAGCGTGAATGCTTAACCTTTCCCTGAGGTTGAACAGGTGATCCTCGCTGGATGTATATCTTTTTATGCAGAGGGACACATTTCAATCATGAGACCTGCTCTTCAAGTAGGCCTTCTCTATCCAGTCCAGGTCCTCTACTTCATGTTCAAACTGTCTGAACCCCCTACTCAATAACCAGGGGCCTCATTTGTGACTGCTGCATACACAAAACAGGACATAAAAGATGAGTACGCCGCTTCTCACATAAAAGTTGAGGTTTATTAAAACAAACAAGACCCACATGGACAGTAAGAACATTTTGGAGACCAGAGTGGAAATTGGGGATAAAGATGGCAAGAAGTTAATTAAAAGCAGATTTTCTAATGACGCTTCTTCCACATTTAATTTCACTCCACATCAAACAATTATTTACCAACTTTGTCATAAACATTCAAGCTTGTGGTGTTAAATTGTGTTTATGCTTGTAGTAAGTCACCAATTATTCCATAAGCAGCTCTCCATTTTAAAAGACATAGACCTACCCGAATCTTCAAGGAATAGTTTGACATTTTGGGAAATGCACTTCTTTGCTTTCTTGCCGAGAGTTAGATGAGAAGATCGATATCACTCTCAGGTTTGTACGTAAATAAGTAGCTGGAGCCAGCAGCTGGTTAGCTTAGCTTAGCACAAAGACTGGAAATGGGGAAACAGCTCTGTCCAAAGGTAACAAAATCTGCATATCTAAAGCTCACAAATTAACATGTTCTATCTCATTTGTTTAATCCATGCAAAAACCAAAGCGTAGCTAAAAACAACAATTTTTTAAAGGGGTTATGTGCTGGACTATTTCTTGACTGGGAACAGTTACCAGGCAACCAGCACCCATGGACAGAGCTAGGCTAGCTCTTTCCCCCTGTTTCCAGTCTTTATGCTAAGCTAAGCTAACCAGCAGCTAAGCTAACCTTCATATTACTGTAAAGAGAGAGTGGTATCAATCTTCTCATCTAACTCTTGGCAAGAGAGCAAATAAGTGTATCCCCAAAATGTCAAACTAATACTTCATTTACATTTCATTTACATTTGTGATTCATTATTAAAGTATTAGTTATAGCCTACCCTGCAGTGGCTGGCAACTTAGATACTGGCTCCACAGTTCATTCCCAAACCCTCAACTCACAGAGAGGATGTGCTGATGTCCACACTCAGACACGGGTGTGGGAATGATGATACCAGGATGCGTCAGATGGCAGGTTTCTTTAAATGTGCTAAATCAGATGAGCTTTGTTTGGATGTACTGTACCTTTTCATGCAGAGGCACTCATTTCAATCATGAAAATGTCTTCTCCATGATGAGCTGTTCTCCTCCACATCCAAGCCCTCTCCTTCATGATGAGACCCTCTGTTGTAGCTGTATCCATATCCAGGACTCACACACATACATATGCACACAAAACTCATTCAGACACACACACTGCCTCTCCTTACTCTCTCACACCCTTACACACACGTTCTGGTGCAAATCAGACAGAAAATAATACACTTTGTATTCATGGAGAGACCCACTTATTGATGACTTCGCTGTTTGTGTATGTCTTTGAAGAGTCTCATAGAATGTCAAAACAGTTTATCATGTTGATCTAAATTCCAAAAGGAGTTCAATTACTTGTCTCAGCTAATGTTTTAATTTGACACCTCAGTACAGCACCAGAATGAAAATTATGACACTTGACTAAGAGAAAAAGACAGAGCAGAGAGAGGAGGAGAGAAAGTAAAAGACATGATGAGACCTCATTAAGGCTACAACGAAGCAAGCGTGTACGCGTGCACGCTCGTGTGTGTAACACAGCGAACATGATCCAGTCATTTTTGTGTGTTTTTGTCTGCGTGTGTCTGCATCAGTGTGTGTGTGTGTCAGTGTGTGTCAGTGTGTGTGTCAGTCAGAGCAGATCTGGGAAGCCCCTGGGAGGGTTAAGTAGGGAAACAGCAGAGATTGAGGTGGGGAATTCTCATCAAAAATGTCCAAATCAGGAAAGGTGTCGACAAGAGCCACCCTGCAAGGGGACAGAGGGGAACAGAGGTGTTGGAGGGGTGTGTGTGTGTGTGTGTGTGTGGTTGTGGGGTGGTTCAGATGGAAGAAAGATGGGTCAAATGTCTGACATAAGGGTGGCAGCTGCAACGATGGTGGAGAGGAAGGTAAAATACAAAAGCAGGAGGAGGAATGGGAGTTACTTTGAGATTACTAAGGGGGTGTATTTGCGTAGATATACGTCAGGATGTAGGAGCTCCATCTCAGGGGTGAGGTCGTGTTGAGAGGGGTGAGGTGCTGGTGAAGGGGGGGAGGGTTCCTTGGGGGCAGTCCTGTGGTAATGAGCTGTTAGTCTCAGAGGAAGATGAGCTCTAATATAGGAACACTGAGCTGCTATTCTGAGGTTTAATCTGAGGCACAGCGGCTGGTTCACCTTCTCATGCTGCTCAGAACGGGTACACTCTCGTCCTTTGACAACCTGCTGAATGTGAAAGGGAAGGGAACATTGAGATGTTTGGGCTCGGGTTAGAGAATCCGATCTAGAAAACAAATCTAGAAAATGTTCCTGTTGTGTGTCAGATCTGAGCTCAGCCTGACACTGGAATGGATGCTGGCAGTCACTGTGACACAGTTTTGTCTGAGTGTGATGTGATTTTTATCTGTTTCCTTCACATCAGTTTGTTTCTCTGTTCTTCTCGCTTCTTAACTTATTGGTTATCTAAACAACCTCACAGGCACCACGCCAGTCCTTCCAGCCTCGCCGGTTTAAAAGTTCAGTCCTGGAGGGAGATTTGCCATCAGATGATTAGTCAGCAGGTCAGCAGGTCGAGGTCAGAAAGCCAAACGTCTGCTGGGGACATTTGTCTATCATTTTCAGTCGAGCTTGGAGCACAAACAGTACTGTTTTTTTCCGTCATGATTCACTTGTCGGTACATTCTGTAAGCCATTGTTCAATGGGGAGGTGAAATCATTTGCATAAAGGTCTTGTTTTACACTTCAATTTCATGGGGTTTTTTTGCCCATGGTTTGTTGCATGTTTGTGTAAGTATTTTCTTAAAACAAAACTGAAGCTTTTTTCAACCTCAAGCTAAAGTTAGAATCAAAATTCAAGGTAAAATTCATCTTAAAGGGGCATTCCACCAATTTTACCCGTTATGGGGAGCACTACTCTCTACACTGCTCTGGGAGGAGCTTTGGGATGTTGTGAAAATAATAACTTGATGATGTCATCAGGGTTATCTCAGCTTGGTCAGACTGTGAGTATTTTTAACAGAAATTGTGTGTTACAAACTGGGACTATAGAGTTTGCAAGACATGGGCATTTACAGGTAGGGAGGAAAAAATTCTATTGAACTGCACTATGGGATGTAGTGTTTTTGGAGCTCGACCCATACTATAGCAGCTAAAAGTCAGAATATCTTATCTTCTGCTTTGATTTTGATTATTCTTTGTTAAATACGCCTCTTGCGAGTGGAGGTGCAATACTAAATTGCTGGAATATCTTTTTAACGTTAAATAAAAATAAATAATCAAGTTAATTTAGTGGAATGTTGACCCACAAAATAAAATACAACTTATTCTTTGATTTAATTGGCAAAAATAAGACAATACTAATAATTTACATTTTACAACAATACCTTTATTTTCTTGAGTTTTAGGGATTGCAATGTCAGGACTGTTTAATGAATCCTTGTGTGGTAAACTTAGCCTACTAAGCCTACTACAGTTAGAATGATTGTGCCGGTTTCTTATGAGAGTCGTAATCATCCACTTAGCCAGTGGAGGGATTTTTTTGTTGCTGTTAATGCTGCTGCTGCTGCCCTAAATCGGTTGGATGAACATAATCAAAGGAATTTCCAAACAAGCCGAGATGGACAGCCACACTCTCAGTCAATTTCCTGTCTTTGCTTGAGCTTGGTAGCTGTAGTATAAAATACAAAATAAAGTCTTGATAAGGGACTATTAAGTATGCACACAGGATTTGCTCAAACCAAATCATTTTGCATTCTTACTATATTCTAATTCTTGTTACAAATGGTAAAAGGAGAGGAGTAAACTTTAGCCAATTGAAATGGTTCTTTGTCCTTGTTTTTCTGCCTCAGTGTGTCAGTGTGACCTGGTGACACACTGAGCTGTCAGGATCGATTGAGGCTCCTTGGAGCTGGCAGCAGAGACCGGGCCTGGCATTCTGGCATCGGCATGCCATGTCTGGTCTACCATCCCTCCTGAGAAAGCCCACAGCCACAGTGACGCATCGCTGACCAAGTGGGGCTGCAGCACACACCCCACGAACACTACTTTACCTACTTCACATTTGCACAAACACATGCATAAACACACATTTTGCACCATTAGCTGGGCTGCCATGCTGAACCTTCTCACCTACAGTATGCGCTGGATAAACTCTACTCCTGTGTGTCACTCTTTCTACCTCCCTCAGCTGTGTTTTTTTCCTCTCTCTACATTAAGTACCAAGTGAAGACGGCTCCACTGCGGTATCTGACCCATCCTGGCAGAGGTGAGGTTGGATAATAAAACCGCTGTTCCTGCCAAAAAGACGAGAGGAGATAAAGGGAGGGAGATAAAGCGAAGGAGAGCAAAAGACAAGACAAATAAGGAGAGAGAGGCAGAGTGGGTAAAAAAATAAAAGCAAACAGAAGAGAAAGAAACACTGGGGCCACGGAGGAGGCGGAAAGAATTGCAAAAGGGAATTAGAGAGGTTGTGAGATAGAAAAAGACACTAATAGACAAGAAAAGGGAAAGAAGTATTTTCGGGTTGACAAGGTTTGAGTAAGGTTGCAGGTGCAGCAGCATTATGTACCTCTCCTCTCTTTCCCTCCCACCCCTCCATTCCATCTTTGGTGCCAGGGCGTTGGTGCAGAGGCTAAATCAATCACTTCTCTGCCCTCCGTCCCTCCATCCACACATTGTGCTGACATAGTAGGTGTACTTTTTCACATCACTGTAGGACATGGAACTCAGAAAAGAGCCAAAGAAGACACATTTCAGAAAGAGTGAAACCACAGTCATTGGTTAAATATCACTATCATTTTAATAATAGTAAAAGATAGAATGTTACTTAATATAAGTTACTTCAGTTTTAAATAGCCAGAACCACGAGTCATACAGAAGCAAGTTCTGTGTAGATTCATACAATAATAGTCTGAGAGTGTGTGTGTGTGTGTGTGTGTGTGTGTGTGTGTGTGGAGTGTGCAGGAGTGCGTAGGAGTGTGTAAAGCCAAAGATGAGAGAGTAGAAAGAGGAGAGCTACTGTAAGTCAGACAACCAATTTAATTATAGGCCAGTGATTGATAACAGGCTGTGTGTGTGTGTGTAGGCCCTATATAATATCAGTCAGAGACCCTCAGGTGCATTGTTCTGTGTGGTGTTTGTTTTTGTTCATCTGTGTGAGTGCACATGGTGTGTTTCTATAGAAAGTGTCATGTTCATGTAATTATGAAACATTTGTCTGTAGCCCTGCTGTGACCTCTGACCTCTCTGTCTCTCTCTGCTAGTCACAATCTGGGCATGCTTGTTGTCACTTTTCACACCTGATAGAGTTTTTTTTTTTAAATGTCCTGAAACCTTTTAAACCACAGTGTAAAGCATGAATAAGAACTAAGACTATTGCTGGCTCATCTGCAGAATTGTTTAGCTATATATATAATTATATAAATACTATCTTCACTCAAGTTTGAATCATACTATGTTGACTTTTCTAGGATTGACATCTAGTCTGACAATTGTTATTTTCTCATTTTAGTACAGTTACATACTGACTGGTCTGTTTCACACACAGTCCACTCGGCTTCTGCTGAAAGAAATCCCTTTGTCGAGTAAAGGTCTTTGAAAGCTCCTCGTTAACTCTGAGCACTTTTTCTATTGTACAATGACCATTGTTAAGAGAAAATTCCAGTATTTATTCTCATGATTGTGGCCATTCTGACTCATGCTAACTTTGCGCCCACCAAGATACTGTTAGCTTGGTAGATCACCATGCAGTTAGCTACAAAAGTTGAGGAGCTACTTTCTGTGTTGACAAGCATTTGAATTGATTTATGTAAAATTCAAGTTTATTTGGAAAGCTTTAGGAGGTTCGCGCAGCTTGCGGCGATTTCTGTTGTTTTGCTGGAGTCACATTTCCTGAATCTCTACAACAGAGGTGGCGAGTGCAAAGTTAGTATGATACATTAGCCACTATGGCTACAATTATGAGAAGAAGACCCAAGTTGAAAAATACCAGAATTTCCATTTAAGCCTCACAACTAGCCTTCCTAGCATGGCCATCTATTGATTCTGTTGTCCTTGATGCTACAACCATCTAAGTGAGTCCCTGCTCTTCTCTTCTCAGGCTCCTCTTAGCCATTCAAGGGCAAGCAAGCAGAGGGAATCCTGCTGACAGCCACACTCTCCTCTGCTCTCACACAATGTCATCTACAGAAAGGCTTTTATGCTAGAAAGTGTGTGTGTGTATAAGCTCTCAAAGTGGGGTCACGCTGAAAGTGATGCATACATAGTTATTGAGTTTTGACTTTTCACCTCTCCTGCTTCTGTTTGAATATTCCACACGTGATTTTTACCTCATAAAATAAATGAGACGAGATTGTGATCTCTACTACAACTTTGTCCACTGCAGCCCTGCTGTTAATGGTGAGTACAGATGTAAAGGAGAATCTACTGACATGAACTGGTTCAAAAAGAAAGGATCCACAAAGAAGAAAATGCTCATCTTTACCCCTGGAAGGCTGTTTTGTGCTGTGTGTGTGTGTGTGTGTGTGTGTGTGTCTGCGTGTGCGATGATGGGATGTATTATTGACTTATTGCATTAGATGGTCTCTGTGCTTCATGCTCACGCTCTAACATTGCCCTCAGAGAAATAACGAGATCAGACTGAGCATACAAACTCAAGCACACACCCACAAACACACAATACTGGTTGTGTGAACACAAAATGTTTTGTCTCTAGCATTGCTGTTGAGCTTCTGGGGTTTTGTGTTCTTTTAGTATACATTTGCCATTTCTGTCTGTCTGCTATCCTTCCTGTTTTTCTTAGCGGGAAGCTCCAGAAGCTCCAAAGCTGTAAAATCCAGCAGGCAGAGTTTCAAGGGCTGTGTGAAGGATTAGAGCGTGCTCTTTGCCAGTGGAGTAGCTGAGCAGTTGGCAGCACAAGTGAAATGAAGGGATGGGGGCAGTGGAAAGAAAGAGGAAGTGGAAGGGTGGAGTGCTGTGAGCCAAGCAGGTGGGAGCAGAGTGTGAGGACAGATAAATAGGGGAAAGAAAAGTTGTCAGGCGAGAGAGGAGAGTGAATCATTCATATGTGCATTCACTGAAGTTGTCTGTGAGCCTTTGCTTCCTGCTCTAAGCCCCTGACCTATCCCACTGCCCACTGTTTGTGTATGTGTGTGTTTTTGTGGTGTGTGTGCAGAGGGTCAAATCTTTGAGTAATGTGGAGCTACACATTGTGTCCAATATACATTAAATGGATTTATAGAAGTGGGCATTGTCAGGCTCAAAGATGCTCGTTCAACAAGCTATGGTGGTACTGGGGTCTATGAGAGCGTTCAGTTTCTCTTAGTGTGTGAGAATCTCAGATTGCTCTTACCATCCTCACAGAGTGGAGGTTATCTGTGAAAGTGAGTCTCAACAGGCTACTGCAGAAAAATGCACACACACACACACACACACACACACACACACACCTACCCCTGCATACACACACACAGTAGGGACAGACTAAGTATCATTATCAACAGACACCATGTAAAAGCTATAATCCTTAAAGTCCAACTGAAATTAAATAGCATTTTTACAGTTCTACAGTATACAAATCTGCTATGTAAATCACTTGTCCTGTGTTCTGCTTTGAGAAAGAAAATCAGAAACCAAAAGAGAAATTTATATTTTATATTTTTTGGTTTCATGATGTTTTTAAGCTTGCTTGAGGTGTTTTTTGTCTTTTTCAAAAAGGAGTTAATGCGCTTAACGGAAAACAATAAGTTCTGACTTAGCGAACATTAAACTCACATGACTGATCAGCTGTTTCTGCTCCGAGAGAAGAAGAAAAAGAAGAAGAAGAAGAAGAAGAAGAAGAAGAAGAAGAAGCTGATTCTTGAAGACCTCTCTCCATTTTTCTCTCGTAGATGGCCAAGGCGACTGGTGTTGTTTCTTCTTCTTCTTTGAGGTTTATTGGCGGTTGACAAACAACTGGTTTTATTTCCGGTTTGCGACCTCATGCCATGCGTAATGTAGCCTATACAGCCAACTTCTGATGAAACTACGCTTTACTGCTAACGTCTCCTTCGTATCTAACAAACATGAACACACGTCTTGTCCTGCACCACAGCTTGTTGAACGAGCAACCAAACAAACATTCACAGGGGAAAAGCGCAATGCTAACGTCAGTTTGCGGGCTAGATGATATTATTTCTGACTACAAAAAGGGATAACTAAATGTGATTTCAGTTGGACTTTAAGATCTTAGTCCTGGTTGATTTGGCGACACTTGTGGTTACTGTGGTAACATCAATACTACAGAAAACACTCCTTGAATAGCTTCTCTGTCACAAATACAACACAAGAGCAACTGCTGTATCTGTTTACAGTACAGCCAAACAATCTCATGCTTTAATAAAGAAGTTGGTCAAAAATAATTGCAACCTTCACAATAAAAGCCACCCCATGTTTCACCAGTTGAATGCTTTTAATGTGAATTAGCAGCAGTAGGTATCAGTATTAGCAGTAACTTAAATACAGCTCTGACACGGCGTTAGGAGAGTGAACAGTAAACGGTGAGGCTGTTATCAGTAAATTTGCACTGGATTGCATGTATGCATTGTTTTCCTGTGAATCTCTTGTGCTTAGGTAGGCAGTGTGAGTGGTGGCCATTAACACTACTCTACACTACCATGTAGAGAGATAATTCAAAAACGGGGTCTGATTTAATTAAAAACTTAACAATTATAACTTCAAGCTGATGAACCGATAAGCCTACAAATACTATTAACACCCTGAATGAATGCATTCCAAGACTCATTATTAGCACTTATGTAAGAGTAAAGGAAGAGGAAGTGTTTTGAGACAGTTGAAAGATTTCCAGTATTTGTGGTATAAAACTTCTTACAATATTTAACTGAGTAGTTGTTTTATTCATGTAAGAATTCCTGTTCTATTGCAGCACAAGAATTCAAATCACTTTCTCAGTATTAACAATTAAAGTCTTAGAAAACTACTTTTCATCCATTCTTCATCCTTATGTTCTTTATTGCTTATGATTCATGATGTACAAAACTAAAGAAACGAGAAAGAAAAGACATAATATACTGTACATCAGCAGGTATATCAGAAATCCCATATTGGACGAACACACACACACACACACACACACACACACACATTCACTCACACACAAATACATACAGTGAGGACTGTTCGGTCTCTGCAGGTCTGTCGCCTTTGAGGACATCTGCATTCTGCAGCTCTAACTTCTGATCTCTAATCGGCAGGTTAATGATTTTTCCTCCTCTGCGTAATAATGTATGAACCAGACACACATACACACTCACACATAACCACACACACATACACACACACGTGTCAATAGATGACGACAGGAGGGGACAAGTTACAAAGCAGCCCCTCCCGCTTATTCATCACTCTCACTTACTCACATACGCCAGCCGCATCCAGAACATCGCCCTCGGCAATGATTTTCTGAGCAACAACACGTCGATTTCTTTGAACTCCTCAGCCTTTACACTTTTCTCCAGCGAGCACGAATAATAGCTGCAGTGACTCCTCTAAACAAAAATCCACACAAATTCACACCACATCTTACGCAAATGTCCCTTTCCACTGGCTAACATACAGTGTGTATCTCGTATACACTCTGAGTCCAGGCACTGTACATATCTCTCTATAGAACTTTTAGCCCCTTCACAGATGATTACACCCTCGAACACCTCTTACATGTGTGTGTGCACAAATACACACGTACACACACACAAAACACAAGCCCTCTTCTTCTTAGATCAGTGGTATTTTTACTCTGTCCTGTGTTCTGTCCTGTGACGAGTTAACACCAGGATTGCGCCCAGCAAACACACACACACACACACACTCCCCTGTCCTCTGACCTACTGCTGGTAAAGGACTGACATTTTATGTCTGCTAAACAGCTCTATATTTGTCGGCAGCATAAAACTAACGATAGCTGCTCGTTCCAAACGGGAAGCACTGTGGTTAAAGATAAGTTCAGGTATGTAGCTGTGAGGCCACGCTCTTGTAGGTCAGATGTCTTTTTATGAACGTGATGTAACATAAGAAGGATTGACACCAGCAATCTGCAGGTCATTTAAAAGCCTGTACGCCTCTAAGCTTCCCCTTGAACAAATGATCTGATAATGACAGCCTAAAGATTTAAATTATAGGCCCAGGTGTGTGTGTGTGTGTGTGTTTGCGTGTGTGTGCCTGCATTGTGTGAAAGCTGATGACAGTGTCATATTGAGGATGGAGGGGAGGATAAGAGGATGTAGTGATGCATGGTAAGAGAGACCAAAACTGGAGTGTTAATGTTCTCGGGCCCACGGCTCTGACTTTAGCTGTGCCCTTGAGATTTATTGTGCATGTGGGTGAGTCTGTGTGTGTGTGTGTGTGTGTGTGTGTGTGTGTGTGTGTGTGTGAGATAGAGAGAGAGCGAGAGAAAGAGAGAAAGAGTGAGATATTTTGTGTATGAAAGAAAATGTCGTTGTCACTCTTCTTTATCCACATAAAGATACACCGTCACCATCATAAACCAAGCCAGAAATAGCCATAAACACGCACGCATGTATGCACAAACACACTGACACACACACTCTGCTAAGACCTCTGGAGGGTTATCATTTACCCATGCCCATTCATCTGGGGCATTTGGAGCCACTCAGCTCAGAAAATGAATGAAAGCCTCACTATCAATCAGTCTTTCAATACAGCTGTTAAGTACATCAATCAGGATCCCGCTTCTGATGATGACCCCGCTCTTTCCCCACCCCACCTCTATCCAGAGTTTGTCGTTTATCATCTCTAACCGCCCATCCGTCCCGTGACGGACAGGGAGGAAGCGGAGCAGGATGGAGGAAGAATGGTTTGGATCAGTCTGGGCACATGAATCACTCGTCCATGCTACACACAGAGATGCTCTGTGATCGCTCTGCCCCACTTGAACACAAACACAGTCACGCATACATGAACACACACGCTACTACTACTACTCCACACTGACAGCTGATCTATAGACTGTGGCCTATATGTGCATAACTGTAACATGAGGTCAACCAAGCGAGGCTTCCAGTCACATAGTGTAGAGTCATCGTTAGCTATACGACTGACTCCATCACCCTGATGCTGTCTTCAAGTGCAGCTGCAATGAACCTGCTCCAGAAGACTGAATGAGAAACTACCGCAGTGTGGCTTGCAGCACAGGAAAGCATATACACACAGAAACATGAAGATGAACACATGTACAGTACACACAAGATATGATACAGTCACATAGTGTCGCTATAGGTAGACTTAGTTAAGTAAGTTAACACCAAGCTGAAAAGCAGCGTCACACTGCCCTCTCTGGTCTGTTTCATCAATACGTGTGTTTCCATCCACCTGCAAATTGAAAATGTGTATAGCAAAACCTGAGTGGAAATTTGAAAAAAAAAAAAATTGCAAAAAAAGAGAAAAGGTTGATATTGATAAAAACAAAATGTGATAGAGCAGTGGAAACAGACTTAGCGAATAAATCATGACGAACATGAAGCATGTGACTTAAAGCTTCTGCTCCACTGGAGAGAAAAACATCAGATCTGTGTGGAGGGATGAGGAGACTTTAATATTCCTCAAATTAATACCTCAAACAAACAGAAATGCCATATTTCCGTCACATTTTCCACACGGTTTTCCATCATTTCAGGTTTGAATGGCACTCTTAATTACATCAGCTCGTTATGCCCTCTTCTTCTGCAATGGTTTAATGGCATCTGAGTGGAGAATTAGCACCACCAACTATTTATCTCAATTAACCAACTCCTAATATTCACAGCGGTGCATTCGGTTAAAGTTTGCGCAACATTTGGATGGAAACTAGACTATTGATGGGTGTGGTCAGAAGTGTGCTCTGTTTCGCCAGTAACCACACCCAACAGTGATGTCACGTGTACTGACACAACCCAGAGTACACTTATACATCAATGAAGAAAGGTAAAAACCACTGGACAGCAAAAACAAGATTTTCAGGGAGGTGTTAAGTTGCTCTTTAAAGGTACTCTGTGGAGTTTTCTTGTCAACAAATAATTATATTTACATTCAGAATTTATGGCATAAATTAAGTTGTTTGTATCCTTGAGGCCTACAAACGTGTTGAATGCATTTTCTTCTTTGTAAAACATTTGTAAAACTGATTTTTTTTTTTTAAATGTTTTGAAACCTGCATTGCTTACATCCATGTTTGCTAACTATGTTTCTTAGTGAGTTACCGCTGCCGACTGTCAGAACAACAGCATGAAACCATCACCAGGAATATGGATCGTGTCACCGGTGTACTCATGTGTGTAGACAGAGCACGAGATACAAATAAAATGGGGACCCTCTTATCAAAACACTGCTTCATAGTGCCACTAGTGGTGAAAAACTCCACAGGGTACCTTTAAACTTCGAAACTCACATGTTAATCCCACCAGTAACTCACCAGTAGCAGGAGAACAAAATCTCCACTCTGTTAAGTTTATCTATCTGTGTTCCATTAATGTGAGTTGTAGACGTGGTTCATTCTTAGTTTTTACATTCAAATTATTTTAACATATCCCAAACTGTTTCTGTACGGATTCTGTCTATAGGAGACAACAGTGACTGTTCACTATTTCAAGTGAGATGCCTTAAGGCAGTCAGGAAAATCACATCTTCATACTGAAATCTACTAGTTTTCCCTTTTTATTGTAGCAGAGATAAGGCATCACTCTCTTTGTGACCCCCAATACCTTCTCATGTGTATTCATGTGCTGTGTGTTTGTGTGTGTGTGTGTGTGTGTGTGTGTGTGTGTGTGTTTGAATGTGTCACTCACATACCATATCTTGTTATAATCATCATTTACAGAATATTACTCAAGAGCACTTCACATAGTATGCAGGTACATCCGCCCACTCAGAGAAACCAGCAGCTACGTAGTATCTGTGCTGAGATGAGCAGTGTGTGTGTGTGTGTTTGTGTTGTTGTGTGTATGGGGGTTATTGCTCTCAATAATCTCAGAGGTCATTCTGTACTCCTGAAGTGAAGGCATAGTCATCCTTATTGCTGTCTCTGTCTGTCTCTCTTTCTTTCTCACAGACACACACACACTCACACACACACACACACACACACACACACACACACACTTTCTGTCCAATATGGTGAAGAGCATATTGCGATATCTAAATCTATAACAAAGAGAGACAGTCAGATCTTGGTTCTTTGTAGAGCCTTTGGTCTCACAGTCCCCTCATCACTTCTGGTTCTTCCTTTGTCTTTTTTCTCTCCTCCTGTTCTCATGTCATGCCTTCTCACATTGTTTCACATCAGCCTGTCACACCTGCATACTGGGCTTGCTCAGATCCCCGTTCCCCTGGTTCCCTCCTCCTCCTCCTCCACCTCCTCCGCCCATCCCTCCCCTATCCTCCTCGTCGTCGCTGTCCAGCTCCTCGCTCTTCCTTTTGCTGTAGCGCTCGTACAGCACCATGAGCACGCCCATCACCCAGGCCGACACCGTGCCGGCCGAGAAGATGACGAAGCCGATGGCAATGAAGAAGAGGTAGTCCCAGTAGCCCAGGCCTTGGTGGCAGTCTGCCCGCAGCTGCATGCCGACCTCCGCCAATCGCTGGCCTGCCAGCTCTGGGGGACTGTGGCAAACTGTCTGGCCCTCGTCTGGAGGAAAAGGAGAGAAAGAGTAAGGAAGGAAGAAGGAGAAAGAGAGGGTGGAGAAGTCAGGAGAGAAGAGATTAATGAGGAAAGATATAGTATAAAAGAGAGCAGTGGTAGAGAATAATCAGTATATATGAACAAAGGCCAGGACACACACACACACACACACACACACACACACAAACAGCAGTTAACAATGCAGTGATAACCTTTGTGATGAATGATCCCGAGAGACGCTAATACTAGGCTCTACTCCTCTGAATAATGTAGGTCTTTGGGGTCTCGGACATGGCAACATTATTATGCTGCGCACACACACACACACACGCTCACACACATGCACAGAAAGGTGACTAGACTTGACTGCAAGCCTCTGACACATCAACCCTCCCACCCCCTCACGCACATCCTTATACACTAACAAATCACTCTGCAGCTGCGGAGAGATAAGGAGATGAGTGTTTTCCCTGACTAAACATCTGCTGTTCATAATGAGGAATATGATAATCAGCCAGGATGACTTTTGACAACACAGGAAGGCAGAAACACTGGCACAACAAGCCTTTTGAATACTCTAAAATGTTTATTTATGGTGTTTGATGCTTCGCCACAGAGAGGTCAAAGGTCAGGCTCGGCTGCAGAACCCCTTCAGGATTCGGTGTCTTGTTCAAGAATGCTTCAGCAGTGCTTATCATGCCCTGCTGCATGTTTTCATTCTGCTCATCATGACTTTGCAGCATTAGCATATACAGTACCCTCACATATATTAATTAGTACGAATGTGGAGTGTTAAAAAGAGAAGAGAGGCTTGCTCTGTGTGTATCTAATGGTGTGATCAGAGATAAGAGGAGAGCAGGACACAGAGTGCTATGTTTTCTATCAGTTCATCTGACTTCATCTCTCGTTACGAGCGCCGCTAACTCCCATGCTCCTTTGCTCGCACCCTCCCTGCATGCTCAATTGCAAGAAAAAACAGCTGGAAACAAAGCTGAAAGAGAGACAGACAGGGGCACTGAAACAATTTGGTAATAAGAGAGAGAGACGACAACACTAAAAAAGAAAAATAGGAAGAAAGGCAAACAAATGCACAGACAGGAGGAACAATTTGGTAATATCTGCATGCACACACACACAAAGGAAGGGACAGGTGCAGTGAGTCTGACCTCAGAAGATGAGAGAGGAGAGAACTGTGTCTGGCTGTAGTCCTGCCCGCTGATGGATTATTGCTGTTAACAATGTTAATTAATCTGCACTCATCTACCATTAAAGCCAAAGGTCTGAACATGGGGATGAGTGATGGGGGAAGGATGGCGAGAATAGATCTATACTTCGACTACTTGCCAGGGCTTCGCGAAAGCAGCAGCAGTGTAAGAGGAAAGCAGGAGCTTGAAGTTGTGAAATGATGGCTTGTGAAACCAAAGACTACCAGTTTGGTATCTGTATATACAGCACACATAACACAAATTGACTTAAATCCTTCCAGACAAATTCTTAAGCGCTTTATTCTCGCTCCTAATATCCAGTGTAACCCCAAGCTAACCCCCCGAGACAGATTAGTCTGGTGATTAGATTACTCTGAATGTATGTCTGAAAGGGTTAAAAATGACTCATTCAACCAACCTGGTGTTTTAAAAAGGTTTTTTGACAAGCCTGCAGAGGAAAATGTCCACCACATATCTGCAGGGGTGTGATAAGGTTCTTGATCAATACTTAACGATCACCTCACCAGGGGGCTTTGTCTCAGACTTGAGGAGACACATCGTGCTGATGCTGTCTGCTGGATCAGTGTGCGTATGCATCTGTGTGTCTGTGTTGATGTGACAGCTTTCCCTGTCTGGGCAGAAATAGCAGGTGAGGCCAGAGGGTAATAAGTTACTGAGTTAGCAGGGAACAGTATGCAAGTCATTATGGTGATTAGTGATGTGCTAAGATTACTGTACAGTTATTCAGTAGCAACAGATAAACCGAGGATGAACCAGTTTCAACTGTCACTCAGTGGGAGGAAGGACACGCAGAGGCTTCCCCAAACTGTCATTTCATATTCTCCCTCTCCTTGTCTCCACTCACTTTCTCTTTCTGTCTTTCAGTGCACTTCCTCCAGTGAAAAAGCGAACAAAATATTATTCCATCTGAGGCTGATTGTGCAGGCTTTAAGGGCGCTTCACGGATCGTTCACTACCACTGGAAGAGCCTTATTTTGCTGAATGGTTCAAATGCATAATGGACATTGCCTCTTTTTAATCTCTGATCACAAAAAGATTTCTATGACGTCTAGTCTCATTTTTCTTCTATTCAAAGAAGGAAATATGGGAGGAAGTAAATATGCAATATTTTTTCTTGTGTATGCATGCAGTGAGGTTGCTGTCTATTACCTCTTACAATATAACATTCATAGCTGGATGCTGGAAGAGTGAGGTACAATCAGTGACTGTACAAACACACAACAGTGAACAGGTTCCTCAGGGTATTTGGATCTCATCTGTCCTCCTTCCTCTGTCAGTGTTTCCTGCACCTTGCAACAATTCAGACTTTGGCATGTTACTGCTGTCTGTTCTCCTCTCAAAGAAAAGCATGATGAAAGCCAAGACAAATCTCTAAAACAACATTTACCAGAATTTGGCAGGTGTAGTTTTACAAGTATTTTAAGCCAAGATAAAAATTATCTCAATCAATCGTTATTACTCTTCTTGTCATTGTTATCCTGGAGACAATTTCTCTGAAAGAAGACCCATTTGGGGCCTTCACCCACAGCTGGAATGTCCCAAACTGATCTTCTGGATTACTATTAAGGCCAATTAAACCCTATTTTATTGATCAGTATCACCTATGTCAAGCCTAATCCTTGTTTTAATCATCACCTCTCACTTTGCCTTTATCTCAGTGACATTTTGCAGCACAAGTGCTGTTGTTGGTTAAAAACTGCATTTAAAAGTGCATTAGAACTTTTAAATGACAATAAAAGGAAGCCATTACTGTAAAGGGAATCTGTGTGACTATGTAATTTTTGCTAAACAGCCTCTGCTGTGGCTACAAGTGATGATTATCAGTTAATAAGCAGTAGCACACGTGGAAAAGAGTCATAAAGTCAGTGAACTGACTCAGTATTTACCTAAAGTTTGCTAACATTAGCCACCATAAGCTACTGGTCATACCAGACCAAGTACAGCTGTGGCAGTTGAACCACTGAGTGTTTTGGATTGAGCAAAGGTGTGTTTGTAAGAGGAAGACTGTGATATTTCTTCTTTCAAAGGTTATCTCTTTAATACTATTCATCTGTCAAACACACTGTGTTATAATTGGACTGACTTAGGCTTTAGGCTGTACCAAGTTTAGGTTAAAAGTGAACTGTGCATGTGCAGCTGTAGTATGTGTGCCAACATAAATGTCAGATCAGAACTAAGCATTGGCAGATAATATATAAGGAATATACAGTAAATCAGGTATAAGCTTTCTTTGTCTACCAAACCCAAGGGAGCAAAAGGCCTCTGAATTTCACACAGCAAACCTCCTTAGCCACCAAACATTTGTGGCTGCATTTTAGAGAGAATTCATGACTGCCTCCTATAATCAGAGATAAGAGAAAATAATTTGACTATCACTGGAAAACACGGGAAAAGGTGGCAGGCAGGATGATTCACTCCGCCTTCAGTCTCACATCACCGTCTGTTTCTTTGTCACTCAGTATTTTCTCACTCATCCCATCTCTTAGGCTGGGAAACCACTCAGACATCATTCAGGCAGAAGGCCCTTGACATTTTCAGTGTTTTTCGCAGTTTTTAAAATCTTGTCTTCAATGATGTTTGCCTTAGCACTTTCATTGAAGGATGATAATACTCCTGTATCATAATATCTAAGGTCCAATATTTAAGGCATTCAAATTTCCTGCAGTTAATAATCTTGTTTAATTAAAGGCGCTGGTGTAATTGACTAAGTCCAGTTTTATTACTGTGTCTGAGCTAACAGGGCGGGGAAAACTTCCTCAGTAAGTTTTGTGTGGCTACTTATGAGGCACTTATTCAAAGATGCTATTTGATTTAAAAGCATGCAATGCTTTGAATGAAAATCCATCTTTAAAATGTTTTTAAAAGTGCCAAAACTTTTGAATTGAGAGTTTGGACAATGTCTAGGCCAGCACTGGAACAACTTGAGCTAAACTTTACCCTGATTTCAACCTTGCCTTGACACTTATCCCACTCATAAACTTCCTTTAAGTCTCTGCTTGTTGTCATAATATCATTCTGTAGATACCAATTTAGAAGTACCTCAGGAACTAAACCACGGGACATTTTCAGGTTAGAGAGTGTGTGTATGCATGCATTTGAGTAAGAAACTCAGAGAGCGGGTGATAGACAGAGAGATAGAGATGTGTGTGTCCTCTTTGTTCCCACAGTGTAGCTTGAATGTGCAGTCTAATTCCAGCAGTTTCAGTACAGTGGCTGCAGCCACTTTGTTGCATGCATGCTGCACTGCAGTTTCCATATTCCTCCACTTTAAACAAGCACTGGCTGGAAAATCCTGCAGCATAAGATGGATACAGGATGGTCCCCACTCTGCCCCCCTATGATGAGGTAGTCTGGTCTGAACATTAATCTTTGGCAATAAATTTCTTCTCTTGGCCTGCGCTTAGATACTGTCACACTGTAGTTGGACAAGATGTCACTGTCGTCTGGTCCCTCCTTTCTCCTCTGACAGCAGGGCAGGAAGCAGAGCATGGTGGTCACATTCTGTATCTGTCCTCACTGCACTAAGTCCCATCTTGTTTCTGCTGTGCATGGTATGATGTCACTGTGTAATAGTAATATTACCAGGGTTGTGGTCAGAGGTGTCAGTGTGACACTATGAGGGCCGTGTCATGAAGTATGCCACTGACCGGACACAAAGCCCTGTGTGACACACCACAAGCCAGGGGCTATAAGGACAGAAATAGTCCTGAAGGAAATAAACAGCAGTAAACAGAGGAATACACACACACTTTACTTACAGATACAGGGGGATACACAGACACACATACTGAAGATACAAGCACGCATACACACTCAAACATTACACACAAGCAGTGCTTTACAGAAAACGTGAATGGGGACCTTAATGTTTTTCTATTTTATTTAAAAGAGAATGCGCAAGTAAGCAATTCAGTGAGCACAAGTGTTTGTGTGCATACATTTGTAAGATCTGTGTGTGTGTGTGTGTGTGTGTGTGTGTGTGTGTGTGTGTGTGTGTGTGTGTGTGTGTGTGTGTGTGTGTGCGCGCGCGCGCGTGTGTGAGTTGCTCTATGAGTCGCTGCCTTCCACCGCAGCGGTGCGATAAGAGTCTCTGTGTCAAATCATCAGCTGGATGGTTTCCAAGCTCAGCACTGACACACTGACAGAGAGCAGGGCTCTCTCTACTGTAGGGGCCAGATGCTACTAAATAACATCACTGACTCTTTTATGAACTTCATTCTGTTTTCTTCCGAATCCTTCCGTCCTCTCCCTGGCACTCGACGCATAAAAGAGCAATGAGCAGTGGAATAACAATTATTTTTCAGGCTTTTCGGACTACAATGTGAATGCAAACACAGACACCGCAGACAAGCAGCTTATAATATAATATATGTAATTATGCCAATGCATATGGTAATCAGTATGGTTGTGGTCTCATATAGAGGGGAGAGTAGAAGCTGTAGACACAAGCATCCCCTCAATCGCAGGGAATTAACCAAAGCTTACTGTTAAATTTACAAGTTTCTCTGTCCCTACCTTCCTGTGCAGGTGCTCTGTAGCTGACCTTGACCTCTGACCTGCCTGTGGAAGCTGGCTACTGAAAATAGGATCTGAGGTATTATTTATGAATACATATGATCATAATGGGCATTGATGTAGGAAGTTGAGGTTACAACTGTAAGACCGACTTTAGCCCTGTGTGAAAAAACGCAGCCCTCTCATTCATTTGAATGGAGCCAGTCCAGCAACGAAGCAGGGCTCCCAACGCAGGTAGCTCCGGCAAAACAACTCATTATCGTCTGGTGAAAAAGTTGAACCAGGCGTCAACGGTGCTGCGTTGGTCAATCACATTAGGCTACTTTGTAACAAGAATGCACAATGTTTACCTTGTAATCGTTGCGACAAAAGATAAATTATTGCCGCAGTAAAATCCTGTCTCTCAGCATTATAAACACCCCCACCAACAGTGCCCCTTGTGTTATTTTAATGCAGGATTTTGGTCTGAACGCCTGCTTAAAAGTTTGGTTAAAA
The DNA here is from genome assembly GCF_020085105.1 of Siniperca chuatsi. Classification (NCBI taxonomy): domain Eukaryota; kingdom Metazoa; phylum Chordata; class Actinopteri; order Centrarchiformes; family Sinipercidae; genus Siniperca; species Siniperca chuatsi. The sequence continues at coordinate 22,190,199 of NC_058047.1, forward strand.
AGTGACATTTTTAGGCGCCCAGTTGTAACAGTTATGTGTTAAATGTCTATATTTCAGGTCCTAACAACATGTAGACCAACCCGTTCTCATTCGCAGGTTGTCAAATACTGTCGTTTTGTCACGCCCCTTGGCGTGATGCACAAGGTACCCTTTAGTGTCTGTAAGAGAAGCACTGGGCTTTCAATGAACTCCAATGTAAAACCATCCGTTTTCTTTTAATAGTATCCTCAACATTTCTCAACAAAAAACACATAAGTATCCTTGATAATTCAACAATACGATAGGTGATCTCAGTGGAAAATGCAGTATTTTAAGATAGTTTCTGCATTAAAATGTGTTTTGATAACATTTCTAGTGAGAAATATGCATTTTAGTCTCATAATCTTCGTTAAATGAATGTATATGATCCTTAGTTTTGTTAGTTATTACAAAGATTCTCTCAGGTCTCAGATTGTTGCTATGGTGGTTGCCATGGACGCTGCTACACGTACGTAGGGAATTGTTGGAGGGCTTGGTGTGTTTGACTCCTGCTTTGGGCTGTCTGCCGTCAGCGGGCTTCATTCCATTTCATTTTGCTGCCGGTCGGCCGTAACCTGAATCCAAACGCCACTATCTCTGTTGAGAAAAGGTTGCTCATTTAATTTAATACTTCCAAGAACATGTGGCTGAGAATATTTAATTATAAAATCAGCTTTCTTAAGAAGGGGTTATCAAACTGGACCTTACATTTCACATCCCTCATTTATCATCAGATAAACAGATTCTGATTGAATGGGCTATGTCATGCTGACATAAAATCCCAAAACCAAGAATCATAAAGATACAAAAACTCTCCAGGGTTGTGCAAAAAGTAGCTTATGCAAGCCTCAGTATATGATGACCTGTGAATGAGAACAAGTTGGTCTTTTCAGCTATAACCCAAGCACTTCAGGCCCTCCTCCAAGCCTGTAGTAATGCCCCAGATTGTCAGCAGTATTGTACAATCTCTGAAGGTGACTTATTTCGGTCACAAGTTCCACTAAAGAAAAAACAAACAAACAAAAAGCTTCATTTTATATATTGGCGCTAAACCAGATAAATCATTGGAAAGGTCGCGACCTGGAGAGTAAGATGTGTCAGTATGAAGATTCTTCATGGTTCCTGCTTTGAGATACTGACCTTTGAAGCTTGACCTTGGTGCATGTTTGAAGGCTTATAATCCAGCAACAAAAGAAGCAACAGACATGGGACCAGGTGTTATGGAGAGCTCTTGACTTCAAATAAGATACATTTCATTGATCCCACACTGGGGAAATTCGCTTGTTACAGCAGCTCAAGATTCAACATGTACAGGAAAAGGTTAATAGATAAAAAAATACACAATCGCTTGGGATTGCTACATCTATCACCACTGCCTTCTTCTGCTGTTTGATGGCTCGGATCCATTTATTTATTGTGCAATTAATTCTATTTATATTTATACTGTACAACTATAAATATTATATATATATATATATAATAAATATATATGAAGGACAGTTGTACATTATTAATATAGATATAATTAATTTGCACAGGATAATAAATAAATATGGTTAAAATTTATTTTCACCCATTTAACAATTAGATATTTAAAATCTGATTACACAAATGTGTTTACCATCCCAGTGTACTCTCAATTTAGTATTTACAACTTCAAATCCTTTGAAAAACACTAATATTTCCTAAAAACTACAATTCCCAAGAATTGTCATGCAGCTTGATACAAATCAGCACCACAGTTGTAGTTCTTCCGGTTTGAAAAGTAGTGTTGTAAATACGATCATAAAAAGATATATATACTAAATATATCAAATATCTACTACAGCCAAACAAGTAATTACACTTCTAGATAATCTATGATATTTTAGCCGAAACAGGAGTCAAACACTCCATAGTTTACAGCTTCCGCATTACGTCAACAACTGACACTTAAAACAGCCAATGGGAAGAGAAAAAAGTTTTCCCCCGGATCAGGGAGTATTTCATGCCACAAACGCCTATGTAAAAAACCTATGTGGGACACTATATCTGGCTGATTGTGACTGTAAATTCATTGTACAATAAACAGCCTACTTTATTAAGTAATTTAAACATTTTCCACCAGACTTCAGGTCTATTTCTTTTTTGTGTGTTTTCATTTGTATTCTATGGATTTTGACACATATTGTTTGTCTCATTTTAAAGATAATTTTGATGTGATTATTGTCTCAGGTGTTTAAGGCTTGGCTCCCCTTTTGATTAGCGGTTACAGCCTGTGGTTTTGGTATAAAGATATTGTTGTTTCATGTTGTGAATTTGATACCTGACTAAGGTCCATGACCGAAATGTGATAAACTCAGTGCTGACAGTGTCCGGGAATTCAACCTTCTCTTTGATACGATTTCATATTTCACCTGTCTACCAGGTGCATTAGACAACATTTAGTTTAAAATATAGACATTAAAATGAAATGTCGAAACGACGGTTATACAGAATTAGGTGGACATATTAAAAACCTTTAATCAAATTTTAAAGGCGACTGCTTACTGGAAGCCTGTGATATAAGATGAAAGACTTTTTGGGCCCCTCCTCTCACATAGGATGTGAGCATAGCTCAAGTATCTCACCGTTTAGCCAGCTAAACACATCATACTGGGGTTGGCTAAGACTAAGAATAGCTGACCTTTTCTACATCACATCCACTAGGGCTGAATACGCCTTCTCACTCCTCTCCTCTCAAATATGGCATTAGTCAGATTACCACCATCCTCCTTTCCATCATTTCTCCATATGATCCCTTCTTCCTCTGGCAGAGAGAATGAAGGTCAGTTAGCAACAGCTCTCTCTCCTCTTCTCTCTATTGCTCCTCTTATCACCTCCCACTTTTCATTCCCACTTTGGCACGTTAGCATTTAATTCTCCCTTCATGTCTCCCCTTCAGCCTTTATCACTTCCATTTCCCTCTTCTTCTTCTACGTCCTTCCACTTCTCTCAATTTAGCTCTGTCATCTTCGTACTCTCCCCTCTCTTTTCTAATTTTTATTGTCTTGGCACAAATATTGGTTTGGACGCAAACACAAACACACTCCCGAGTCAGGCACACAAACTCACACACCTGAGCTACCTCCCCTCTGTGCCTCAGGTGATCACATCACAAACACACCCACACGAGCATCACATCAATCTTGGTTTCAAGCTCACGCTGCGAAATGCACATAGAGACATAAAAATATATACAGGCCACACAACACAAGTAGGCCAGTTGAATTCGATATGCTTCTCCACACCAGATGGGTCTGAGGAATCATTCCAGCTGATAAATAATGTATTGTCTACCTGTATTAAATTGAATCAATGCCTCCTTGTCATAATAAATGTTTTAATGGATGGATTGACAGATCTGGGGCACATACGATTGGTAACTCCTTTATAGCATGTTTTTTTCTGTTGCCTCTCTGTAGTTCTCTTTTGCAAAGTCCGTCTTAATCTTAATCGTTTGCCCAATTTTTCAACCCTTTCCGTCTTGTCTATGACTGCCTGTCTTTTTGTTGTCTATTCTTTGTCATGCTATTCCAGTCGGTCTCTCCTCTCACGTCATTTCTCAAGTAATCGAAGATTCACTTTCATTAAAGATAAATCAAACTGGTGCAAAAAATCTGACTTCTTTCTCTCATTCTTTCTTTCTCTGAACCCGCAGACCTCTGTTTCTCTTTTGTCTTTTTATGAATATTTAACTCTTGCCCCGTGCATGGCCCTCTGCCTTGGCTCTTTGCCTCGGGTCTGTGAGCTGTCCAGGACACAGACGGCCAGAAATACTTTCCCAAACACTGGAGCCATAACACCACCGACTCTGCCAGCCCAAGACAAGCCACTTAAATTCTGTGTATTTATCCGAGGCACTTGTCAAAGTTGACCTACGGTGAGTACAGCAGGACGTTCAATAAGCTCAAATTCCATTACGACAAGAGAGGAAATGTAGGTATATAACCTGAGTATGGAGAGTTGAAGACATTTAGGTGTTTAGGACAGGAAAGTCACAGTGTTTGGAGCACATAGGACAGCAGTCAGTACAAAGCTGTTAGAAGACATACAACTGACGTGACCCATCTTTTAGAAGTGATTTTGGCTATTTGAGTGCAAAACTTCACAACAAGCTCAAAATCTCACATGTCTGACATATTATGGCCTTGCAAAGTTGATATAGTTAGCAAACTATTGCCTGCCTTTTTTCTCTTTCCTTTAATTTTCTTTAGTTATTTTTATAACTTAACTGTTTCACAATGATATTTGATAATGACCTTCCATTTCTTGTAATATAATTTGTCTTACTACAAAAAGTGTTTACATTATTTAGTTATTCCACTGTAGGTCAGGGGGATGTTGCACATAGCAGGGCCAGTCCAGGACGAAACGTACCACCCGCACACCAAGAGGCACTGACCTCCACCATCTCACACACAACGTACTGAATGTCATACAGAATATTTTGTCTTCTCGCTATTTTCTTTCCTTTTCTTGTATTTGCTAGGAAACATATCCACTTTGTCTTTGTAACACTTTCCTGTCTCACTTTCTCCCTCTTGTTGTCTCTCTTTCTGATGGACAGACACAAATTAAATGCACCAGCCAACCTTGCCACTTTCCTGAAGCCATGCTTTGACTTTGGTAGCTGCCAGAGTCAAGTCATGTCAACCTTTCTCAGTAACACATGCCTGACAAAGACGCAAAGACAAACACAAACTGGGTGACTTACTTAAACACAGGCAAACACAAGAAAATGCTAGCATAAGACATAAAAACTGAAATGGAAACAGAAAGTGAATAGAAACTAACAATCGGGCACGAACACAAAATTTTTCTACCAATAATCGACACAATCAGCAGCATTATCAAAGGGTACTAGATGAATTAGTACATGAAGACGTTGCACACAGACACACGCACACTTGCATGCACCTGATTCATATTCACACTGAGAGGTAGCGACAGCTGGAATCTCTGTAAATTAGACTCCTGCAGTCAGATCGGAGGGCATTCATAACCACGGAAACACACTACATGCTCTCTCACACACACACACACACACACACACACACACGTTCACTTGACCCCATTCACTCTGTTAAAGTGGTTACTGCAAGTGTTAATGAGTGCCATATCGATACACGATTTGAGTGTGTGTTCTTGAGGGCGCATAGTAGTTTGGTCACTTTTCTGACTTTTTAAGCATAGTGTGATGTGAATTATAGTTGTAATTTTATGGTTATTAGTTGGGATTTTAACCACTATAGGTGTGTGTGTGTGTGTTGAAAACACAATAGCCTGGCCGTGGGTGTGTTGTGTTGTGTCACTTACGACTTAAAAGCCCTTCTCTTAGAATGTTTGTTCTGATTTTTTGGTAGAAATGTGTTTGTGTGAGGACTGGGCTTTTGGTGGGAGAAATAGCAGAGCAGAGTGCGTACAGTAAGTATGTGTGAGTGTGTGTGTGTGAGTGTGTGTGTGTGTGTGCGTGTGTGTGCGTGTGTGTGCGTGAGTATGTGTGTGTGTGTGTGTGTGCCAGTTTTTGAGCATACTTCAGTGCGGTGTGAAAGTGAAGGTGGATAACAACTTCAACTTCAAGTGGCCTTCATCTCAAGCTCCTTGTCCCTTAATCTCCTTCCTGTTTCCCACATGTCCTGGCCTTAGGGGCTCCCCTAACCTCCAGATCACACACTGACTCACACACACTTAAGTGGAGTGAGTCACTTGCATGCACACAAGTACACGCTGTCCTTAATGGGAGCAAAGGAGTCCAGCTTTTTTGAGCACCATCATTAACCATCTGGATTGAAGAGTCAAAGCACAGCCCTGTGCACGCTGTGTTTTTGTGTGTGCAGACGGGAGGGGCTAGCCAGAAAAAGAAACAGGTACAAAAGGACACACTCATCTCCTCAGCATTATCTATGCCTTCAGGACCCAGAAAGACAATGCAGTAAGATCAATGGGATGTACACTGACAGCTATTATTAGCAAGGCGACATTGTTACAAGGCCTAACCTAGTTCACCTGCTTAGAACTAAGCTCAATTAACATTTACGAGCAGAGATCATCTGTGCTTGCCCTCGCTGAGAAGGTTGCGAGGCCCATTGTTGGCAATTTCTTGGGTCCCTCTAATTCAATCCCCGGCTATTTAAGGAATGGGCAGCTAAGGTGGCTGTTGCTCTCCAAGTAACTGTAACACAAATCTGCTGATTTGTTTGGGTAAACTTGAGACATTATTGAGACGTGAAGGGCAGTTTGAGGGGATCATATTGCAGAGAGGAGCAGGGGAACGAAATCTTCAGATTGCTCTGACTCTGAGGTCAAACCATTAGCTCTGGTGTGTGTGCGTATGTGTGTGTGCCTCAGAGCAAAAGAGAGAGAGAGATTCTGCATCTGCGCACATGGAAGTGTGCGTGTGCTTACATATCCACAAAATAAGGGGAGAGCAATAGTGCAATAAGTGGCCCACCATCAGGGACTAAATTGACCAAGCACCCACAATCAAATGATCTAAATGAGCTGATCTGACAATAACAAATGATAAGACCTTGGGGCGTCTTTGGCTCATAGTTTTAGCAGAGGAATAGTTTGTTTACTTGCCAGGAAACTAGCCAGAAAGAGGATCTCGCTTCCAGAGCCAAACAAACAAGAAACCACCTGCAAGAGGTCTGACTGCTGCCACCTGACCAGGACCATGGCATGGCTTATAGACCTAATTTTGGCAAAGGATGCATGCAGGATATGTTTTTTTGTTTTCATTATCATTCTGGGCTGCCACTGAACAAGTCTTTAATGGTAATTTAAAAAGTAAATCATCCTTTTTTGACAGTTTAGATCACCCTAAATGTTCCTGTGTGTGTGTGTGTGTTGGGAAAGAAAACTATGTGCTGAACATTTTTCAAACTCCATCCGTCCTCACCTTGGAACTTGAAGCCCTCTATCTGCACCCAGAGGCAGAGGTCCTCCGTGTCACAGTCGCAACTCCAGGGGTTGCCGCTGAGCCCCAGAGACCGCAGAGCAGGCAGGGCGATCAGGCTGCTGATGTTGAGGGCCGTCAGGTTGTTGCGGCTCACATCCAGCACCTGCAGAGCCATATTCTCCGAGAAGGCATCCGGGTGGATCTCTCCCAGCCTCGGGTTATCTGTCAGCCGGAGCATCACCAGAGACGCCAGGGGCCCGAAAGTCCGGTCCTCGATCTGCAGCAGGGTGTTGAACGACAAGTCCAGGTAGGCGAGTTTTCGCAAATTCCCGAAGGTGGACTCGGAGATCTCGGTCAGAGAGTTGTTGCTGCAGTCCAGATAGACCAGATCGGACAGGTAGTTGAGCTGCAGCGCCGGAAGGTCCCCGATGCGATTGTTGGAGATGATGAGCTGCCGGGTTGCCAGGGGCAGGTCATTGGGGAACAGGGTGAGCTCCTGCCCGGCGCACTGGACCACCAGCTGGTCGTCGCACACGCATCTGTCTGGGCAGCCGGCTGTGAGAGCCGGGGAAGGGGTCACCCCCATCACGAAGATAAAGAGGAAGAGGAGCCGGAGAGCGCTGGGCTCGGGCAACAGACGCATGACGAGGCCGCCCAGAGCGTCATGAACTCGGGCTGAGCTGGACCAGGACTCCCCGGCGCTCTCCGGGCATCCTGCATGGGTCTGAGGAGCTGTGAGAGAGGCGAGATGGCTGCTCTGAGTGTCTGGCTGTCGCTGCCTGAAAGCCTGGCTGCTGTTTATATCCAGCCTCTCTTTTTCTCTCTCAGAAAGACTATCGGTCAATCACTCACACGCACTCTGGCGCGCCACGCACGTCGCCACGAGACATCATTTCAGAAGGTGACCGAGAGACGCTTATCGCTCTGTGGGTGAGAATCGCGCAGCTTACCGGACTTTGTCCCGCCTGAGAAAACCACAGAACCACTGAATGTTGTGGATCACCCCCTCGGTGACTCATCTTTGTGAATTAGTTCGCCAGCAGAGCGCTTTGTTTATTTACTTTCCAAACAAATGCCATGACTTGCGCAAAATTCCTGAATCCTGGATGTAGACTCCCCGGAATAGTCTCCGCTGAAACGCACCCCTCTCACATACGTCCTTCGCTGTGTTTGTCTGAGTGTGTGTGGGTCTGTCGCACGCCACTGTTCAACAGACAAGTCGGTTTTTCTCAGGAGCGCAATGGAAAGTGCGCCCTTCCACTGCGCTCAGACAGCTCTGTGTGACAGTGGCTCTCTGCTGCGCTGTAGTGATACTCTCTGCGCTCCCTCCCTCCCCGTCACTACATCCGCACACACTGCAGCTCAGCACACACAGAAGTACCGTTTGTGTTGTGGGTGAGCTGGCAATGCTGTGACCTACAATGGTGACGTCACCAGGTGTTGCTCTCTTGAGAAAACCAGACGTCCAGAGTACAGACCGCCTCAAAGAGAAACTCAAAGAATTGAGGAGGATGTCTTTCTCTTTCTCTCTCTGCGTGTGTGTGTGTGTGTGTGTGTGTGCATACATAAAAAAACAAGTCAATCATTATCTTGCCTGAAAGCAGCAGCCTCTTAGCCATGCACAGATTTAACAGGCCTTATCTCATGTGGTCCAGTGGCTAATTTTTTGGCAATTTTAATTTGGGAAGGAAGTGGAGTCACACATTCAGCAGTCCACATTTATGTGCCTCAGTTTTATGTCTGAGCACTGAACACTGGAAGGAGGCTGACAGCATGTTGAGTGCCAGCTCTTGCATCTTGCTGCCGATGTCTCATTACTGTGTCATTCAATGGAACAAAAGCAGTTGAAGGTAGACTTTGAATTAAGATGGCGGATGAAATTAGGTCTTATTATATCGTAATGCCAAGTGGTGTAATTGCTGCCCTTCCAACCCAATAAATTTGCCATATCATTATGTTCCTATGAGTGTCACAAATATGACTAAATTAGTACACAAGAATGATTAGGTAGCCTATAATTAAAGTCATTAGGTTGGTAAAGAGTTTTAAAAATTCTTGTGAACATAATTACTGATCATTTCCCCTGCTACACTTACAGTATAGATGCATTTCAAGCCTGTTTTCTTCATGGGTCAAACAGAGGTCATTCATCTTTCAGTAGCACTATCATTACAGCCAATGAACCATTTTAATCCTGTTTTCCCAGATGTTATGAAATTCAGATTTAGAAGAATAGTTCGACATATTGGGAAATACGTTTCTTGGCTTTCTTGCAAGCGTTAGATGAAAAAATCGATACCACTCTTGTGTCTGAATGGTAAATATGAATCTATAGCCAGTAGCCAGGTAGCTTAGCTCAGCATGAAGACCAGCACCTCCAAAGCTCACTAATTAACACGTTATGTCTTGTTTATTTAATTGGTACAAAAAGTGTAAAAGTGACAATTTGATGGTTTACGGGGGTGGGGGTGGGGGGTGATAGAAGCTAGCAGTTGTGTGCTTGTGGTTTACCCCTGTTTCCAGTCTTTGTGCTAAGCTAATGAACTGCGGGCTCCAGCTACATATGTAATGTAGGCCTACAGATATGAGAGTGGCATCTGTCTCTTCATATAACCCTTGGCAAGAAAGTGAATGCGCGTATTTCCCAAAACTATTCTGTTAAAGTAGTGGTTCCCAACCTGGGGTCGGGACTCTTACAAGTGGTTAAAGATGAATTCAAGGGGTTGTTAGATGATTACCGGGATAGGAAATGATTAAAAAACAACTTACTTTTTTGACTTTTTTCTATTCTTTGCTTTTTGTTGTGAAATATTGTATAAATGTGCCCCTTCATGCCTTTTAAAATTTAAATGACAAATGACAACGAGGGGACACAAGTAGACAGAGTTTTGTCATAGTTTTGGGATTTTGTCCTGTTTCCTGTTTTATTTTGTAGTGTTCTCCTCTCCTCGTGTGTCTTGTGGTTTTACTTCCTATCTATGTTTGCTTTCCCTCCAGTTTAGATTGTTGGCCCTTCCTTGATTAACTGCACCTGTGACTAATTGGCTCCCCTACCTAAGTGTATTTAGTCTGGGTTTTTCCTTTGTTCAGAGTCAGTTCCTTGTCATGATCATTTGCATCAGCAGTGGTATGTGGTCTACATGGCAGGTTTCCCAGCCTTGTTTCCTGTGCTTCTCCCGAGTCTCTTGGATTTATTTCTGCATTTGCTTTAGGATTTCGTTTATATAATCAAGACAACTGAATTGTCATGACATCTAAGTCATTGAACAGAACAAATGGCTAAGATGTTAAAGAATTACCACTTTGACACTGACAGCCCCTTTGCTCAGCTTTTCATTTCAGGACTGCTGTGGTCAGGCATGGATATCTATCTTCATTCTGATGCATCATTATTGAAGGAAAGCTCTACCGAGCACACTGCAGCCTGGAGGAAAATGAGCGCATTTGATCAGTGTCACTTTCTGTCAGCCTGTCTGCTCCCTCTGTTATGGGTTTGCTGTCTAAATGGCCCTGTTGGATCATGTTCGCAGATAACTGCCTCAGTAAAGCCTAGCGATCAGAATCATTAATGTAACTTTCCTCCCCGACTGCTCCAAACGGTGTCAGCTTCCAGAGGGGGGGGGGTGTGTGTGTATGTGTGTGTGTCATGGATACATGAGATGTGGAGGCCTCGTGTTATACGGCCGTGTGTGGGTGTGTGTGTGTGTGTGTGTGTGCAGTATATGGGTATGTGTCATACTTGTCTACATGCATGTTCTCTACCTTTTTGTGCCAGTGTGATGTGTGTGTGTGTGGTGGGCTGAGCAGTGAAACATCCTTTTTTATTTATTTTTTTTAATAAGGATGTGTGAAGTATCGGCTGTCAACTGCCAGACAGCCGATCGGATCGCCAGCCTGAGCGTAGGGCCACAGCTGCCATAAGATGTCACTCGCCTTTGCTTCACACTCATTACTTCACATCTCTTAGTTTCTCTTTGGAGGCATCTCAGTACAAAACAATGACGAGTTAAAAAAAAAAAGTTCACATACCAGCAGAATATTTTGGATACAGGTCCCTTTCTCTTCCTCCATGTGTAGCTATAACTCCTCTTTCCCTTTCTCTCCCTGTGGTTCAGTATGGTCATAACTCTTCTCGCATCTTGCCTGACTCTTTCAGGCTGTTAGTCTGAGGCTCTTTTTTTTTTTTTTTTTTCCAGCACATAACCAACTCCATCATTCTAATGTAACTGAACCAAGAGTATGATCAGTCACCCTGACTGCCTATTGGATAGTGTATTTGTGTGTGGGTGTATGTGCCCTCAGTATTGCAATAAAGACAACTGATGTGAAATCAGTCAAATAAAGTTTCTTTTGTGAAGTGTTGTGCATGGAGAATTTATTTGAACACAAACACATTGTAAAGGATAAGGCAGCTGATATTTTTGATTGTCAACAAATCCCATGAAAAGACCAAAATTAGCAATGCATTAGTTCATCTCTTAATACTTTCAGACTCTTCTACCCTGTCTGTGGCTCCCAGCTTTAAGCCAAATCATTCCCACCGAAGACGTAAATCTTTAAAAATGGGTCACAAATATGTACTTTCATTTTTGAAGAAGGCTAAATAGTTTCCTAAAACAGCTGTACTGGACACTGTAGTTTTTTTTTTTTTTTTAGCAAATGTTACCCAAACAGGAGTAAATAATGCATTTTGGGGGCCTATTTTCTGCTGTGGATGAACACACATTTGGAGCTCTGAGTTTTTACATCATCAACTACAGTGCACAACTTCATCATAATGAAGGAACATGTCAGCTAGTGCAATGGAGTCGGTCTGCCACTTTGATGCAGACTGAAATATCTCAACAACTACAAGATTGATTACCATGAAATTCTGTACAGCCATTCATGGTCCCCAGAGGATGAATCCTACTGACTTTGGTGATCCCCTGACTTCTCCAGTGCCACCATCAAGTAACAATTTCACTTTGTCCAATACTTTGGTTTATGAACACCTGCAAAACTACAGTAATGACATTCCCATCAGCCTCAGCTGTATTTTGTGTTTTGTGCTAATTAGCTAATGTTAGCATGCTAACATGCTAAACTAAGATAAACATGGTAAACATTATGCATGCATGACTGTAAACTCTTAGTCTTGTTAATAGTTTTGGACAACAATGAAGATCTGTGGCACAGACAAATAAGCTAAATCAGACTTTGACTTCACAAAAAATACTTGTTAGTAGGATCAATTCATTGTTGGTTTTGGTCTTTTAATAGGATTTGTTGACAATAAGAAATATATAGAATAGCACCAGACGCATCCTTTAATATGTAAAATGTTTATACATAAGTATTGTTCAGTAATGGCTCAATATCA